>NW_012107141.1:2423774-2437092 GCF_000951045.1 Mandrillus leucophaeus | reverse complement strand
ACTCCTGACCTCGTGATCCACCCACCTCAGCCTCCCAAAGAGCTGGAATTACAGGCATGAGCCACCACACCCAGCTGTTGTCCACACTCTTATCTGAGGCAGAGTGCCTGTCAGGGAGGCTGAGGTGGTGGGCGAAGGCTGCTTCCTAACAGCTGTGCCAACTCCAGAGCTGCAGGTTCAGGCAGGCAGGCACCTCAACCCCAGCACAGAGGGATGTAGAGGGGTAGGAGGCCAGGGTGACTTGGGAGCCAGGGGCTTTATCCCACCAAAGGGAAGGATCTCTCCTGGGGCGGGGTCAGTGGAGTGGGTGTTAATGAGGGCCTGGGCTTTAGGGAGGCTCATGGATGACCCAGGAGTTTCATGCCTGAAGGCCCCTGTGCTCCCCCAGTGAGAAGGATCAAAAGTCCACCTGCAGGGTCTCAGCATTCCCCAGGTCCACCCTCCAGAGCTGAGACCTAGCTGAGAGAGAGGAGGCGTGAGAAGAGCCGAGGGACCTTGGAAAGAGCGTGGGACATCCTGGAACCCTGGGTCAGACACCTACTGGCTGTGACCCTGGCAGGGCCTGTCCCTTCTTCGGACCTCAGTTTTTCCACTCTGTAAAATGGGTTTATCATGATAAGGCTGACCTCGCCAAATTGCTATAAGGATCAAATGGGAGGACATATGTGAAGTCCCATTACTGTGCATATGTGAAGTCATATCACTGAATCTATTGGGTGCTAGACTCAGAAAAACAGTAGCAAGGGAAAAAAGAGAAAACTTGTTCCATGTTTGCTGATTTTCCCCAAGGCTGGCGCTTCACAGACTTGTCAAGCACTTTTGTGTTTTGGAATCAGACAGACCTTGGTTTGAATTCCAGCAAGTGATTCTCCAAGGCTCAGTTTTCCTGTCTATGAAATGAACGGATGAACACAGTCATAAAATACTGAAATGCTGAGCACAGCCTCTGGCTCATAGTAAGAGCTCAATAAATGGTTTAGTTAATACCACAGGTTAAAGATGAAGAATAAGGGGCTCCCTGCCTCGATGGACAAGGAGAAAGGCAGGGCCCTGATGAGGGAGCCCCACACTGACAGGATGGAGCAGGAATGTCAAATGAAGCCTTCCAACAGCGGTGGCACAGGCGCCAAGGCAGCAAGGAAGGGTGGGATCTCTGCAAGGCTCCGGGCACTCCAGGCAGAAGGACCTGCGTGGGGAAAAGCAAGGCAGCTGGAAAAAGCAAGCGAAGCTGCGAAGGCGCCAAGGTATAAACATAGACCAAGAGCCAAGGGTGGGGCCCGTACAGGGGGTCACTGGGAGATGCCAGCACCCTCCATCCAGACGTCCTCCGGGCCCAGCCGACCTAAGGAAGGCCAGGCCTCACGCCCCTCTGTGCCTGACCCCTAGCCACCACTGCCCCGTGGGGCCCGGCCTGGTTTCCCCTCCACTGCTCAGGGCGGAAATCCAGCAGGGGCAGCCAGGCCGACATCCAACCCTCCCACCGCAAGCCTGGCCTCAGCCCCTCTCCGGGCCTTTAACGAAGCCATAAATCCCCCGCAGGGCCGTGGGAGGGGCGGCGGCCCTGCACATGTCCCGGCGGCCGGACAGAGGCCGGCATCTCTGGCTGGCGGTGACTGAGCGCCCCGACACCCCATCACTCATCCCCCGCGCCCAGCTGCCCCCGCCTCGGCAGCAGCCAATCCATCTCAGCCGGCGGCTTTCAAGTCCGGCCCCAGGCCCCTCTGCTTAGTGTTAAGATGAGCCCGGCTCACGCGGACTGTTCTTATTTATCTGGAGGTTCGTCCCACTGCGGCCATCACTCTGCGGGGCGGCCCCAGTTCCCGGGACAGGCCCCCAGAATGCGATCCTCCTCCGTTTCCTTTCCCACCCCCACCTGGTAACGCACAGAGAAGGCCTGCAGCCCGAGGGCGGATTTGTCTCAGTCGCAGGTCGCTGGGCGTTTTGACCTCTGCTGTTTCTTGGAAGGCTTTCAGCAGCCCTTTGAGGCATCAGTGTCTGTGCTCTGTAGCGGTGGAAACTGAGGCACAGAGAGGGAAGCTCAGAGTTCTTTTGGCTGTCTGACTCTGAAGCAGGATCAGTGGCCAATCTTTGGCCAAATCCTGCGAGGCCTCCTGGGGCCTTTGCATGGCTGCCTTGCAAGTTTGATCACATCAATTTGCGTCCACATTCTCTGCTACACTGCAAAGTCCTCCAGGGCAAGGATCCACTCACGGGGGCTTTGCTGGACTCAGTCATGGGAAGCGGGAGATTAGTGTTGGGAAATTGGGCATGTTATGCATTGAATGTTTGTGTTCCCCCCAAATTTACATATTGAAGCCCTAACCTCCAATGTGAAGGTTTTGGAGGTGGGGCCTTTGAGAGATAATTAGGTTGAGATGTCCTCATGAGGGTGGAACCCCTATCTTGGGATTCACGTCGTTATAATAAAAGGCAGAAACGCCAGAGTTACACCTCTCTGTCTCTCTCCCTGCCACTTGAGAACACAGTGAGAAGGTAGCTGTCTGCAAACCAGGAGGAGAGCCCTCACCAGGAACAGAATCTGCTGGCACCTTAATCTTGGACTTCCAGCTTCCAGAACTAGGAGTAATAAGTGTCTGTTGTTTAAGCCACCCACGCTGTGGTGTCTTGTTAAGACAGGCCAAGCTGACTATAGCAGAAGGGTCGTTCTGGAATCAGATAGAACTCAAGCCCTGACTCTGCCACCTCCCAGCTTGGGGGAAATCATTGACATCTTAGTCTCAGTTCCTCTTATGCAAAATGAGCACAAGTGCCAGAGCCCTCCAGGTCACACGTGCAAACTTCCTGGAGCCATGTGGGGCTGTCAGGGAGCTCCCTGAAGGACCACAGCTTCATTTATGATCACCATCACCCTCTCAGGGGTGCTTGGCCTGGGGTCCTCAGAGGTCAGATGGCCTTCTAGGTTTAATCCTGTCATCCCAACAGTTCCGGGGCCCTCACAGACCAGACATATTTTGCCTGTGGTAAAGGAATCCAGGCTGGGCAAAGTCTTCCATCTTGGAGGCGACTGAAATTCTGACAGCCAAGCATGGAAGCCACAGTCATCTCTCAGAGGATGACCACCTGCGTCTTTGAGGAATAAGAAGGGGGAACTAAATTAATTATTACTTTAAAACAAAGTTTGTTCAAGAGATAGAAATCTTTCAAAACACAGGATGACAAAAGCCACCTCCCTTGGGGAAAAATCCGGGAAGCTCTAACTTGGTCCTGCCCCAAGCCCCACACCCCCGCTGAGAGCCCTCTGAGGGGCGGTCTCCATTCTACAGGGGAAGATATTGAGTGTCAGAGTGGTGACCTGACTTGCCCTAGGTCACACCTTTAGAGGCCAGGCCAGGCCTCCACTCTGCAGAAGTAGGGCCCTCTTGCAGGAAGAACTGACCTGGCACAGGCTTCAGGCAGACCTGCATCCCGGCCTGGCTCTGTCCCCTGCTGCTGAGAGACTTTGAGCAAATCACATCTCCTCATCAACCAAGGCGGTGTGAAACCACTCGAGTGAGTTAAAGCACTGTTCTCTAGGTGACGAGGCTCTAGTGCACATTTTCAGAGATGGGGTCTGGTTCCTCCTGACACCCCAGGTTCTGGTGGCCATGGTCCTCAGTTCCCACAGCCTCCTTCTGCAGCCCCTGATGCCTGTTCTAGGGGCCGAGGGCTAGAGGTCTGGCTGCCAGGGTGAGGTGGTGCTTCCTAGAATAGGGTCCCTTGTCTTCTGCTGCTTCCCGGATATGGAGATCTCCCCGATCATGGAAAATGGGCTAAAGATACTTGTGTCTTTGAAGTTTTGGTTATAGTCCTTTTGGATCTTGGGGCATGGAAGACAAAAGAAGAACTGGCTTATTCACGGGGAGGCAACACAGACATCCAGGCTGCTATTTTTGCACTTGGAAAATGGATGAGAGGGAGGTTGGTTAAAGGATATGTTAGGAGCCTGCTTTCTGAAGGTTGGCTGCAGACCTCCCTGGTGCATCTCCTGCAGGAGGCAGGCTTCTCTGGGTCCCTCTCCACCCAGAGGGTGGCAGACCTCACAAAGCCCAAACCAAGAAAGATTCAAGTGACCAGCTCCTTAGACAAATCAGGATCAGAGAAGGAAAGCGGTTTACCCAAGACCACACAGGATATGCATGGAGAAGCCCAGGGAGCAACCCAGGTGTCCCAACTCTAGCCCAGGGCTCACCCGCTGCACCATCAACCTGATTGTTGAATGAACAAACAAATGAAAGTTCATTTAGGAGCTCTAATCACCTCCCTCTCTCCTTCTCTCCCTCATTCTCTCCCTTCTTTTTTTCTTTATTCTTTCTTTTCTCCTTCCTCCTCTGCCTCCTCCATTCTCTTTACACACGCGCGCGCGCGCGCACACACACACACACCCAAATGTCTGCTCTGGGCCAGGTCTCGTCCTAGCTACTGGAACACTAACTAGCTGACCACATGCCTGTCCTCTGGTGACTCTCAGACAAGTGGGCAAGACCCTGTCAGAAGCCCCCAGACCCTGCCAGGTGCCCGGGAGTCCCTGATCTCCCTGGAGCCCAGCCCGGGCTGCCTTCTCTCTCTCCTGCAGGTCACGCCCAGGATGTGAAGGGGTTAAAAAGCACAGGGCAGGGCAGGCCCACGCTCGCTGCTCGCTCGTTTGGCCCAGCCAGCTATCCAGGCCGCTTCTGGGGGCTTGCAGTGTTTCTTTTTCTCTTCCTCCTCTCCTTTTTTTTTCTAAAGAAACATATGTCACTCGCCATAATTCATGTGCTTATTATAATTATGACCATATGCTTAATGGGATGTAATAAAACCACTGCTAACCTGGTCCCTGCTCACAAATCTCCCCCATCACTCCCACTCCGCTGGCCGATCTGCCGGTCCCTGGGCTACTTCAAAATGTTTTCATGGCAAGACTGACCTGAGGAAAGGGGAGAAAAAAGGGGGAGTGAGCTCAGTCATTCATTCTTTTGTTCATGTGTTCATTCATTCATCCGTTTGCTATTTATTGAATACCTACTGTGTGCCAAGCTCTGAGAGGGCACCAGTGAATGGTACAGACAGAGCTGATGGGAAAGGTAGATGTCTTATAAACAGGTAATTGAATGCTTCATTAATTTCAGCTAGTTACAGAGGAGACTGCATCGTCTCCTTGGCCCACCGAGACTGAATTGTTGCTTCCAGAGCAGAACCACATCTGATGCATTAATATACACTGTCCCTAGTATATTTTAGGACTTTTATATTAGTCCCTAGTAGGACTTTTATAAATATTTGTTCAATGAATAAATGAATGAATGAATGAATGAGTTGTCGATCAGAAAAGGCTTTCCTGAAGAACAGAGATTGAGTTTAAAATAATGCCTCCTAAGAGGGGTGCCTAAGACAATCCATGGGGTACGTGAAGAAAATAGTAAAACTTGCATTTATTGTTATTTGTCAATCTTAAAAACAAGATACCAAAATTTTCTCTGATGCTTTATGTACAGATTGACGGAAAAGTATGTGGTATATGTATGTAAAATGTATAAAGAGTTATACGTACAGTTGGCGGAGGGTGTGCTCAATGTTTTTTGTTTTGTTTTGAGACGGAGTCTGATCCTGTTGCCAGGCTGGAGTGTAGTGGTGCAGTCATGGCTCACTGCAGACTAGGCCTGCTGAGTTTAAGTGATCCTCCTTCCTGAGCCTCTGAAGTAGCTGGGACCACAGGCACACACTATCACACCTGGCTAATTTTTTATTTTTTATTAGATAAAGGGTCTCCCTATGTTGCTCAGGTTGGTCGGAAACTCCTAGGCTCAAGTGATCCTCATGCCTTGGTCTCCCAAAGTGTTGGGATTACAAGTATGAACTACCATGCCCATCAATGTTTTTACAGTTGGAGAGGGATACATGATCAAAAGAGTTGGGAAACCTCTTGTCTTTGCGTGCTTGGGCAGCCACACAAAATAGCTTAAGTATCTTAAAGAATACCTTAAACAATAGACATTTATTTCTCATAGTTCTGGAGGCTGGGAAGTTCAAGACCAAAGTGGTGGTTGATTTGGTTCCTGGTGAGGGCTCTCTTCCTGGCTTGCAGGCAGCCACATTCTTACTCTGTCCTCACATGACCTTTCCAGAGAGAAAGAGAGAGAGATCTTCCGCTTCTTATAACATCACCCATCCCATTGGATTAGGAATTCACCCTTATGACCTCATTTAACCTTAATTACCTCCTAAAAGCCCTGTCTCCAATTCATTCCCACTGGGGGTTAGGGCTTCAACATGCAAAGTTTAGGGCAACACATCTCCAAAGGAGGGAATAGTGAGGCTCTGGGTGAAGGTGCTGGGGGGAAGGAGAGTCCACATTCCAGAAGCACTAGCTGCATCAAAGGCCCAATATGGGAATAACTTTGGGGTTAGAAAGAATGAAATTCTTTCATTTGCATCCTCTATTCTTGGAAAAGTATTAAATCAAGTCGGACTTCATGCTGGTGTGAACTTAATACCCTTTCAGATGTCCAAAACAGTGTAGGAAGTAGAGACAGAGTAGGATATGTGGTTCCTGGACAGAGGGACAGCTGGAGGGAGGTAATGATAATATAAGAATGTAGCATAGATGGAATGTTACTGTGTGCGCCTCAGGCAAGCACCCAAGGCATAAAGCTCAGTTCTCCATTCTCCAGATGCCAAGAATCCCCACGCACTCCTCCCTCTCCAGTCTCTCCTTGCCTCAGCTGGGGACATTTCCTGAATTGTTCCCAGCATCCACTCAAGCTCTCCATGGTCTAAACCCTCAGAGCTTCCTGCCACACTCAGAATACATGCAGAGCCCTTCCCATGGCCCACAGGCCCTGCGTGAGTTGGCTTCTGGCCTCCTCTTCCATCTTCATTCTTACCCCACCCTTGGCTTGCCACATGGGCCTCCTTGCACGTGCTTGAACACATCCTGCTCACTCCCACTCCAGGGCCTCTGCACTCACTCTTATCTCTCCCTGGAGCACTCATGCGCCTCCACCTTTTATCCTCACAGCTCATTCCCTCACTTCACTCTGGTCTCTGCCTAAATGATACCTTCTAAGAGAGGCCTCCTCAGGCTACCCCATCTGAAATTTTTTTCTTTTTTTTGAGAAAGGGTTTCACTCTGTTGCCCAGGCTAAAATGCAGTGGCATGATCTCTGCTCACTGTAGCCTCCACCTCCCCAGCTCAAGCGATCTTTCCATCTCAGCCTCCTGAGTAGCTGGGACTACAGGTGTGTAATTTTTGTATTTTTTTTATAGAGATGGGGTTTTTTGTATTTTTTTATAGAGATGGGGTTTTGCCATTTTGCCCAGGCTGGTCTTGAACTCCTAGGCTCAAGTTCTCTGCTTACCTTGGACTCCCAAAGTGCTGGGATTACAGATGTGAACCACTGTGCCTGGTCTGTAAAATTTTTTCAGAGATGGGGGCTCACCATGTCAACCAGGCTGGCCTCAGACCCCTGGGCTCCAGTGATGCTCCTGCCTCAGCCTCCTGGGTGGTTTGTATTACAGTCATGCCACACTGGGCCTGGCCTCTGGTTTCTTTTTCAATAGCACTTGTCACATTTGACATATTATACATGTATTTGTTCATTTAGGATATCGTCTCACTTTCACCAAAATGTAAACTTCTTAAGGCACAAGTGTATGTCTGTTTGTTCCCTACTAACTTTATATGTACTGTCCCTAGTAGGCCTTTTATGAATACTTGTTCAATGAATAAATGAATGAATCAATGAGTGAGTCGTGGATCAGAAAAGGCTTTCCTGAAGAACAGAGATGTGGTTCTGCTCTGGAAGCAACAATTTAGTCTTTGTGGGCTTTCCTGTGAGGCAGCCTCCTCTGTGGCTAGCTGAAATTAACGAAGTGTTCAATTACCTGTTTATAAGACATCTACCTTTCCCACCAGCTCGGTTGGTACCATTCACTGCTGCCCCCTCAGAGCTTTTATAGGCCCCACTTGAGGGCCTACAAAAGTACCTGGCACCTAGTAGGTGCTCATTAAACTTATGTTGAATAAATGAAAAATATTTTTGCAACTTATTGAGCAAAGGGAGAGAGCTGTGCAAGATGAAATGGGAGAGGAAGGCATGGGCCAGGCCCCCAGGTAGGGAGTTTGGATTTTGTTCCCATTGTGATGGAGAGCTATTGAAGAGTTTAACATGATTAGGTATTTTATTTTATTTTATTTTGAGATGGAGTCTCGCTCTGTTGCCCAGACTGGAGTGCAGTGGCGCGATCTTGGTTCACGCAAGCTCCGCCTCCCGGGTTGACGCCATTCTCCTGCCTCAGCCTCCCCAGCAGCCGGAACTACAGGCGCCTGCCACCATGCCTGGCTAATTTTTTGTATTTTTAGTAGAGATAGGGTTTCACTGTGTTAGCCAGGATGGTCTCTATCTGACCTCATGATCCGCCCACCTCGGCCTCCCAAAGTGCTGGGATTACAGGCGTGAGTCACCGTGCCCGGTTGATTGGGTTTAGTTTTTAAAAAATAACTCCCCTTAGGTGTGCCAGGGAAGAATAATAGGATTTTAAAAACTATGGAATTGAGGAAAACTGGGGACAATCTCATAGGATTATGGGAAAGCTAATAACTTCAACCTCAGTTTCCCCATCCATCCTCCCTCCTCACTCTCCCCCAGTGCCTGGGATCTCTCTCACATCTCTTTTTGGTTAAAAAAAAAAAAAAAAAGAATAAATATGGGATGGGGGGTGGTGGTGATGAAACATGGTCTTCTGTGTTTAACCCTCTGTGAGTTTTAGATCTGTTCCCTGCATGTCTTTTCTGTTCCCGAGTGTGCAAGAAGAAAGCCCGGTCCTGATTTATGCTGCTGACAGAACATCTAATGAATTGAAGACATAAAAGCATAACAAGGTTCCCCCCAGGATAAATCCTTTCTGGATTCGGGCTTTTGTGAGGGGCACATGGCCGTGCTGAGAGCCCAGTGTCCATGATGGATGTGGCCCTGGACGCTGAGCTAGGGGGCATCAGAGGAGCTCGTTGGGGGTGGTAACGGGAGGAGTTTATGTAGTCTTAGGAGGCTCTAAACATCTCCAACCTTGTAGCAAAAGGAGCTTAAGGCAAATCCAAAACGGAGATTCCAGCATGTGTGGCCTGCAGGGCCACTTCCATTGCATGGAGAGTGATGCATGGGGACGGTGTGACAGATGGTGGACTAGAGTGAGGACCTGGGGATCTCGGTCCCAGGCCCAACTTTCCCCCTAAATGCAAACTTGGACAAGCCCCTAGCGGGCATCTATGGCCACTTGTAAAATAAGATTTCAAACCGTTCAGGGACTGAAAATTTTAGTGCTTATAAGAGCCCAAGACAGATTTTGCCAAAAAGAGAAAGGTGAATGGGGTAGGAGCTGCAGAAAAATGGAGAACCCTTATCCTGTTTATAAGAAACATCCACCACTCTGCTCCCACCAACGCGATTATTGTCAGAGCAGAATGTGGGCTGGGAAGGAAAGCAGGAGCAGCTCTTTTGCTGATAGAAGAGAAGTCAGAAAGTTGAATCCATTCCTATGTAGAATCTCTCCTTTAGAAAATGCTGACAGCTAGTTAAAATGACATCTTTAAATGATGCTGGCTGAATTCAGCCTTTGGGAAACCCATTTGAGACTTCTGAAATAGATGACCACTCAAGATCCCGTTTCATTTTAATTCAGTTAATTCAACAACTTAACTGAACTTAATTCAGTTAGTTCTTCTTATTGAGAACTCAGTATGTGCCAGGTACTGGGGATAAAGATAGGACAAGCACAGGGCTCAACATTCAACAACTATTTACCAGATACAACCATGTGAATCAAGGCTCAGAGGCCTTAGTGTCAATGGCACATTTGGAGAACTGTCCAGAGGTGGCTAAGAGAGGACATGATTGGAGGTAGGCAGACAGTGGCAGATCTGAAGAGCCAGAAAGGCATGGTGGAGGGTGGAGCCCTTGTCCCCCTGGTCACTGGGACCTGCAGACACTTAGAAGCTGGGGGTGAGGGGTCAGATTTCTATGTTAGAGAGGGTCCCCTCACAGCTGTGTGAACAATTATTAAAGGAGCAACTGTGGACATAGGGAGGGCCAGGTAGTGGCCGTTTTAATAATCCAGGGAGAGTTGCTGTGACCTTGAACTCAGGCAGAGACAGAGGGGGAAGGAAAAGATGGCACCTTTGAGGCACTGGTGATTCCCCTCATCTTTTGCTGGGATATTTTCCTGCTGGTTCACATCAACTACACAGAGCTCCTTGTAGCAGGCGACAGACACCAATATGGCTCATTTAAGGAGACAGGGGTTGGAGAAGCAGGCTTGGAGGCTATGCAGTGAGGAAGAATGCCTTAATCCCTGGACAGAATGGATCCATTGGAGATGCTACCACCATCGCTGAACAAACCTCAAAGGTGCACAGCCAGCTGTGCTGCACCTGGACACCTAGGCTGGCTTTGGATGTCGAATTATCAAGAAAACGGGGAAAGTAGGATAATAACTCTCACTTCACTGGACTTATTTTGAAGATCAATGGCAATCACATTTTCAAGACATTAAGCACAGTACCCAGTGCCTGGCACATAATAACTACTCAGGAAACAGCAGCTATCACCATTGTCTTTGGCATGTCCATTATCATTATGATTACCTGCTTATTATTAGTTTCAGCAAGCCAGTTAGACTTGCCCTAAGGGCCATACCCTTATACCATTCTCCTTGTGCAACCAACAAAACTTTATACATTCTAGGGGCTCTACACCCCAAAGTCTCATCCAATGTCTGGCATAAAATGCCCGTTGAATAACAGAATGGATGGGTGGAGGGCTGTGTGGTTGGAGAATTATAGACATAGCAAGTTCAAAGTTTCAAATGTTTTGTCTTTGGTTGAAAGGCCAACCTCTTTTCCATTTACCTTGACCATATTCAAGACAAAGGGGGAACAGATATCCCCTTAGTCATACCAAGGATGCCCCATGGTTGGCAAGACACCATCTGTGGCTAGTTCCATATCTCCCACTAGGAAGGAGGGATTCCAAATGTCTGTGAGGTGCTGATTGTTCCACTGAGGAGTGGTGGGTGTGCAGGAGAGATGGTGGTCTCTGTATGTCAGCTGGAATGTGAGTGTGAGCAAAGGTGAGTGTCCAGGGTGTGGCCCTATTTTGGGGCACACACGTAGAAGGTGCTCGATGCTGGTGAGTTACACCCATGCATGTAGAGGTTTCTCCAACCCAACATCATATCATGGAGGGTGAAAGAGACAGAACTCACCACATATTCCAAGGGCTTCTTCCACCTCCCAGACTCCCTTGCAGCTGGGTGGAGCCACGTGACTCCTTTGACTAGCAGAATGTGAATGGGAACTATAATTCCAGGCAGAGGCTGTCAGAGCCAAAGTGCCTTCCTCGTCATTCTCTCTCCTGCCTCAGGACCTGGAGGACACATGTTCCAGATGATGCAGCAGATTTTATGTGAGGGAGAAATATGTTGTTATTGTGCTAAGCCACCGAGATGTCAGGGTTCATCAGTTATATACTGCACAGCCTAGCACAGACTGACTAATAGTAACATTCACATCTAAATAGGTCTCCTACATTTTCCAGAGAGCATTTCATCAGTATGAGAGCTAATTGCAAGGATTCTCAAGATCTGCTAGTTCAATCATCCCTTTTTTACAGAGAGGGAAACTGAGGCAGGCCAAGATAGTGGAAGCAACATGTTCAGTGTCACTCAGTGCAATAGGGACCCAGGTGAGCCCACAGCTGTGGTCCCCTGATCATGCCCACACTGATCAAATATAAGTTCCATTGAAAAATATCCTAGGCCAGGCGTGGTGGCTCACGCTTATAATTCCAGCACTTTGGGACACCAAGGCAGGTGGATCATTCGAGGTCAGGAGTTCGAGACCAGCCTGACCACCATGGTGAAACCCCATCTCTGCTAAAAACACACAAAAAAATTAGCCGGGCATGGTGGTGCACGCCTGTAATCTCAGCTACTCGGGAGGCTGAGGCAGGAGAATTGCTCGAACCTGGGAGATGGTGGTTGCAGTGAGCCGAGATCATGCCACTGCATTCCAGCCTGGGTAACAGAGCAAGACTCTGTCTAAAAATATATATATATATAATATATATGTATAATATATAGTTTATATATATAATATATATATAATACATATATATATGGTAAAAGTTTGAGATTTCCTTCACAAACAAGGCCTAAAAAGACGCTTTTGTTTGTGGGTGGGGCTCCTGAGCTCCTGATGCTGCCTGCCTCTGTGCAGCTCTCTGTAACCACCCTGGCTTCCTTCAAATCCTGCTGAAAGCTTTCCTTCCCTCCTCCCCACCAGCCCCTGATCACCCCTCTCTCTCTTGCCTTCTGGAATTCCGCCTGCTGGAGGTCTCAAGTAAGATTTAATCCTGTTACTAAAACCCAGAGACACAGTCTGCCACATGTAGCTGAGAACCCAGCACTTCACGAAACTATTAGGGCCTCTTTCAGAAGCGTAAGACTTATTTTGCCATGAGTAGCCCATACAGATGCAGCCCCACCATTCACATGAGGTTTCTCACCTCCCAGATGTTCAAAAGTCTCATTCTTCAGGATCAAGAGGCATCAGCTGGTGTAGGGCTGGGTGTGCAGCGATGCACAGAGAAGTTAAATGTATTCATTGAACCAACATTGATTGGACGCCCATTCCTGAACACAATACATTCCCTACCCCAGGAAACTGATGTTCTGACAGGAGAAGTCATTAAACAATTAGTTAATTGCAATGGTGACAAATGCTGCATGTGAGATGTACAGGGTGGTGTGGGAGCAAATGGCTGAGTCTAGGGTGGAAGTGGTAGGTCACGGGAGGCTCTCTGAAATAGGACTTATTGGGGAGAAAGGAGGCAGGCGGAGCATTCCTGGCAGAGAGAAGTGCATGTGCAAAGGCCCTGTGATAGGAGGGACCATGGAGTGTTTGATGACTTGAAAGAAGGCCAGCGTGGCCGGGTGCGGTGGCTCACGCTTGTAATCCCAGCACTTTGGGAGGCTGAGGCAGGTGAATCGCTTGAGATCAGGAGTTCGAGACCAGCCTGGCCAACATGGCAAAACCCTGTCTCTGTTAAAAATACAAAAACTAGCCAGGCCTGATGGCGCACATCTGTAATCCCAGCTACTTGGGAGGCTGAAGCACAAGAATCGCTTGAACCCAGGAGGCGGAGGTTGCAGTAAGCCGAGATTGCGCTGCTGCACTCCAGCCTGAGCGACAGAGGGAGACTATCTAAAAAAAAAAAAAAAAAAATCGGTTTGTGCCTTTCTTACATAAGAGTACATCCTCTGACTATAAAAATCCTGGAAGAAA
>NW_012107141.1:2419932-2423724 GCF_000951045.1 Mandrillus leucophaeus | reverse complement strand
AAAAAAAAAAAAAAAAAAAAAAAAGAGAGAGAGAGAGAGAAAGAAAGAAAGAAAGGAAGAGGACCAAAGGCAGAAAGGAAAGAAGAGACAAAAACCGGGGGATGGAGAACTGGAGACATTGCATGAGAGACAAAGCGGGGCTTGGTCATTGCAGGACCGTATCATAGATTTAGGACTTCATTATTGTTATTCTGAAAGGCACTGAACAACTTGTGATGGACCCAGTGGCCTTCAGACTGGTGGCTGCTCTGTGCAGAGTTGATGTGAGGAAGCAGGAAGACCAATTTGTAGGCTATGGCAGAGGATCAGGGAACAGATGGGCTTTCCACGAGGGCAGTGGCAGGAGAGATAAAGAGAACAGACTTGCGATATATTTGGGGGGTCGAATGGGCAGGCCTTGGTAATATATTGGATGTGGTTCTTGCGGGGAGCGTAGAGAGTCATCAAATTCCTGTCTTGGGCAACTGACCAGACACTGTCACCAATTCCTGAGATAGGGAAGATTTGGTTTTGAGGGGTAAATGATGAGTCTATTGTTGGATGTGGATGTGAGTGGTGGATGAGGCAGGGGAGGCTCTGCATGAGAACTCTCTGCCTTGTAGGGAGCTGGCAGAGTAGCCAGTTGTCTACCCCATACCTATTCTCCTTTTCCTCCTGAGTAATCTAACCCTTGATTCTTAGCTGGGCATGTAACCAATTGGAATAAAGAATACCAGCATTCCTGGTAACATGATGTAAGCAGAAATGGTGTGTTCAAATACTGGGCAGTGCCCTTAAAGGGAGAAAATCTGGCTTCCTTTTCTCCTTCTTCCTTCTGGATAATTGGAAAGTGGACTTGATGTCTGGAGCTCAAGCAGCCATCTTGGGTCATGAGGAATGAACCTCATGCTGTGGCTGTGGAATAGCAACATGGAAGGAGCTGGGGATATGACGGTGTGGAATGTCACACCAGCCCCAAACTACTTACCTCTGTACTTTTTGGACATGCACCTGACCTGGTCCTAATTAATACAAAGAAATCTGACCCCGCCTATCAGACCACCCACCCCTCCTGCTCCTCTCTCTCTCTCTCTGTCACTTACTCCATGCAGGCTACAAGGACTTTTCTTTCTCCAACTCTCCGAACTTATTCCCACCTGGGGACTTTGCACTCACTGTTCCTTCTGCCAGGAATGCTCTTCCTCTACATCATCTCATTTGTTTCAGCTCAGAGATCCCCTTCAGAGAAGGTGCCCCTGACCGCCTTCCTAAGGAAGGCTCCTCCTCTAAGGGTCCCTCCATCATACCATCCTCTTTCCTTTATTGCACAGCATTGCTCACAGTCTGTAGTTATTTTGCCCTTTTCTGTGTTTTCTTTTTATTTGTCTGCCTCTCCCTCCTGGAATGAACGCTTTACAAGACCCTGCTCCTCACTCACCCACCATCTCCCAAGGCAACAACAGAAACCAGCATGTACTACTCATTTTCTAGATAATCATTGACTAATTAACAAAAGAAGCTAGAGCAAGTTCCTTGTTTTGCCAAGACTATTGAGCCTAGGAAAACAAACTGACTTGTCTAAGATTATCATTTCAGTTAAGGACAGTGCTGGGGTAAAGGTCCAGGTGTCCCAGCATTAGCCCAGGGTGTGGCCCCCTCCCTGTCTTTCAGTCAGACCTTTGGCAGAGCCACCAGCAGCTCCTCCTCTCTCTCTGCGTCACGGGTCAGAAATCTCTGCATCCATGACCTTCCTCTAAACTGGCTGGGCTTGCCTGGCTCCTGTGACCCCGGACCCAGTCCTCAAAGGCTGATTTAGGCTACTCGGATGTCCCACGCCTTCAGCTGGCCCAGCGTTGCCTTGAGTGGCCCGTGTAGAAAGAAGGCAGGGAGAAAGGAGGCCCTGCTGGGGACCTGTTGGGGAGACATCTGGAATTAAGAGCCAAAAATACAGCTTGGTGTTGATAAGGCTTTATTGAAAGGACATGAAAGTTCCAACGGCAGTAACTCTCCACACTCCGGTTCATGCTGCTTTATGAGGTGTGACTCACTCTGGTACCTTCGAGACAATCTCTCTCCCACTCCATCCACCCCGCCTCTTTCCCGCTTTCCTGCTCCTAGCCCACCTTCGGCCTGCACATCCACCCTTGGCTTGGTGGGGTGGGGTGGAAGCAACTGCCCCCACCCCAGAAAAGACCAAGGAGGCCCGGGGTCCAGGCCCCTGTCCCAGGCTGCTTGCTCCCATTTTGCCCCACGGAAATTGAAACCTGGGAGCAGCCTGGCCCAAAACTGGTTAAAAAAGATTCAATGTCCCCTGCTCTAGACTGGAGTTAGAAGTCCAAGGAAGAAAAAGTGATTGGGAAGTGTATTAGTCAATTCTCACACTGCTATAAAAAAATAACTGAAACTGGGTCATTTATAAAGAAAAGAGGTTTAGTTGGCTCATGCTTCTGCAGGCTATAAAGAAAGCATGATGCTGGCATCTGCTCGCCTTCTGAGGAGGTCTTAGGACACTTAAAATCATGGCTGAAGGCAAAGGGAGAGCGGGCACTTCACAAGGCCAGAGCAGGAGGAAGTGTGGGGGGAGGTGCTACACACTTTCAAACAGCCAGATCTCACCATCGCAACAGTAGCAGTAAGGAAGGAGGGTATTAAACCATGAGAAACCACTCTTGTGATCCAATCACCTCCCACCACGCCACACCTCCAGCATCGGGGATTACATTTCAACATGAGATTTGGGTGGGGACACAGATCCAAACCATAGTAGGGAAAGAGGAGAGCAAGAGCAATGTGATAAAAATGGGTGGGGTAGGGGACCAGGAGAGCAAGAGCAATGTGATAAAATGGGTGGGGCGGGGGACAGCAGAAGAGAGGCCAGGAGGCAAAGGGAAAGTGCTGTCCTGAGGAAACAGACAGCATTGGACTCATTGCTGCTGTAACAGACTTGGTCACCAAAAACAATACAAATGTATCATCTTATGGTTTTGGAGGGCAGAAGTCCAAAATGGGTCTGGCTGAGCTAAAATCAAAGTGTCTGCAGGGATACATTCCTCCTGAAGGCTCCAGGGCAGAATCTACTCCTTCGTCTTTTGCAGCTTCTAGAAGACACCCACGTTCTGTGGCTCCTGGCTCCTTCCTCCATCTCCAAAGCCGGTGGCGTGGCATTTTCAAAACTCTCTCCAGCTCTGACTCTCACTGCCCTCTTTCACTGATAAGAACCACCAAGATAATCCAGGATAGTCTCCCCAACTCAAGGTCAGCTGATTAACAACCCCTGTTCCTTCTATAATCTTGCTATGGATTGAATGTTTGTGTCCCTCCAAATTCATAGGTTGGAGTCTGAAGCTCCAATGCAATGGTATTAGGAACTGGGGCCTTCAGGAGGTGATTAGGTCATGAGGGTGGGGCCCCCATGATGGGATTAGTGTCATTATAAGAGGAAAAGGGCTAAGTAAGCCCCCTGTCTGGCCTCAGCCATGTGAGGACTTGGTGAAGAGGCCTGTCTACAAGCCAGGAAGCAAGCCCTAACCAGACCCCTATCCTCCTGGCCCCTTGACCATGGACTTCCCAGCCTCCAGAACCTTGAGAAATAAATGCCTGTTGTTTAAGCCACCCAGTCTATGGCATTTTGTTACAGCAGCTGAAGCAGACCAGGACAAACCTTACTTAATTCTCCCTTGTCATGGAACATAGCATATTACAGATTCTGGGGACTATGGCTTGGGCATATATGGAGGGGGTGTTATTCTGCCTTTCACACAGGGTCAGAGAGAAACCCTCTTGGGCTTCAGAGTCTCCATGTGGAGGGTGCGT
>NW_012107141.1:2400699-2419737 GCF_000951045.1 Mandrillus leucophaeus | reverse complement strand
TGTGTAGTGTATGGTGTGTGGAGGGGAGTGTATGGAGGGTGTGTGTGGTGTATGTGTAGGGTGTGTGTACAGAGGGTGTGTGTATGTGTGTGTGTGGAGGGTGTGGAGAGTGTGTGTATGTAGAATGTATGTGTGCATGGAAGGTGTGTGTGGTGTGTGTGTGGAGAATGTGTGTGGGTGAAGAGTGTATGGAGGGTGTGTGGTATGTGTGTGGAGACAGTGTGTGTGTGGAGAGTGTATGGAGAGTGTGTCGTGTGTGTGTGTAGAGTGTATGGAGAGGGTGGTGTGGTGTGTGTGTAGTGTATGGAGGGTGTGTGTTTGTGTGTGTTTGTGTGTGTAGAATTTATGGAGAGTGTGTGATGTGCATGGAGGTTGTGTGACTGTGTGTGGAAGGGATATGTGTGTGTGGAAAGTATATGGAGGGTGTGTGGTGAGTGTGTGGAGATAGTGTGTGTAGAGTATATGGAAGGTGCGTGTGTAAAGGGTGTGTGTTTGTGTGTGTGTAGAATTTATGGAGGGTGTGTGGTGTGCATGGAGGTTGTGTGTCTGTGTGTGAAAGGGGTGAGTGTGTGGAAAGTGTATGGAAGGTGTGCGGTGAGTATGTGAAGACAGGGTGTGTGTATGGAGAGCGTATGAAGAGTGTGGGGTGGTGTGTGTGTGGGAGTGGAGAGTGTATGGAGGGTATGTGTGCGTGTGTGGTGTGGGTGGGGAAGAAAGGTAGGGGTGCACAGAACTGCACATCCTAGCAGCAAGCACTAGTGTGAGGCAGAATCCTAAGGCAGGTAACCCTTTGCAGGTGATAAACTTGGGTGTGTAAATCAATGTGACCTCTTTCTTTTTCTGGGATGAGCTGATTTCTCCCTGGACCCTCTCTGTGCTGATGCTGTACTGCGCGGCCACACCTTGCCATGAGTTTCCCAGGATTTTACTGGGCCCAAGTGGGAGGCAGGGCTTCCTCAGGTCTGGGCAGCTGACACCTTTTCATCCTCCAATGATGGTGACGATGGTGATGGCTGTTCTCAGCCGCCAGCCCCTCAGGTTAGGATGTGGGAGCAGCTAGGCCTCCTCTGGGCTCCTCACAGCTTGGGATTCTCCTCATCTCCTGGCCAGGTACTGCTTTGGGCCATCATCTTCTTCTCCTTAGCAGTGGTGCTGTTTTCTGGGCTCTGGGGGTTCTCCCGCCACACCCTGGGGAGACTGTGGGGACCCCGCACTCTACGCCTTTGCTCCAGGCCCTGCGCATTTGAGGACGTGGGTACAGCCCAACCCCACCCACCCCACCCCCCATGCAGCCAGTGTGCACAAACACACTCAGGCTTGCCGGGCTTTCCCTGGGGAGGGACAGAAATGTCCCTCTGCTCACCACCTTCCAGTGTAAGGGGCTGTGATTCCCATCTTCTACCTCCAGATTCGGCCCAGGTGCCAGGCAGAGTCCCCATTCTGAGACAGTCTCCGGCTATCCCTTCCAACTTTGCCTTTCCAAGCTCATTGAAGAAATCCTCTTCCCAAATGGTTCAGCTTTTCCCCTAAGTGGAAGAGAATTAGAGTTGGCTTGTGGACTCTGTTCTTTCCCCGTTGCTTGTGATATACATTGTCCCTGGGGACAATGGTGAAAGGCTCCTTGAAGCTAAAGACACATTATTTGCAGGTGAGAGGTGGGGAGTGTCAAAGGCTTAAGAAGTTGTAGAAAAACATGTTAATAAAGAGGTTACATCTTGGCCTGCCACACTCCCAGCGTGGCTGATGGCACGGGCTCTGCGATCCACAGATCTGGCTGAAATCTCCAGCTCAGCCACTGACTGGCCAAGGACTCCCTATCACCGAAGCTCAGTTTCTCTTCCTACAAAATGGGTAAGGGAACCGCTCCCCATATGAACCCTCACAGGATTGCTTCAGCATTAAATGAGAGTAGATGGATAAAAATCTTAGCCCTGAGCCAGGCCCCCTAAAGAGGCTGGATATTGGTCAGCAGTTGTTGTTTGGAGGTGACTGTAGTTGGGGACTTCCCATTAATAATATGCAACCTACACTAGGACTGTTTCAAAGCAGTTTTTTGTTCCAAACATATTGATCTTATGATTTTGTTTGTTAACCTTTTTTTTTTTAACCTCAGAGCTGGTATAAATTGAAAAAAACTATGGAACTTATGTTCCATAGGATCATTTCCACGTTGGCAAAATTCCAGAGGCTCTGCCAGCTGTTTCTCCCTCTCCCCAAGAGTAGCAGCCATTGCCTTTGGGGAGAGACTGGAGATTTCCATTGAGTGGCTTTGGAATTTCTGTCCTGTTGAAGCCAAAGAACAAGGACACGCAGTGTATTCAATGTGCACGTTATCTTGTGCGGGTGTGGTGCTTTCCCCCTCACAGTGTATCTAGATGCACTTTGTCTTCTGGATCATCTCCATGGAATTACATTGTACAGATGCGCCCAAAGTCCCATCATCTGCCCATTTTACAGTTGTGGACAGTCAGTGGCCCAGCTTCTCAGAACCACCGTAGTAGCCCAGTGACCACAGATGGGATTCTGGAGTTAGAGAGATTCAGTTTCATATCCCAGCTCTGCCATGTCTCATACTGGATAATCTTGGGCAAGTTGCTTCATCTACCCCAGCCTCAGTTTTCCCCTCTAACAAATGAAGACACCAACAGCATCTATTGAGACATCACCTACCTCACGCTGATGTTGGGAGAATGAAATGAGGTCACATGTTGATCTGTTTTACAGATGGACAAGCCAAGGCCTACATCACCATACCAGAGACTTATCTGAGGTTACACAAGTCCCTAGAGAGGAGCTGGGGTGAGAGTCTGGTTCTGCACCTCAAAACTTCAAACCCCTGGTGAGCAGTCCTCTCCCCTCAGAGGTTGTGAGCTGGGCATAGGCTGGTCAGTCTCCATCAGGGTCCTTTCCCACCCTCCCTTCTCTAAGTGTTTCCCCGGCTTTTTTTTTTTTTTTTTTTTTTGACAGAGTGTCTCACTGTGTCGCCCAGGCTGGATTGCAGTGGCACTCTATTGGCTCTCTGCAACCTTCATCTCCTGGCTTCAAGCAATTCTCCTGCCTCAGCCTCCCAAGTAGTCGGGATTACAGGTGACCACCACCATGCCCAGCTAATTTTTTAAAATATTTTTAGTAGAGACAGGATTTCACCATGTTGGCCAGGCTGGTCTTGAACTCCTGACCTCAGGTGATCCACCGGCCTCAGCCTCCCAAAGTGCCCAAGATTATCCAGTCTGAGACATGGCAGAGCTGGAATTTGAAACTGAATGGGTCAATATGTGACCTCATTTCATTACAGGCGTGAGCCGCCACGCTCGGCCCCTTCCCTGGCTCTTTAGACAAGGTGATTGTGCAAAGACTTGGAAGAGAATGAGGGCACAGTATTTGCAAAGTCCCTTAGCTGGAAGGGTGGGGCATGCTCAAGATGGACAAGGAGGCTGGGGTAGGCAGAGGGCAGAGGGCTAGGGAGAAAGAGGAAGAAAGGAAGGAGTGAGGTCTCCCAGGGCCTGGTTTACCTCCCAAGGCCATGGTAAGCTTGCATACAATTCTAGGCAGGGGAATGACTTGGTCTAAATTGGAATTGTTGAAGTATCAGTCTTCTGTGGAGTGCCATGTGAGTGGGTTCAAATGGGGAGGGAGGTGAGAGGAGGTGGAGAATCCAGCTGGGTGCTGCTGCAACTGCCTAGGGCTGCTGTGACAAAGCATGTCCAACTGGGAGGCTTAAACAATAGAATTTTATCATCCCATCGTTAAAAAATCTGACATCAAGGTGTCAGCAGGGGTGGTTCCTTCTGAGCCCTGGGAGGGAAAATTCATTTTCTCTCTCTTACTTAGCTTCTGGTAGTTTGTTGACAATCTTTGGCATTCTTTGGCATCACCATCATCTCCACCTTCGTCTTTACAAGGCATTCTCCTGTGTCCACGTCTGTGTCTACATTTCCCCCTTACATACGAATATTCGGGGCTTATACTACTCCAGTATGACCTCATGTTAAGTAATCAGACCAGCAGTGACCCTATTTCCAAATAAGGTGCTGAGGGGGCCTGGATTTGAACATATAAATTTAATTGGTGGGCACAATTTGACCCATAACCAGAGGCTCCTGCCCTTAACCAGGCCAGACTGAGTGTAACTTAGGTGCTATCAATGGAGATGAGAAGCCTAGTTAGGCTGAAGATTATTTTGAAAACAGAGCCGATGGGATTTGCTGATGGCTTGAATGTGGGGAAGTAGTGATGATGGGGAGGGAAGACCTGTTCAGACTTCAGATTCTGGCCTGAAGAACCAGGGGGGATGTTGGGTGGGGGGCTCGGAAGAGGGTTTGGGGGCAAGAAGTCAAGAGCAAGGTTTTGCAGCCAGAGGGGGTGACACATATGGTGTTTGCCCCCGCTTACCTCGTGGGCCCACCTTGTCCTGGGCTGGAGGAAGCAGACCCTAATGAGAGGCAGCTGTGGCCAGGCGGCCGGCTCACATTTGCTCTGCTTTCAGCATCAAAGGCCCGCGAAGTGGTTGTCCAGCCCTGAAGGCCGTGGCCATCCATCTTGGAGGCTGCACTGCCAAGAAGCCAGGTTCCAGTGGCCAGTGCCTATTCACTCCATGAGGAGCAACCCCTGCTGCCCCGCCCCACTTCCCAGCACAATTTCCTCGCTGCAATGTTGGAAGCTGCCCCTCCACCCAAAGCCCTCACCCCACCCCATGCCTGGTTTAATCCTGCCGGAGGAGATCAGACACCTGAGAGAAGCAGATGAAAGCAGAAAGGGAGAAGTCCATGGGGGCATGGCTGATCACCCCCAAAGTGACCCCAAACATGTCAAATTCTATTTCATAACACAGACGGGGAGCTATTTAGTAAGACGATTCGAAACTTAAGCTTGATCATTATCCTACCTGGGTTAGAGCTCATACCTGCCTCTTATGAACTCATCTGTAAAAGAGAGGGGAAAATGATACCTGGCTTATAAGGTGATTGAGAGGCCTAAATAAAATGGGACATATGTAAAAATTTTAGCACAATGCTTGTCATATGGTAAATTCTTGATAAGTTATTAATATTACTGTTGTTATTTCAGAGTCATCATCTTATATTAAAATTGTGTATTTAAAATGTTTACACTAACAAACCCACAAAGGCCCAAACGTTCTGGATGGATCTTCTGCCTAATTTAGAAATTTAGGCAGTTATGGTATGATGCAGCCTCAAAATGAGTAATAAAAATATTAATAACCAAGTCATGTGCTGGTATAGAAAAATCACCTACGGGAGTCAGTGAACATGTAATTCTAATGTCAGCTCTGCTGTTTACTAGCTGTGTGACCTTTGTAAAGTTACTTTACCTTTCTCAGGCTCTGAATCTGGTTCTCAAGGGCCAGATCCTTTACATACATCATCTTCAATACTCATGGGTATCACCTTGTCTCTGGCTCTCCGTAAATACACAGCAAATGGTAGGTATTGTGGCAGATCAACGGCGGAGAACAATTGTCCTTGTTCTCTGCCCCTCTTCGTGTTCCTGCTGTCTGTTATGTAACTTTTTAGTGTCCTTCCTCTGCAACTCAGACATGTGGCCTGCTTTGACCAGTGGGATGCTAGCAGATGTGACACAAGCCCATGCTTTAAAAAGCTTCTGTGCTTTTCTCACTTCTCTCTTGAGCCTTTGTACCTGCCATGGGAATATGCCCGGGCTATCCTGTTGGAGGATGAGACTTGTGCAGCAAAGTTGAGTCCGCCAGTCATCTCAGACAAGGGCATCCTAGATCAGCAAAGAGCTGGCAGACTCCAGACATGGGCATAAGCCCAGCCAAGATCAGCAGAGCTTCCCAGACCACCCACAGCTGACAGCAGATACATGAGCCAGTCCAGCCAAGGTCAGTTGAGCCCAGCCCACACCAGTGAAACTCCGTAGACTCTTGAGCCATATCTGTGTTTACTGTTGTGTGCCTCTGAGTCTTTGAGGTTGTTACTCAGCATTATTGTGGCAAGAAATAATGGAGGCAGATATTAATATGCAACCTTCTGGTTGCTTGCTTAAGAAATATAGACTCTTCCAAATGGGTCCTAGGGGATCTGGGACCCAAAGGCATTGACAGTTGTAGTGAGAGTTCACCCTTGTCTTTATAGCTATAAGATTATGTAACTGTGAACCCATAAATGTCAAAATCTAAAATATAATAACTAAACTTTGTTGTTTTGTTTCGTTGGAGGTAAACAGCCAAGAATAAAAATGCCAGAAACATTAGTGATGTTGGCCAGATGAAGAAATTGGGAAGGAAAAGGCAGGCAGGTCACCTCTCTTTATGTGTCTTCAAACCCAAAGCTTGCAGACTTCTTGGCCCCAGAATTATAAATTAGGCCCTTCTCCTGAGGACTTCCTCTGCTTATTATGCAAATCTGATTCTAGAGCCTCTGAATGTGATGGCTTTAGCCAAATCCTGGGTAATTTGTCATTGCTGAAAATAAAATCTCCTTATGAGCTTGCAATCCTCATAGCTCCCAGCAGCCTATAATGGAGGGAATCTCTGCAAAGGTTGAGAGCGCAGCTTGGCATCAAGCACCCTGGACTTGCATCTCAGCTCCCCTGCTCCGCAGCTGTGCAACCTTAACCAAACTTGGAATCTCTCTGGGTGATTTTTGTAGTAGCTCCTCCTGGTAAATACAATAATCTTGGTACCTGTTTCTTAAGGCTCAGTGACATAAAGCAAAGAAGGCATCAGCACACAGGAAGTGCTTAATGATTTGTAGTTGTTGTTATTAATGGTCCTTTGATCCAGGTTGCAACATTTAGTCCATACACCTCACACTGTCCCAACAAGGGTCAGCCCTGAGACCTCAGGGTTATAGTCAATGCAATGCTCCATTCTTCCATTTTCAGATTTCCCAAGCCTCGTCTCTGAACCTCAAGCCAATTTTATTTCTTGGGCCGGGCTCTCAAATGATCAGATAGCTAAGAATTATTGACAATTCTATCAGTTAAGGTAAAGTTAGTTGATGTTATGAATAGAGGAAATCCCAAGATCTTAGTGGCTGAACACAATAGAATTTTATTTCTCATTCACATGAAGTCTGAATGGCAGTGGAATACCGGGGAGATGTACTCACGTCCTAGGCTGACGGAGGCTCTGCTGTCTTTACCCTCTTGCTTCAACAGTCCGCCTGGGCATCAGCATTCAGCTGGCAGCTAGGCGAAAAGAGAGGATGTGGAGGACCACAGCAGGCATCTAATGAGCCTAGCCTGGAAGTGGCTTATTACTCTGTTCACATTCTACTGGATGCAGAACCAGTCACATGACCACACACAGAGGCAAGGGGGCCAGGAAATATAGTCCCTGGCTGGGCTGCTGTTTTCCAGCAATGACTCAGCTGGGGAGCATACACCTTTGGTGCACAGATGGCTACCTCTGCCTCAATGGCCAGCACTCCCTGAGCGCCTACCATACACCTGGCACCACGTGATGCCCTTTTCACCCATCGTTCATGGATGCTCATGGTAACACTATGAGGGAGGCATCCTTCTTATCACCTGCATTTTCCAGCTGAGGAGTGAGGCCCTGAGAGATGACCTCTAGCTGCAGAGCTGGCTCTCAGAAGCAGTGGTTTCTTCTGTGCACTGCTAAGTGTTCTGGTAAGGTGGGTGGGGTCCATTTCTGAACTTGTCCTGGAAGGCTACCTGTTGGTGCTGTCTGACCAACACCACAGCTGTCTCGCCAGCCTCTGTATTGCCCATGCTCCATCACCCCCTATGCAGAGACCCTGGGCTGGTCTCCCTGCCCATCATCACCACCATCACCACTCCTCAGCTCTTGCCAAGTCATTAGCCCGTCTACAGCTCTACATCAGATATGCCTTTGCTCTGCCTTCTGCCCTAGCCAAGATCAGGCTGACCAGCTCACTAGATTTCCAATGTTAATGTGTGAAAGAGACACAGGGAGGGCTTTGTGCCCAGTTGTCATGATTGCTGTGGCTGTGGGGGCTTAACACTCGTGGCAGACAGAAAAGTGCCCCCTCCCCCAGAGATGGTCACATCTTAATGCCCTGGAACCTGGGAATATGTTGCCTTACATGGCAAAAGGAAATGTGAAGATGTGATTAAGTTAAGGATTTTGAGATAGGAGATTATCTGGGATTATCTGGATAGGCCCAATGGAATCACAAGGATCCTTATAAGAGAAGCCAGGAAGGTCCAAGTCAGAGAGGAAATGTGACAGTGGAAGAAATGGTTGGAGTGATGCACTTTGTGGTTTTGTTTTTTATTTTTGTCAAAAAATATTTATTGTGTGTCTGAGCAGAGTGCTGAATTCAGTGCCACGATGGCAGGGAATGAATACAAAGTTAAGAAAACAATAATAAAAATTATAAAATTAATGATACAATTTAAGTATTCTTTTTTTTTTTCTTTTCTCTTTTTTTTTTCAGATGGAGTCTCACTCTGTCACCCAGGCTGGAGTGTAGTGGCGTGATCTCGGCTCACTGCAACTTCTGCCTCCCAGGTTCAAGGGATTCTCCTGCCTCGGCTTCCCCAGTAGCTGGGATTACAGGTGAATACCACTACACCCAGCTAATTTTTATACTTTTAGTAGAGACGGAGTTTCGCCATGTTGGCCACACTGGTCTCAAATTCCTGACCTCAAGTGATCTGCCCGCTCAGCCTCCCAAAGTGCTGGTATTAGAGGCATGAGCCACTGCGCCCAGCCCAATTTAATTTTTCTAATGAGACTTTCCTTTGGGCATTATAATCCCCATTTTATAAATGTGCAGGATGAGACAAAGAAAAGTTAAATTACCTGCTTAACATCATATAACTACATGAGTGTTCATGATTTGAACTCAGGTTTATTTGCAAGAAAACTATTCTGAATTTATGTCAAATTTGAGAGTAACTGGCCCTGCTGTCAAAAGGCTTATTATCTAGTGATAGATACCAAAAAGTATATGATTAGCAAAAGGACTAGGCAGATTTTGTTGAATACACATGGATTTAAACAACATGGTAGCCAAAACACAAAATACCTAGAGAATAACAGAAAAGGAGAGGACGGTAGCTAGAGGTGAGATTTTATGAAGTTATGTGAAGAAATCTTATGCAGTTCCTGACGTGCCATGCAAAGGTATTTTATTTTGTGTGTTTTCTTCAAAATATTTTATGTGTGATTATTTTCTTTTTGAGTTGGAGTGATCCACTTTGAAGATGAAGGAAGGGAGTTGCACCTCCTTTCTCTAAAGTAAGTCTCTTGGTCCTATGCAATGTTATGCAGGCTCCTGTGTGGATGGATGAACACACTGTAAACCTTGGGTGATGGTATTGGCTGAAGCCCCGTGGGCAGAAAGGGTAAACTCACACCTCGAATATGTGTCAATTCCAGTCGAGATAAAAGTCTGCTCATTCCGGGGTGGAAGGAAGCCAATGCCATCACTTGCCACTGAGTGGCTTTTTTGGTCTCTTTGAGGGAAGAGGCCATATCAAGGGCTTAGCATGGATCACATTGCTGGCAGGTTGGATATTTAGCAATAGCTAGATCAGTCTTGATGATGGGATCTCTCCCATGTATGGCCTCCATCCCTGCCACTGTGGCCACTCCATTCAGGTGCTAATTATGCAGTCCTCGGGTGACTGATAACAGGTTGGCTGGCATCACCCGGCTGAGTTATTCTGTCTGCATCACTGTTTAGTGCCTCTTCTGAGGGAGATGCTCTCTGATGGTCACTGGGTCAACAGGAAGATTTTCAGACTTTATGCCCATTCTTTTAAATCCATCCACGTGTTCCCCCCCACCCCCCGCCCCCAATAACTTCTTGTTCTTAATCTTCCAAATGTTCTCCTTCCAGGTTCCTAGACAACCAGTCAAGCCAATTGCCACGGCCCATGAGTCCATATACATTCTAACTTTGGGCCACTTCTCTTTCTGCACTAGAGGGATGAGCAGGTCAGTCCTCATAGCTCTGGCCCCGGGAGAATCTCCCTCATTACTGTTTTTCAGGACTAGCCCTGAGTGGGGTCATATGCAGTAATGGGCCATTTGCAGCTTGCACTCACAAGTCAAGCTAACCCATGGGTGAATTTTTTGCTCCTCTGTCAGTTGGTTACAAGGGACCCTCCCTATGGACATAGATGAGAGCCAAAGGAGGATGCCAGTGTAACAGAGGCCAATGATGTGGGAAGCTGTGTGATTTGCTTGTGCAGTTTTATTTGTGCTTTCTGGCCATACTGGGCCCACCCAATCTGATGGCTCTGCAGTAGTGACTGATCCCAGCTAATGACGAGCAGTTCTGGCTGCATGATGTCCCATAGTCAGGTGCTCCATCTCTATCAGGGCACAGTACCATTCCAGGAGTTATTTTTGAAACGTGTATTATTTTCCACTGCAGATGGTATGAGCTTGCTCCAGAAATTCCGAGGTCTACATTGAGATTCTCCTTTTGAAGTTTACCATAACATCTACACAGCATTTTTTCCCACCATGGAGAGCTCCAATGCCATAGGGTCTATTGGGTTGTATGGCCCAAGCAGCAGAGCTTCTTGCATTACGGCCTGGATCTGCTATACACTGCTTTCCTGCTGGTCCCCCTAAAGCTGGCAGCTTTTCATTTCACCTGACATATAAGTTGGAATGTACATGAAATACTCTGCTTCTAGCACCTGGAGAGGCCTACCAGTCATTGTACTTCAGTCTTAGTGGTGAGAAAAGTTGAGAGGCAATAATCTGTCCTTTACATTAAAAGAAATGTCCTGGAATGCCCTAGACCAGGACCATACTGGACTCTAAAACATCACTAGTGTGACACCTGAATTTCTCTGATGAGAAGTTTCTCTTCTAGTGTACTAAGTAAACTCTTGTATTAATGTGGACTTTCTACTGTATTCTATTGACCAATCTATTTTTGATCCCATGTTAAATAGTCTATATTATTATATCCTTAAAATACATTTCAGTATCTGCTAGTACAACTTCTTCTTTTCTTATTTTTCCCAGATATTTATTCTCTCATATTTATTATTCCAGATAAAATTTAGAACCACACTGTCAAGTTCCAAAAGTAACTACATTGGAATTTTGGTTGGAATTGGGTTAAATTTTTCAATAAGTTTTATAAGAATTGATATTTGTATAATTTTGAGTCCTCCTAGACAACAAGATGTATCTCTATCTGCTCAAGTTCTCCTCTCTGTACTTCCCAGGAATAATATAATTTTTTATTTTTTTGAGATGGTCTTGCTCTGTTGCCCAGGCTGGAGTTCAGTGGTGTGGTCTGAGCTCACTGCAACTTCCACCTCGCGGGCTCAAAGAATCCTTCCATCTCAACCTCCCAAACAGCTGGGACTACAAGCATGTACCACCCTGCCCAGCTAATTTTTTGGTATATTTTTGTAGACATGGGTTTCACCATGTTGCCCAGGCTGGTCTTAAACTCCTGAGCTCAAGCATTCCTCCCACTTCAGCCTCCCAAAGTGCTGGGATTACAGTTGTGAGACACCATGCTCAACCTAATTTTTTATATGAACGTGCACATTTCTTATCAAACTTATTCCAAGATATTTTATTTTGCTGCTGTTGTTGCTGCCTTTGTGATCAGACTCTTTATTTTCATCATATTACTTCTTGTTGCACCTTAAAAATGCCACTGATTTTCCTATATTTATTTTGTAACTAGACGTATACCAAACTGTTTTATTGCTTACAATAGTTTTTAATTATCTTAGTCTTTCCAGCCTTTAAGATCCATGTTTCAGAAAGATTATTCTCCAGCAAAGACTGGAATGGGAGAGGTTAAAGTCCCAGAGCAAGGCCTGAGCTCTGGCTGGCCTGTCCTGCCACATATGTTTTCTTTCTTGTAAACTATGTTAGAACTCAAAACTTTCAGCTTAATTCACAAGAATCTAGAAGTATTGCCTTTTCAATTGGCAACAAAGTAAAATCAGTCTTCAATTCCTTGAGATGTAATATTATCATGATTTACTCTCTGATGCAGTATTATGGAAAATCAATCAGTCTGGATGAAGGATAGTAATAAAAGCAAACATTGAATCGGGTGCTGTCCTAATTACTTTATAGACATTGTCTCGCTCAATACTCAAGACAGTTTTCAAGGTAGTTACCACCATTATCCCCATTTTACAGGTGAAGAAACTAAGGCACAGAACAGTAGAGTGACTTGCCCAAGGTCAAGTTGCTTTTAGTTGGTAGAAACAAGATTTGAACCCGATGGCTCCAGAGACCATTGCTCAGAGCCACTATAATAAAATGGGTTAACTCAGTAGAAACCTGCTCTTTATTCAAAGCTCCAGAATAGCTTCTGAATCTCAAGCCCAGATTAACCGCAGGATTTCTCTCCTCTTTCTTCATCTCCTTTGATTCATCCACCCCTGGAGGCCAGGGACTCCCAGCTTTCCAGGCAGCCCCAGAATACTGAACCCCCGGGGCAGAGCTCCAAGTACAGAGTGAGGAGATGAGTTACAGGGCAGCGACCACATGCTGGGTTGGTATGCCCAGGCCTTGGAGGACCTTTGGGTTTAACATGCAACTTTTTGCTGGGTGGCTCTCTCATTTCATTACATTGCGGTCAACGGTTGAATTTTCTCCCTCTTTTGAAAATGGTGTTTAGGTTTTGGCCCTGACCTCTTGCTCTCTGGCCTGTCAGCCACACGGTAGGGGGTAGAGGCTCCTCTCCTGTGCCAGACTGTTCCTGAGCAGAGTTTCCAGGCCACTAAGGCAACAGGGCCCAACCATTGTCTCAGAAAAACCCTACAGCTCCCGCTCAGAGGCCCTGGACGCACTCACCGGAAATCAGTTTAACGGGCCAGTAGACCTAGGCATGAAATGCTCTGGGAAATCAAACATGGCTGCACAGGTGACATTTGGGGCATTTCCAAATAAATTTTGCATTAATAGTAGTAATATTAATTCATTCATTTAACAAAACCTTACCTGGTCCTTGTTATATGCTGGAAATACAATGATAAATAAGACAGGTTCTTGCCTTCCTGGAATTTGCATGCTAGGCAACTAACAAACAGATAAATAGACGAGAATTTCAAATTGTCAGAAATGCTATCAACAAAGATAAAATAAAATAAAGGGATAGAAAGTGGGGGATAAGGAGGTGTGACTTAAGACAAGTGGCCAGGGGAATCTTCCCTAATGAGCTGAAATTAAGAGTGATACCCAGATGTTAGGAAGGAGTCATACTGGGAGGAGCTGAGGGCTGGGTATTCCGGACACAGCCTGCCCACTTTTGCTCACCATGGTACCCCAGATCTTTGCTCAGAGCTGGCACTGAGTAGGAACTTACTAATTGACAAGTGAATGAATCATGGCTCTTGGCAACTCTGAGCGGCTTTGCCTATTGTCTGTGAGTTCTCAGGGGGAGATGCCTGGCTGAGAGCCCCTCTGTCCAGTTCCACCTGGCCCTCCTCTCTGGGAGAGCCCTGCTGGCCTCATCCTGCCAGATCCTTCCTCCCAGGTCGTCCGCTTTCCAGGCCCGAGGGCTGCAACGAGGGCCAAGATGGCTGCCAGAGCCAGGAGGGAGGGAGGGAGTGAAGGAGGGAGGGAGGAGGGGAGGACCTGGGTGGGGAGAAGGGAGTCGGAGGCCCTCTTGTGTGGTGCCATTGGGGCTGGTGCTGGGTCTCAGTGTGGCCGGCAGTCAGTGGGCCACAGCCAGCTCAGCCCTCCTATCCAGAAACACCACCCACTTCCAGGCTCCAGACCCCTCTCCACCCTGCTGGGCTGGTGGTGCAGTCTCCATTAGGGAAAATGCTGAATTACACAGAGGCTTCCCCCTTGCCCGGCCTCCAGCCTTGTCTCTGGGTCCCTTACAGAAAGGCTTCATTTTCAGGCACAAGCTGAGGCCGAGTGGGGAAAGAAGCTCCACAGGCCAAATATTTGTAAGCAGAGCTGTTTTCCCAAGCAAAGCAGAACCAGATGCCACTGCCCTCCAGTGGAGGCCGGGCCCTGGCACTGAGAGGCCAGTCTGGGAGGTGGTCAGGGGGAGGCTGGCCAGGGATTGCCATGTGGGGTCCTGCAGAGCCGGCTGCTTCTTAAGATGTTCTTATGCAGTGGTGATCAGAATGTCACAGCATCCAGTGGGCCACTTTTCCAGGCAGTTATCACCTGCCGAAACCTTGAGGCTAGAGGTTTTACCTGGTAGGAAAAACTGACCTAAGGCCTAGGTCTCAAAGGATTCTATATTTATTGATAATAGAAAGTGTGCCCAGCACCAACCACTTCATCAAGGATGAAAAATAGAAAAGCAGGACTTCTTAGGAGGGTATTTTTTTGAGCTTGAACTAGAAGTCTATCCTCAGGGAGCAGATCTTTAGGACCCTAGACCCTGGAGGAAGCCCTGAGTGTGGATGGAGATGAGGACTGGCCTCAGATCCGAATCTGCTTACTCTGTGAAACCACAGCAGATTCAGCAGAAGGCAGGAAGACTATTTATTTATTTATTTGTTTGTTTGTTTGTTTGTTTGTTTTTGAGACAGCGTCTTGCTTTGTCACCCAGTGGTACAATCACAGTTCACTGTAGTCTCAATCTCCCGGGTTCAAATGATCCTCCCACCTCAGCCTCCTGAGTCGCTGGGGCTACAGGCATCAGCCACAATACCTGGCTAACTTTAAAAAATCTATTCTTGTAGAGATGGGGGTCTCCCTATATTGCCCAGACTGATCTTTAACCATGAAGCTCAAGGGATCCTCTTGTCTCGGCCTCTCAAAAGTGGTAGGATTATAGGCGAGAGCTTCCGCGCCTGGCCCAAAAACTCCTTAGTGAAGATTTGGAGGGGTGGGAATCTCTCTCCAGGAAATCTCCAGAGGAATATTTTTCTATGTTACATACATATTGTGTAATAAAGGATCTGCCTGCCCTTTGCCTCCAGCTCCTGGGAGGTGATTTCTAAATCCTTGGAATTTCCCAAGTGATAGGAGGGCCTTTGTTACTCATGCTGGGCCCCTCAGACCACATCTGACAGCTTCAGCTAACAAGTGACTCACGGTGGTCACCTGCAGAGTTTATAGTAAAAGGATAGTTCAGGACAGGGGCTGGCCAAGCCGGAAAGACCAAGCAGGTAATGAGAGGGTTGGGGGGCTTTGACCCACGTGATATCAGCCCCAGCCTCTGGGGTGTAAGGTTCTTGTATCAGTTGAAACCCCGAGGGCACGCCAACAGACAACAGGAGGCGGTGTGGAGCAACATGCTGTTTTAAAGAGCGCCTAAAATGGCGTCAGCCCCAAGTCAGGACGGGGCAAAGGTTTTATAGTCACCTGTAACAGGAAGTGTCCTAGTCTGACGTAACTGCTACATAGTACCCGGATGGCTTCTTTTTAGATCTTCAGGCGTACATGTCTTCCGGCCAGGGTAGGTGTCTTCCCACCGGCTCTCTTCCTGCTTCTGCTATTTTGCTGGCTATTTTGCTGGCGGCATGCTGCTGGTGGAAGTAGCCTTGCGCCTTGGGACTGGGCCTGAGAAGGGAGGAGTTATTCATCTCCTTAAGTTTTCAGGCCCCCCATGGGGAAGGGGGAGGGACTGTGGATGGAGTTCAAGTGCACCTCCAGTGATTCAACCCAGCATGCCTCTGGGATGAAGCTTCAAGAAAAACTCTGGACACAACTCTGCTGTGGTCCCCTGTTTGGCGATATTCTTTGAATATTGCCATATATGTGTGCCAGGAGGGCGATGTGTCCCCAAGAGTAATGGAAGCTTCTTCTTGAAACCTTCCCAGACTTCATCCTTGGTATCTCTTCCCATCTGTATCCTTTTGCTATAATAAAACTGTCATCGTAATGATAGCACTTTACTGAGTTCTGTGAATCTTTCCAGCAAATTATCAAACCTGGGGGAGCCCATGGGAATCTCTGAGTGTGTAGCTAATTGGTCTGAGCAAAGGTAGCCCTAGGACCCCCAAACTTGTCTGAAGTGAGGGCAGTTTTGTGGCAGACTGTGCCCTTAACTTGCAATGTTTAGCCCAACTGGGTCCATATGGATATAGATGTAGATCCACATGCACATACTCATTGACATACATGCATTTACTATATATAATCCAAATATTAGATTTCACTATAAATCCTATTTTCTAAGATGCTCTATTCACTTGACTCTTGTTGCTGGTGTCTTGCCAAGGATCTGGCCTATTTCCAGGTGACGCCAGCAGCCAGCGTTCTAGGACTTGGCTTGCTTTCCCATGTTTGGGACAGGTGGGCAGGCCCAGTCTTAGCTTCTCACCATTACCTGGTTCCCAGTTCCATAGCTGGCCCTTGTCTCTGCTGGTCGCTTTGAAGCGCCTTTGAAGAAAGACCTGGTTGGTTTAGGAAGGCCAGGGGTGGAAGGGAGACCCGGGCCTGTAGCAAGCCCTTTGGAGTCTGAGATGTGGCCCAGGGCAGGGATTGGAACAGACAAGGACACCAACATGAGCCAAAGCAGTGGCCTTACCCAGGCTCCAGGCTACATGGATTTCTGGATTTGGGGCCAGGCCCAACCAGCCCTAGAGCCAAAGATCCAGCCTGAGGTCTCGGAATGGAGTTCAACCGACTGAGGCTCCAGCCCTTCACTAGCTGATGGTCTACTGTAGCTGCTGGGGCAGCCCTAGCTCCCTGTATGCCAGGCCCTCCTTCGCTGCTTCTTTTTGGCCTTGGGAGCTTGAGTGGAGAGAGGGGAAGGAAGGCAGACAGAGAGACAGGCAGTGCCCACCAACCTTACTATCATATGCAGAGCCTGAAACTGACCTTAGATATCTCTATGCCAGTGATTCCCCAACTCTAGTGCCTGTCAGAATCACCTGGGGAATCTATTCATAAAGCAGATTTCCAGGCACCAGACTCCAGAGAGACTCAGTCATTGGGGCTGCAGTGGGGCCCGGGAACCTGCAATGATCACATGAACTTGCAGGTGTATCTGATACAGTTGAGTCCAAGTCACTTTCTCGTCTACCTCCTTTGATTCTTGAGGCTCAGAGTGGGTAGGTGACTTTCCAATGTCACAGAGCTAATGGACATCAGAATTCAGGTAAAAACCTAATCCAAGGTAGGTTGGCAATGTGAAGGCTGGCTAGATGCAGGGCAGAGGACAATTTGAAGAGCCCCAAGAAGAACCCCACAGAGAAAGGTGCCACCATGTTTGAAATTCCATTAGATGCACAATCCTCTGGGCCTTGAAGACTCTTGATTTCCCAGAGTCCCCTCTTTATATGTTAATTTTTCTGGAGTGAAAGCTTCCTATGTTATTGCAATAGGCCCATTAACAACTGGCTTCATGTGCCTTCCTGCAGGGATGGGGCGTGGCTCACATGCCAGGCATTAGGGGCTCTGGATGGGGCCAGGCTCTCTGGAAAGGGCTGCAGGTACACCCTAGGAGCAGTCCTTACCTGCTTAACCATCTTAGAAGAAAACGTCTTGGCAGAGAGAGTGTGGTGTTTTAGAGTCAGCCTGTTTGAGTCCAGTCCTGTGACCTTGAACGATCTAGTCACCCCATTGCTCTGTTTCCTCATTTATTTCCTGGCAAAATAGATATAACACTAACACCTGTCTCATTGGGATGGCGCAAAACTCTAGAACAAGCTAAATCTTCATATCTGTGTCCTGACTGCCATGATCTGTCTGAACTTGGGGAGGCAATGAAGAGACCCACACTTACCTAAAGTCACCCTGCCCTCCCTCTTGGGGCCACAACGAGTGGCGGCTCTGAGCAGCCAGCTTTGTCTGCCAAGGTCCCCTGGCCCCTAGGCGTCTGTCAGGCTTGGATACCAGAAGACACGGAGACCTTGTCATCCTGCAGGGGTGCATATTCTTCCCCACGGTTGGCATCTGGAAACTCATCCCTGCTCTTTCTTCTCCTCAGGAAACAATGACAAAGCCAGACTCCCCTCCTGGGGGACAGAGTTGCCTCCACCCCACAGGAATGGCAGTGGGGAGAATTTTTCCATCCCCTCCCCACATACTAACCACAACCAGGCTGCCCCTCCATTCCCTCCCTCCTCCTCAGGCTGGCGGAGCCTGGCGGGGTGGAGGTCCCTGGGAAAACTCCCCAGACTGAGCTGAAAAGCCGGCAGACATTGCCCTGGGGCCTTGGCAGGGGGCTGGGCTCAGGACACCTCCTCCTGGGCTCAGACTCTGGTTAGGATGTGCTGACACTATGGTGGTTTGGTGCTGGCTTGGTGGGGGTGCACTTTGCAGGTGATACGCCACTTTGTGGCCCTGTGTTTCCAGAGGTGAGGCTGGCTTGGCCAAGGGAAGGATGGCCAGAGAGTTCAGCACCCAGGGATGAGGATGAAGTGGTGGGGATGGCAGGGATGGGGCTGAGGGATGGGGCTCCAGACGTAGAGGAGCACCAAAGCCTCTAGGCCTGCCTCTGCCTGCAGAAAGCCACTGATGGATGTCTAGTCCTACAAGGGTGTCATCTGGGAATTGGAAGGCACCTTGGCCACCTGCTCCTGGCTTCTCATCCTGCAACAGAACAGCCTGTACAACCTCTAATAAATGCTCATCAACTGTACCTCGGACATCTGCAGCTCTCTTTTACCCAAGGGAGGGTACTGTTACTCACATTTCTTACTTTAAAAAAATGTGTCTCCTAATGGTTACTAGGAGCTGGGAAGGGTAGTGAGGTCACAGCAGGAGGTGGGGGTGGTTAATAGGTTACAAAACAGTTAGAAAGAATGAGTGAAAGACCTAGTATTTGATGGCACAGCAGGATGACTATAGATAATAATAATTTAATTGTACATCTAAAGTAACTAAAAACACTGTACACAGTGGCTCATGCCTGTAATCCCAGCACTTTGGGAGGCCAAGGTGGGCAGATCACTTGAGGTCAGTTCAAGACCAGCTTAGCCAACATGGTGAAACCTGTCTTTACTAAAAATACAAAAACAAAACAAAACAAAAAAATTAGCCAAGTATGGTGGTGTGTGTCTGTAATCCCAGCTACTTGGGAGGTTGAGGCAGGAGAATGGCTTGAATGTGGGAGGTGGAGGTTGCAGTGAGCCGAGATCATGCCACTGCACTCCAACCTGGGTGACAGAGCAGGATTCAAGGAAGGAAGGAAGGAAGGAAGGAAG
>NW_012107141.1:2383915-2400604 GCF_000951045.1 Mandrillus leucophaeus | reverse complement strand
GAAAGAAAGAAAGAAAGAAAGAAAGAAAGAAGGAAAGAAGGAAAGAAGGAAGGAAGGAAGGAAAGAGAAAGAAAGAAAGAAAGAAGAAAGGAGGCAGGGAGGGAGGGAGGGAGGGAGGAAGGGAGAAAGGAGAAAAGTAATTCTTATAAAAGAGCATAATTGAATTGTTTGTAACAGAAAAGATAAATGCTTGAGGGGATGGATACCCCATTCTCCATGATGTACTTATTTCACATTGCATCCCTGTATCAAAACATCTCATGTATCCCATAAATATATACACCTACTATGTACCCACAAAAATAATTAAAAATGAAAAAGATGTGTCTTCATTGTACAAAAATTGAAATACAGATAAGAAAAAATAAAAAGAATTATCCCTAACTTAGCATTATTCCTAACTTACCATTTAGAGAAAATTACTCTTGACATTGTATTGCATTTTCTCTCAAATTTTTATGTGACATAAAACAGGGCAATTCAAACTATGGTCTGCAAACTGTACCAAACTATCAACTTGCAATAGATGGAAGGTTATAAAGTCATCCCTCAGTCTCGCTAGTTTGAGAAGCACTAATATAGATATTATTTTAATAAAATTAGAATTGTATTCCACTCACAAAACCCTACATCCTGTTTTGGGACTGCTTCCCGCTCCATCTGCACGGTGGACCCTCTCTTGCTATGACACGTTGTGTTTGTTTATTTTATTTTTGTTTTTATTTTTTATTTTTTTGAGTCAGAGTCCTGCTGTGTCACCCAGGCAGGAATGCAGTGGCACGATCTCAGCTCACCGCAACCTCTGCCTCCTGGGTTCAAGGGATTCTCCTGCTTTAGCCTCCCGAGTAGCTGGGATTACAGGCATGTGACACCACACCCTTGAATGGACAGAACTTCAGCCGGCTAATTTTTGTATGTTTAGTAGAGATGGAGTTTCACTGTGTTGGCCAGGCTGGTCTCATACTCCTGACCTCAAGTGATCTGCCCACCTTGGCCTCCCAAAGTGCTGAGATTACAGGTGTGAGCCACTGTGGCCAGGCCCACACATTGTGTTTAATGACCGCTTACTTCCATGACATGGATATTCCACAGTTTTGTTTCCCGGTCCTTAAGGTCAGAATGAACATGGTTTTCAACTTGCAGGATAATATACCCGATGAACATCCTTGTTCATTCTTTGTGTGCACTGGTGTCATTAATGCCTTCAGGTAAAGTTTTAGAAATGGAATTGCTGGGGCAAAGGATGCACACCATTTTGTTTTACCTTATTATTATTTTAAATAGAGACAGGGCCTCATGGTGTTCCTCAGGGTGATGTTGAACTCTTGGCCTCAAGTTGAGGCTCCTGTCTTGGTCTCTCAAACTGCTGGGATTACAGGTGTGAGCCTGTAATCACGCCTGGCCACACACCTTAAGATTTTAGACACTTGTTCTCAAAATTATGTAAAGAAAAGTGGACCCAATTCATACCTTCACCAGTAAGTTATGAGAGCTCAGGTGTTTGAGGCGGGCTTCATTTAAAGGCCCATTGTATAACACAGCCACCTCTTCTAATGACAGACTTTCAGAGATTTGGAGACCGTGGTCATGGGTACCCTTTACCAAGATCCTCACTCCCAGGTTCTTCAGCCACCCCTCAACAACAGCACGACCAGAAGGGGCTTAGAGATTCCCTTACCCAAGAGTTCCCAACGTGGGCTCCATAAAACGCGGTTCTGCAGGATGTTAATTGGTACTTACTAGACGAAAGAATGTATGATGAAATCATCTTGGGGATCAGTGACTTAAACAAATCCAAGATGTTCTCTGCTACAGGGCTTCTCAGAGCATTTGTATGCTAAGGATCCTTATTTATCTTCAAGAGGGGGCTGGAGTGAGCAAAGTTTCCCAAACACATCTGAGCATGGAATCTTTCAGTGAAGTGCAGCTCAAAGAACCAACGGTCTGTGAAACCCACTCCCCTAGCACAGTGGTTTTTAAACTTTTAAAAAGCCATAGAACTCGTTCTACAGATTATTTTCTGCAAGAAATCTCAATTTATGTGAAGCGGACACAAAACAGGGATGAAACAGACAAAAGCAGGGATGGGACAACACAGATAATGACAGTCATAAGGACAGTGATAATTCACTGTCCTTCCCAGTGTCGCCCCTAAGAAGGTATCTCAGAACTCCTAGCGGCCTATGTGGCACCATTTGAAGAACAGTTTCCTTTGCTCTTTTTTCCCCCTGCAAGAACAGGATGCCGATGAGTCCCAGGCACTCCCAGGATTTTCTGGAGGCTCACAGCTGGAAGGGGCCTCTCTCCCGTTGCAAAGTTTGCTATTGTACAATAAACAAGGGGTGAGGAAGTCTTTCCCATAATTCTATGGGTAAACAGTCTTAACTTGGGCAGCCGCCTACAGCCCATGATCGCCAACAAAAAGGGCACGGTCATCATCATAAGCATGTGGGGTTTGAAATTGAGTTAAGTCCAAGCTCCACCACCAACACACTGAGCAAATCTGGGAAAGTGCTTAGGCAGACTGAGCCTCAGCTTCCCTCTCTGTAAAGTGGGTGAGGAGCAGAGAACGTGGTCCACTTAGGAGTATATGCATATTATGGAGTCAGTCACCATAGATTTGTGTCCCAGCTCGGACACTTACTAACTGGGTGCTCTCAGTCAAGTCACTTAGCCTCTCTGAATCTCACTTTCTCTTTCTATCAATGAGAGGATGGGCTCCATACTCTTTAGGATATTTCTCAGACTGGATTCTACCACTTTGGAGCACCAGCTTATAGTTGGAGTCAGAAGGCATGAAGTTCCTAACAGCAGACAATCTTGAAGAACATGAGGCAACTCCTAACATGATTGTTAATGCCCCAGGCTACTCCACACACTTTACCCATCCCATAAATGAACTCTGGCATTATTGGTACAATTCTTAAGTCCAAGGAACTCCTAAGGCTGGAATAAGGAAGAAAAAGAGGTAAGAGAATGCCTTGAGGATTAGGATTTCAGGACCATCTCAAGACCAAAAGTGAGGGACTACAGTATCTGATTTGGTTCATGTCTTCTTTTCCCCTGTTTCCATGTATACAGCTTGGGCTTCAAGTGGTTTGTGACTTGTTCCCCTAGGAACACTCTGAGACCCGAATTCTTCTCCTGGAAGCCAGTCCCCATGACAGGTGCCCACTGCACACTGCCAGGCTCCTTGCCATCATAGCCACAGTTCTTTATCCTGCTTTCGGATCCCTTCCTGATCTGATCTATCTTACAATTGTCCCAGCTCAGGTGATGAGCCCATTACCACCAACTCCTAATCCCCAATACCCTGAACTCTAATGCTGTATTTGGGTTTTCTTTCTCATGGCACTCCACAGAGGACTGCCAGCTTGCCAAAAGCCCTCTCCCCATATGAACTGATTTCAGTTAGGTAGCTAGGAAGACATGGAGAGCAGGTGACTAATTCATGCTAAGGTGTGAAAGGCTGCTAGCATAATAACATCCCAAGAAGTATTTGCTTTTTGTAAAAGGGGACGTATTCACCCAAATGGATGCCTGGCAGAATATCTGGGAATATAACAATGGAGTAATAAATTCCACATTCCTCTTCCCTAAATGAGGCTGGTTTTCTTCTTCTCTTACTCCATTTCTTTGCTTTAAAAAGTCTAACATGATGTGACAAAATAGGAAGTTCTCAGCACCATCAATATGCTTTTCTTGTCAATGATGTTGACTCTGAATCTAATCAAGCGTTTAGAGTTAGCTTCTATTAATAGTTCACAGGAATACAGGGATAGAGGAAAAATTTAAATGACACCGTGAGAAAGCAAATAGGCAAATATGTAATGTGGGCCCTTCTATAGGATAACTGTCGTGATTTCATCCACAAGTCAATTCGATTAGTTCACTCAGACTGCTATAACAAAAAGGCCATAAATTGGGTGGGTTATAAACAACTGAAATTTATTTCTCACTGTTCTGGAGGCTGGGAAGTCCAAGATCAAGGTCCTCACAGATTTGGTGTCTGGTAAGGGCCTCCTTCCTGGTTTGTAAACAGCTGTCTTTTTACTATGTCCTCACATGGTGGAAGAGGCAAGGAAGTTCTTTCAGGCCTTTTTTTAGAAGGGCACTGATTTTATAAGGGCACTAATCTCATTCACATGGGCTTTGCCCTTGTGGCATAATCACCTCCTAAAAGGCCCCACCTCCTAATACCATCACACTGAAGGCTGGTATTTCAATATATGAATTTGGAGGAGGACCACAAACTAGAAAAAAAATGGATAGAGGACAGTTTAAGATGAAAAGATTTAAATAGACATAACTACCAACTGTAGTATGTTGACCTTGTTAGACTCAACAAACCAACTGTAAAAGGACATTTTTGAGACAACTAGGAAAATTTTACTATGAACTGAATTTTTAATAATACTAAAAATTACTGCTAATTTTGTAAGATGCAATAATAGTATATTATGTTCATTTTAAACTATATATTTTAGAGATACATAGGAAAGTGTGTAGAAGTAAAATGACATAGAAATGCCCAGAATTTATTTTAAAATGGTTGACAGTAGGAGGGAGAGAAGGAAAAAGAAAAAGAAAAAAAGGACAGATGAGGCTAGAGTAGCAAAATGTTGATAAATGTTGAATCTGAATGATGGGTCCATTGGGTTCCATGATATTATTCATTCTACTTTGGTGTCTGTATTAGTCCGTTTTCACACTGCTGATAAAGACATACCTGACACTGGGAAGAAAAAGAGGTTTAATTGGACTTATAGTCCCACATGGCTGGGGAGGCCTCAGAACCATGGTGGGAGGTGAAAGGCACTTCTTACGTGGTGGTGGCAAGAGAAAAATGAGGAAGATGTAAAAGCAGAAACCCCTGATAAAACCATCAGGTCTCATAAGACTTATTCACTACCACAAGAATAGTATAGGAGAAACCATCCTCATGATTCAAATTATCTCTCACTGAGTCCCTCCACAACACGTAGGAATTCTGGGAGTACAACTCAAGATGAGATTTGGGTGGGGACAGATTCAAACCATACCATTCTACCTCAGCCCCTCCAAATCTCATGTCCTCACATTTCAAAACTAATCACACCTTCCCAACAGTCCCCCAAAATCTTAACTCATTTCAGCATTAACCCAAAAGTCCACAGTCCAAAGTCTTATCTAAGACAAGGCAAGTCCCTTCCACCTATAAGCCTGTTGAATCAAAAGTAAGCTAGTCACTTCCTAGATACAATGAGGGTACAGGCATCGGGTAAATACAGTCACTCCAAACGGGAGAAATTGACCAAAACTAAGGGGTTACAGGCCCCGTGCAAGTCCGAAATCCAGTGGGGCAATCAAATCTTAAAGCTCTAAAATGATCTCCTTTGACTCCATGTCTCACATCCAGGTCACGCTGAAGCAAGAGGTGAGTCTGCATGGTCTTGGACAGCTCCACCCCTGTGGCTTTGCAGGGTACAGCCTCCCTCCCAGCTGCTTTCACGGGCTGGCATTGAGTGTCTGTGGTTTTTCCAGGCACATAGTGCAAGCTGTCGGTGGATCTACCATTCTGGGGTCTGGAAGATGGTGGTCCTCTTCTCAGAGCTCCACTAGATTATGCCCCAGCAGGGACTCTGTGTGGGGGCTCCAACCGCATATTTCCCTTCCACATTGCTCTAGCAGAGGTTCTGCATGACAGCCCTGCCCTTGCAGCAAACTTCTGCCTGGACATCCAGACATTTCCATACATCCTCTGAAATCTAGGTGGAGGTTTCCAAACCTCAATTCTTGACTTCTGTGTTCTTGCAGGTTCAACACCATGTGGAAGCTGCCAAGGCTTGGGGCTTGCACCCTCTGAATTGGATTATTTGTGGGGGTTTGAATTCCTCATATATTCTGAATATTGGTCCCTAGTCTGATGAATAGTTTGCAAATACTTTCTCCCATTCTACAGGTTGTCTCTGCACAAGTTGAATTTTGTTCAACACCTTGTTGCTCAGCTTCCCGATGAATGTGGTGCTAGCTTGACCCCCACCTCCACCCCACAAACCTGCTCTTCCCCACAGCAGCAAATGCACATCATCACCCATCCAGTTGCTCAAACCCCAATTCTGAATCCCCCTTTTCCATTGGTGCCATCAGCAGCTCCCATCAGCATACCTCCTAGAGCACACCCTGACTATCCTGCTCTCCCTCCCTAGCCAGAGTCCTCATCCTCTCTGGCTGGAACTGAACAGACTTACGGGGTCTCCCTGCTTCCTCCCACTGTCCCCTGCAACCCACTGTCCTCCCACTGCCAACAGACTTTTGAAAACAAAAGGCAGATCATGCCATGCCTCTGTTTACAACTCTTTAGTAGCTTCTGACACCACTTAGAATCAAGTCCAGAATTCCCCTCTAGCTTCCAAGGCTCTGTGTCTACACAGCCCAGCCACTGGGTCCACCCCACCTTCATCTGGTGCCACCCTCCCTGTCCACACTCCACTCTGGCCACCCTGCCCTTCCTCACTTGCTCCTCCTTGGGGCCTTTGCCATTGAATGTTTTCTGGGTTCCCAATACCCTTTGTCCAAGTCTTCGCATGACTGGCTGCTCCTCAGCTCCAGAGAATTCACGCAGATGCCACCTCCTCCCAGAGGACTCCCTGACACCTGATGGAAGCAGCTACCATCCCATAACCCTGCTCATTTTCCTGGTGTTACTGATTGCCGTCTGAAAGTATCTGCTGTCTTTCTTGGTTTCCTTGTTCCTTTGTCTCTTTTCTCCCATCTAGACGTAAACTAGGACAACTGAATAACATGCAAGAGCCAGGGCCTCATCCTGTTTGCCATCCCACCCCTATTCCTAGAATGAGACCTTACACAAAGGCATTCGATTGATGTCTAATAAGCAATCAACTGAACCCACAAAGTTGTGTGACCGGGGGTGAGTCTGAAGTCTCTATGTGTTTTCTGTGACTCACAGTGGGATCCAAGTTCTGTCAACACTTACTTGTGGCCTAGGGTCTCACACAAACAATAAAAGCATGGACCATCTTCTGACAGGTGGTCACATGAATGGCACTTTCTTGCCACCACCCACAGGTGGGAGAGTGTCTTTAACATAAAATGAACAAGCACAGGGTGTCACCCCCTTGGTGAAGGTGCCCACTCCGGGTACAGGGCTTTGAGACTCCACAGGGGAAATCAGTCTACCTGGAAAAGCGCCTCTGTTCTCAGCAGTTCCAGGAAACCCCAGGGCCTCCCAACATGTGGTCTGTTCTGTTCCAGGGAAGAACAATGTTTCAGAGACTGCCTTCCTGTCTTGTGGTCGGGCTATTCTTGCGCCTCGGAATGCCTTTCTGCTCAGTGCTGACAGCCGCTGCCTCTCTCAGTGGTGCCAGGTCTCTGGAGCTCCGCTTGGTGGGTGGTGAGGGCTCCTACAGCCTCCACGCCCACCTGGGCTCTGGTAGGCATGCTGGGGAACTCAGAGCATGTGGCGTTGGGGGGGCTCCTCTCTGGCATTGCCCAGCTCTTCCTTCTCCTGCCAAACAAAAGCGTTCTGCTTGGGCGGGGACAAGACTCTACTTCTAACTGTGGAACAAACAACAGACCAAGCCCTTTCTACCCTGGGAGAAGCAGGGCTGCCCAGGACCTTGCCTCATTTGCTGATTTTTCCAAAGTTTGGAGCAGTACAGGAGGTGGTGGTAGAAACTTGTGCTTTCTCTGAGTCCAAAGAGTCTGCCTCGGACCTGTGGGCAGGGCCGTTTTCTCATCATCACTTTCTGCTGGCCATGTTGGCATGCTGGCGGGCTCCTCCCTCTCTTCCTCTGGCCTCCTGCAGACATGGTTTTCTACCTACTGCTGCCCTCTGCTCTTCCACCAGCCCCCAGTTCATCACACCTGGACTTCTCCAGAAACTGCTAACAGTTCCTTTTCCTCCTGCACTGCCCACTCACTCAGCATTACATCACCATCATCATACTTGCATGTCATCTTCATGACCACCGTTGACCATCTTCTCATGGTTAGGACGTGTCGTGCTCTGCGTTAAGCAGGTTATACGTTGCATCTCATCTACTCCATATGAAGTAGTTACTGTTCTCTGCATTTCACAGATGAGGGAACTGAGCTCACAGCAGCTGAGGAACTTGTCCAGGGCCACCTCGCTGGTGAGGGGCAGAGCTGGGATGCTAATCCCATGCCAAGTCTGCTCGGCCCCCAGCTGTATGGCTTGCCCTGGCGGAGGGTTTAAGACATGCAGACAGGCTGCTGAGCCGGTCCTTCTGGTCCTAATCCTGTCACTCGCCTGCTTTGTGACCTCTCTGAGCCTCGGTTTGCTCTTCTGTGACATGGGGACAGCAATAGCAACTTCTTCCCAGCGGTGTTGTGAGGATGAAAGGAGTGTGAAGTGTTTAGAAGGGTGACTGGTAAATGCTCTGTAACAGGTGCAGAGAATGTGACGAGACACAGCCCCTGCCCTCAGGAACTTCTGGTTTAGTGGGAAGGATCATCGCAGCTTGGGATGGTCTAAATCACAGCGAGGAAAAGAATAGGTGCCACCAGTGTGAGTGGCAGGGACAGCTACCCCAGCCCGCTGCGTTGGTTTCCACTTGAGTGATGCCTAAGCTAGTATGATTCTTTTTTTTTTAATCAGCTTTTATTTGGAATAAATTTAGATTTATAGAAAAGTTGCAAAGATAATACCGCGTTTGCATATACTGTGCCTAGCTTTCCTGAAGAACATGCCACTTCCCCAGAAATAAGACAAAGGCAATGGGATGGGGGTAGATGTGTATCATGTTAGCTGTTCTCAGGCAAGCTCCCTCTAGGCACGTCCCACAGAAAGGCAAACATTGTAAAATCTGGGCCAGGCACAGTGGCTCAAGCCTGAAATCCCAGCACTTGTGGGAGGCCAAGGCGGGTGAATCACCTGAGGTCAAGAGTTTGAGACCAGCCTGGCCAACATGGTGAAACCCCATCTCTACTAAAACTATAAAAATTAGCTGGGTGCGGTGGTGGGTGCCTGTAATCCCAGCCACACGGGAGGTTGAGGCAGAAGAATCGCTTGAACTCAGGAGGTGGAGGTTGCAGCGAGCAAAGACTGTGCCATTATACTCTAGCCTGGGCAACAAGAGCGAAACTCTGTCTCAAAGAAAAAAAAAAAAAAAATCATGAATTCAAGGCCACCTCCAGAGGGCCTAGCCTCCTACCTGGAGGGCTTGCGTGAGGGTTAGTCCACAAGCAAACTCAAGCAGGAAACACAGCATGGCCGTCTAGACTGGGGCTGAACCCTGGCCCTCCAACCTCTGTGCTCATTCCTGAGCACAGAGGAGAGCTCTCTCTTTGGCTCACTGATTCTGTCTTGGCCTTTCCTCACCATGAAGTTGTAAGTGACAGGCCACAGGTATGGTGGGAAAGGGTAATGGGGGTGACAAGGTCAGCTTTGGGCTTAGGTCTGCCCAAACCTCTAGGTGGCTGACCCACTCGGGATTCCCGGATCTTCTCTTGGGCTTGGGACCAAAGCCATGGCTATGACTGCATTGCTGGCTTCATCTTTCCTGGCTGGCCAACCAGGGCAGGAGATCAGGGATCCTGTGCTCATTCATCCTTTCACTCAATACAGATACATAGAAGAGCAGCCCTGAGCCCGGCACTGTGCCAGGCCCTAGGGGTACTGTGCTGGGCTCCTCACAAGGTTCCCTTCTCTAGATAGCCTACCTTCCACAAGAACTGCAAAAGGTGAAAAGATTTTTCTGGCCCTGTATAGTTTCCTGTAACTGATGTAGTGGCTTAAAACAACAAAAATGTTTTATGTGGCAGTCCTAGAGGCCAGTTGTCCAAAATCAGTCTCATGGACTAAAGTCAAGGTGTTGATGGGGCTGGTTTCTTCTGGATGCTCACTTCCTTGCCTCTGCCAGCTTCTGAGGCTGCCTGCATTCCTTAGCTGGGGGCCTCCTTCTTTTTCACTCAAAACAGCAGCGTAGCATCTCCTCTCCTCTCTGACTTCTGCTTCTATCTTTACATCTTCCTTCTCTTTTATAAGGACCCTTGTGATTACAATGGATCCACCCAGGTAATCCAGGATAATCCCCCTATCATAACATTCTTAACTTAATCACATCTGTAAATTCCCCTTTGCCATATAAGGTAACATATTCACAGATTCTGGGAATTAGAACATGAGCATCTTTGGAGGGCCATCATCTAGTCTTCTGTAAACTTTTTTTTTTTTTTTCAGACAGGTCTTGCTCTTTCCCTCAGGCTGGAGCGCAGTGGCTACATCACGGCTTACTGCAGTCTGGAACTTGTAGGCTCAAGTGATCCTCCTGCCCCAGCCTTCTGAGTAGCTGGGATTATAGGCATGAGCTGCCACGTCCAGTCAAAGCTCTTTCTTGAAGTAGTTAAGAGCCCAGGCTCTGAAGTCCACAGACTTGGGTTTGAATCCATGGCCCTGCCATTTTTTACTGTGTGACTTCCTATTACTTAATCCCTCTGTGCTTCAATTTCCTCGTCTGTAACATGAGGCTAATAGCTACCTGAAGGATTGATATGAGAATTAAACAAGCGATCACAGGGGTTCTAGCCAGAGGTCTTAGTTATTAACAACGAAAGTGGCCTTTGACTGCTTTAAGCAGAAAGGTAACAGCTCATCGTCTCTAGGAAGGCTGGTAATCCAGGGTCAGACAAAGCCAGAACAAGAGAGAAGTCGGTGGCCAGAACCACAATCCAAGCCATGCTATGGAACCCGCAGATGAGGCTTCCTGTTTGCCACCTGCAGCCCAAGGCACCCCACTCCTGTTGCTACCATTTGTGGCCTGGCCACTCTAGGATACTTGTAGCTGTGGAGCGGAACTTTCCATGGCTTCTGGCTGGAGTCCAGTTTTGGACAGGAGCGTCGGATTAGCTGGCTCTGGTCACATGTCCACTTCCTGGTTGCAAAGGCCCCAGGAGAGCGAGGATCTGGCTTTCTTCGCTTCTTGGTGGAAAGCTGACTCTTCTCTCCCTATTCTCATCCTGGGATGGAGAATTCCCCAAACATAAAAAGGGGTTCAGCCCCCAAATCAAGCATTCACTCGATGCCAGCAATGATTATTATTAGTCCAGGCTCTCCGTTGAGAGTCGTGGTAAAATTGAACTCACACCCTGGAATTGGACAGGGAGGCAGAGTATGGGTTCTTGTCCAGCCTTGCTAGGATGTGGTCCTGTGCCACAGGCACTGTCACCTAGATGCCAGGCAAACACGGAGAAGGTCAGTAGTCCCTGAATACCTGTCCGGTTGGTGAGACCCTGCTTGGACCAGACAGCCTAGAGAGTTGAGTACTTCATCAGCTTTTGTTGGATGGAGGACAAAAATCAAAACAAAACAGAGTGAGAATGAGCGTGCAACAAGAAAAGGCATCCGAAAGATGTTTTTAATGTGCATCAGATTATGCAGCCAAGCCAGGGGCCTCTGCCTGGCTCCCCGGCGTGTTCCTGCCTGAAGACAACTTGATGATTTGAAGGGAGCCGCGATCAGATTGTATACCTGTCAACTGCCTCTCCACGCTCACTGGGGCACGGGGCTGTAATGAGGCCTGACACCTCAGGAATCTGGCAGGATGCAAAACAGCCGCAGAGGGCAGGGGGGAGGCAGGCGGGGCCTGCTCTAGCCACTTGGGCCTGCCTGGAATGTTCCAGAAGAGTACTGGAGGGGACCCAGGGGGTCCAGCTCCAGGTTCTTAGCCATTTGCTGGTAGGACAATGAGAAAAATCATATCAGCTCTCTGAACCTCAGTTTCCTCATCTATAAAATGGGTTTTACTCTCCCCTTAAAGGTTTATTGGGAAGATCCAAGAAAGTATATACAAAGTGCCTAACATGGCAACGCAATAAATGATCACGATAAATATTATCATCATTGTCAACATCCTTGTCAACCCAGTCGATCTTTTCTGCTTGAATTGTCTGTTTCCGTGCTTTGGTTTCCACTATTCAAAAATTTGTTCACCATTATTAATTGGTTTGCTTTTGTGAGAACCTGCTGGGAGGATTTTTAGGCTAAGAGAGATTTTAGAGATGATTTTGACCAACTTATTCATCTTATTGTGGAGGAAATTAAGGCTCAGAGAAGAGAGGTTATTTACCCAAGGTTGAACTGCTTGGTGTTGGAGGAGTTTCAACAGCAACAATGCTGGAGAGGACATGGAAGTCCCTGGTGCCTGGGGCAGAGGGGTACAAGGAGCCCTGGGCTTGGTCATATTCCTGGAACTACTTCCACAACTCGAATCCCAGGCATGTTAGATAAATTCAGAGAAGAGACACAGACAAGGCGTCAACCTAATTATTCTGGAAAACACGGGTTGAGTGTCATCTCAGTCCTGGGAGGTCACTGATTAGGCAAAGTCAAGGTGTCCTGAGTCCTGGTGCCCTGGTAGAAAAAACTGACACTTTCACAGCTCATCCTAGTCACATTCTAGGAACTGCATATTGCAGGCCTGGAGAGAGAGAGAGGTGAAGTCTTCTTGGAGGGTGGATGTGTTCATAGGAGCTGGTATTGGAGCTAACCTTCAAGTCAATCACAAGATGTGATTCTGGGGAAAGGGGTTTAAAAAAAAAATCACATCTGGTTAAGGCATAAGGAGGGGCTTTGTGAGGGAGATGGGACTGGCCCTATGCCTTGGAGAGGAATAGGATTTCTACAGACAGAAGAGGGTAGAAGGGCAAGCCTTGCAGCAGGCACAGCCTGACGTTTCTGTGCAGGGAAGGGAGTCACTGCAAGCACTCCAGAGGAGGCCTGAGCGGAGCGCAACGCCATCATTATCACTGCCCAGCCAGAACCGGGCAGGAGGAAGCCCGAAGCAGCCCATGTGAGGGAGACACCACAGATGGAGGGCAGGTGCTGGGGCAGCCCCTCCTTCCCCTGGAGAGCCTGGATTCTGAGAGGCTGAAGTTGGCCATTTCTTGTTAGGTGTGGGCTCTAGCTCTCTGGAACAATGTTCACTAAAAGATGGAGCCAGGACCTGCCAAGGACATTGCACCCTAGTGAGTGGGGATTGGGGCTTACCCAGAGTCTCATCACTGATGTAATCATAAATCATTCACAGGAGACTATGCAGTTCCTGACTGTCAAGTTGGCTGTTGAGTTTCCATCATGTCCTTCCAAGGGGGGGTTTAGTTCTCCAGAGGAAGCAAGGCACTGGAGAAAGGTCAGAGTTTACAAACACACACATTTGGGTTGGAGTTCCCACTCTGCCCCATTCTAGCTCAGAGACCTTAAGCAAGTTACTTTATCTTCCTGAGCCTCAGTTTTCTCACCTATCAAGTAGGAATTATAACATATCCCCCATGGGGTCGTTGTAGGATTAAATGAGATCACAGATGTAAGGTCAATGAAAAGAAGGAAAGGTATGTAACTTTGCCTGGAACATTCTAGGTGCTTTGCAAACACTCTCCTTTCCCCTCTTCATTGGCTGTGTCTGAAGCAAAGTCGTTGAGTTACAAGAATGACTTCAGGTGTGGCTAAGGCAAGACACCAAACTAGACAAAACCACCAACATTTACGTCACTTCCAGGCACTCAGCTTGAGCTGGCTGTACAAGGGTTTCCCTGCCCTTTCCCAGCCAGCATTCCAGGCAGAAAACTTCTTGGAAAAGCCAGGTGTATCAAAAGGGCATGATACTTGGACCTGGAGTAAAATAAAATGGGCCACTGAGTTTTGGGCTACTAAATGTCAATTACTAGTGGCATCACCAGGCTGTGCCCTGATGCTTCCCCCTCAGTGACTCTTGGTGACAGTGGAGCCCACACTCCACGCCCGTTTTGCCCTGCTTCTCCTGCTCCAGTTTCTCTCCTATGCCTCATCCCCAGGTGTGTCCTCTAGGTTGAGTATTGCCTGGAACCCCGCCTTCTCTCAGATGGCCTTTCCCCCTGGGGATGTGTGTGCTTTTCTCTCCTCTGGACATGCATTCCTTCAATGGCTGCAGCTGGAACTAAAAGCTGTACATTTGCTTCTGTGTTGGGGTTTTATTGTTTAATTCTTTTGCGCATAGTTATTCCTTGGCAAATTTCTACCATGCCAGACTGCCCTTTACCAAGCCCCACCCAGTCAAGAGAGGACCATCAACCTCTCTGGCACTGGTCCTACCTCGGTCCTGCCAACTTACCCATCAACACTTCCCAGGACACCCAAGCTCCAGCTCTGTGACAGCTGCATTCATCAGGTCTCTTGATTGCAGCTGATGGAAACCCAGTTGAACGCACTGAGTGTAGAATAGAATAGAATAGAATAGAATAGAATAGAATAGAATAGAATAGAATAGAATGGAATGAGAATGAGAATGGAATAAAATAAAAATTAGCTAATACAACTGGGAGCTATGGGGATGAAGACAGGACTAAATCCAGAGTTCAAAAATGCTAACAATCAATCATTTCTTCATGCCCTGCCCCCACCTCTAACTCTCTGCATGCCTCACTCTTACCTCCTGCAGGTGGGCTACTTTACAGGATAAAGAAAAGTCTGGATTCCAACTTCCAGCTTCCCAGTCTATCAGCTGCAGAGGTACTGAAGCCAGCTTCCTGCTCCCAGTGTCCTTCTCAGAGAAGAACTCTGATTGGCCCTGTGGAGTCACATGTCCTTCCCTGACCCAATTTCTGGGGCCAGGAGGATGTTGGGATAATTATCCAGCCTGGGCCTGCCTGTACCTCCTCTGAGGCTCAGGGGCAGGGCAGCTTGTTACCAGAAGCATGGAGATGGGGAGCAAACTTATGCCCAATGGGAAGAATTGTTTCCATAGACCAGGAGAGGGCCAAGGAGTGGGAGGGAGGGAGTGCCCATCCTGTGGGGAGCAGAGGGCATCAGGGTGCCCTTGAGTTGGCCCAGGAGGGTTTGAACAAGAGCGGGAGGCTCCAAACTCTGGGCTATCCCAGGAGCTGAAAGGAGAGGCGAGGCGAGGGGAGGGGCCCAGTGGGAAGAAACAGAGCAAAGGAGAAGCTGCAGGTCCGTCTGCTGAGAGGAGTCCCAGTTACTCCAGCAGAGAGGGGCCATGGGGCAGGAGCCCCGGTGGGAGGATGAGAGCCAGGAATTTAAGGAATGCCCAGGCTGCCCAGTGGGCAGAGCTACCCCAAAGGCTGGTACCAGATGCCGACTGGGAGGCAGGGGCACCCTGCTGCTCCCCGGGTCTTGTCCTTATTTGCCCCTCCCACCCTGCCCCTCAGGGGCTCTGGCAAGAGCTCCTGCTGTTCAGAAGGTGGAGGATCTTATCCTGCCTGCACTGTTAACTCACTGTGTGCTCCTTGGCCATCTGCAGCCTCAGTTTCCCCACCAGTAAAGTGAAGAGGATAGAATAGAAGTGGCGTCAGCTCTACTTCTCTTCCCCAGCTCCTCCTCCCCATCGCCCCCAGGAATGAGGGCACCCCAGAAGGCCCTCGGAACCCAGGAATGTGCCCCAGGCCTCGGGCCTTCCCTCAGCTCCTCCCTGAGGAAGCCAGGGAGCCGTTGGCAGGGGTGGCTCCAGGTCCCCTCCCAATCCCTCCCCTCCCCACCCTGTTCCTGCTTCCCCTCTCTTTCCTCTTCTGGCTGCAAAGCACATACAGATGTGGGGCTGTCGGCCACAATCAGGGCGTTCAGGTGAGGAATGGGGCCTGGCAGCCCTTGGCTTGTACTCGTTTGCCTGAGCGCAATTTCCCCGTAATTACACTTCCTAACTTTTCAGCATCTGTGAAAGATCATCTTCTGACACAGCGGAGTCAGGCTTGCGCCGGCCAGGAGGCGCGGCCCTTTGCTCGGAATCATTTTCAACAGGCAGAGAAAACACATTCATTCTTTCTTTCCGGCGTGAAGGACGTCCCCAGGAGGCAAGCTCAGAGGTGTCTTGGCGCCTGCCACCGGCATCCTTTCACGCATTCTGGCTCCCCACCCATCTCAGTGCCGCCGAGATAGTCACCCACTGGAATTACCACCCGCCTACTCTGTCAGTCACTCATGGTGACATTTATGAGGACACTCACACTATTGCCCCCCACCACACACACAACTGCTCCAGTCCCACCTCCTCACACCTTCACCAGCTACATTCCCTGAAGTCACCTGTCTACAGCCCACACCCACACCATCACCCTTTGTGACACGCACTGCTTTCTTCCTGTCACCCCAAGTGGTGCTGATGTCATCCTCCCACATTTGCCCCATGCCACACCCAACCCCACTGCCCTGCAGCCTGGTGTCCACACCAATGCCCTGGGTTCAGCAGAAGTTTTGTTCAGGGCGAGAGCAAGCAGAGCGCCTATGCGGCCCCTCCCAGGATCTTGGATGAAGACTTGCTTTAACAAGACGCGGGGGCCAGGAGGAAAAGCAGGGAGAACTACAGGCCTTAGAAACCCTGCGGAAGAAGGAGCCAGTAGGCACCTTGTAAATACATTCGAAATGTGGCCAGGGCCGGGCTCAAGTCTGTAATCCCAGCATTTTGGGAAGCTGAGATGGGCAGATTGCTTGAGGCCAGGAGTTCAGGACCAGTATGGGCAACATGGCGAAACCCCGTCTCTACAAAAAAATACAAAAAATTAGCCAGGCATGGTGACACCCACCTGTGGTCCCAGCTACTTGGGAGGCTGAGTCTAAGCCTGAGAAGTCAAGGGTGCAGTGAACCGAGATTGTGCCACGGCACTCCAGCTTGGACAGCAGAGTGAGGCTCTTGTGAGCAAGCAAGATGGAAGGAAGGAAGGAAGGAAGGAAGGAAGGAAGGA
>NW_012107141.1:2373450-2383685 GCF_000951045.1 Mandrillus leucophaeus | reverse complement strand
AAAGAAAGAAAGAAAGAAAGAAAGAGAAAGAAAGAAAGAAAGAGAGAAAATGAGTGTGGCCAGGTTCTGGACAATAAACAACAGCTCAAGGGACAGGAAGACACAGGGTGTGGGAGGACAGCTGGGGGAGGAGGCCCTCATATACTCTAATCTCCTCCACCTGGGGCCTGATGGCCAACAGGGCAGGGGACTCAACCCTGCTGCCTCCTGGAAAACAGACTATCAGCCAGGAAAGGCTCTCCCACTCTTATGAAAACCAAATCCCCCCAGGGCAAGTCATGCCACAAACCCAATCTTCAGAGGTGGCCTCTCTGCTCTTGCAGTTCTGTAGGAAACATCGTTACTTCCAAGACCAAGAATCTGGAAGGAGCCTGGGTGTGGGGCAGGGTTTCTTTTTTTTCTTTTTTTTTTTTTTTGAGACGGAGTCTCGCTCTGTCGCTCAGGCTGGAGTGCAGTGGCAAAGCAAACTTTGCGTTTTGTCCAGAGAGGCAGATAGGAGGCATATGTCCCCTAGCCTGAGCCCATAGCAGACATCACTAATCCATCATGGCACAGAGAGGTTAAATCATTTGGCAAATGTCACACAGCTGATAAACTCAAGGAGCCAACTTCGAACTTGGGCAGTCTGGATTCAGAGTCTTTGATCCTTAGCCACTATGCTGTATGATCCTATGTAAGTTCTGGTTCCTAGCCTCAGAAGGGGCACATGCACCTGGTACAGCTCCTAGCAGAATAAGAGATTAAAAACAAACACCCTCAGGGAAGGAGGGATTAGAAAGCAGGGGCTAAATGTGAGGTTTGGTGCAGATATAAATCCAAAGCCAGGTCCTGACACTTACTGGCTGTGGGATCTGGGGCAGGGACATAAACTTTTGGAGCCCTTTCTCTTCTATTGTGAAATGGAGACGATAATGCTCTTAGAAAAGTTCGTAGATCCCCTGGTTCTAAATGAATAGCAGTCTTGATGCTCTAAGAAGCCAAGTTCTAGCAGCATTATTCACAAGAGCCAGCAGGTAGAAGCAACCCATGTGTTCATTGACAGGTGAGTGGATAAGCAAAATGTGGTCTATCCGTACAATAGAATACTATTCAGCCTTGAAAAGAAAAGACATTCTGATACATGCTGTGACATGAATGAACGAACCTTAAGGACATTATGCTAAATGAAATAAGCCAGTCACAAAAAGACAATCACTATATGATTCCACTTATGCAAGGCACCTAGAGCAGTAAATTCCTGGAGATGGAAAGTAGAATGGGGTTGCCAGGGGCTAGGGGGAAAGGGAAATGAGTTGTCTAATGGGCACAGAGTTTCAGATTCGCAAGACGAAAAAGTTCTGGAGATGTGATTCACAACAATGGGAATATACTTAACACCACTGAGCTGTACAATTAAAATGGTATAAAATGGTAAATGTTATGTATATTTTACCACAACTAAAAACCAAAACTATCTAGCAAAAAACAATGGCTCAACAGAATGAGTTAGGTGATGTGGGTGTGGAAGAGAGGAGGGACCTGCAGCTCTTCCTTTGTTTTGTTTTTTCCCACTGGGCCCCTTCCCTCACCTCTGCTTCCAGCTCCTGGATGACCAGGGTAGGGCTGGAGAAGCCATCCGAAAGCTGGCACCTGAGATGAGGACACATGAGACAAGAAAGGCTCAGAGGCAGGAATGCACCCATTACCAAGAAATCCAGCCAATTTTCTCAGCTGGATTATCAGTCCCACCTCATATTCCCCCAACCCCACTTGGCGCAGAAGAGAGAATGCATTGTTGGGATATCTTGGTGGAGGAATGGAAGGTCCAGGCTGGAAGGGGCAGTGGGTGGCGAGCAGGCCAGCAGGAGGCCAGGGCACAGGGCAGGGAGGACAGTCTGCCAGACAGCACTGAGATCTCAGTGGATCCCTGTGCTGGCCCCACCCTGGAGAGCCTGTCCCCATGGTGGGTGCCAGCCCCATCACAGGACAGCAAATGTTGAGTGAGCACCTATTATCAAGCTAGGCAGAACATTACAGGGCTAGGGGTATGTGGAAACCAGAGACAAAAGACCCATCCCAGCCCTTGACACCAGGCATAGTGACACAGCGGAGTCAGGGAACCCTGGGCCCTGTACAGACTGGCTTCCTCAACTGCATGCCTCTCCTGTGTTGCAATGCTTCATCCTGGAGGGTCCTGTCAGTCTGATTAAATGTCACCTTTCCCTCAAGGGCAGGGACAAAGCTCATTTCTTCCATTCATTTAGCAAAATTCCCCCAGGGCCTCTCTGTACCCCACCACAGGGAGGGGCGCCCTGGCCTTGCCTCTCCTGCTTCTCTTGAGTGCAAATCCTGGCTCTTCCAGCTACTAGTTCCACAACCCCTTTGTGCCTCAGCTTTCTTATCTGTAAAATGGGAATATTAATATTACCTGATTCATAGGATTGAAAAGCAACTACAACCCTTGTACATAGGATTCCATAAATACGAGCTGATTTCATTTTTCTCACTACTTCATCCTCTTCTGCACCATTTCCCTCTTCTTATCCATTCTGTTCATCTGACTCTGAGTAAAATACATTATGTACTTTTTAAATGCATAAATAAGACCCATTCAGTGCAGAGGGCTAACTTGAATGCCGTTTCTTCACGTGCCAGTTAGGGGTCATTGCTGGAGGAACGGTCTTGGTAGAGGAATGGAAAGTCCAGGCTGGAAGGGGCGGTGAGTGGCAAGCAGCCAGCAGGAGGCCAAGGCACAGGGCGGGGAAGACAGTCTTCCTTGTTCTTTAACACACTCCCTCCTGCCACCTTGTGATGAAGGTGCCTGCTTCCCCTTCACCTTCCGCCATGACTGTAAGTTTCCTGAGGCCTCCTAGCCATACTTCCTATTAAGCCTGTGGAACTGTGAGTCAATTGAACCTTTTTCCTTTATAATTACCCAGTCTCACGTGGTATTCTTCATAGCAGTGTGAGAACAGACTAACAGACATTCTCATGGACTACTACCCATCCCTTGCCAAGGAGACAGAGGGACCCTAATTCAGAAACAGGTGTGCAACTCAAGGCCTCCGCTCCTCCTGAGGGTGTATTTCTACTGGGAGAAGGAAGGGTAATAAAAAAGAAAAGGAGTAACACATTTCAGAGTGAAAAATCACTAGGAAGAAATAAAACAGGATGATGTGATAGAAAGCTAGGAACACTCCTGGTGTATGTGGCGCCCATCAAAGGCCCATGAAAGTCTCTGGCTATTCTTTCTTCTCTCCACCCCATGGCTCCATCCCACATTCTAAGGGGCTGCCCATGAACATGAATAGCCACATAAAAGCTCAATCTATCTCCCCAGCTTCACCATATGCCAAACAGCACCCTTGGACCACCCTTGGGCCTAGGGGTGCTCACACAAGCAGCATGGCTGGTCCTTAGAGAAGAGGCCAGGGGAAGAGGTCCCCAGTCCTAGAAGTAGGCTCAGAATGTTTGGACAGGGAATTCCAGAGTCCTCAGGACCCCGAGTGTGGTCTAGAAAAAGGATGTGTTCTTCAGGTGGGCACAGCACCTCAGCCCATGGTCTTCTCATTGCATGAGTTGGGTGTAGCCAGAGGTGGGACAGAGCAGGGCCCTGTGAGTCAGGTTCTAGAAGTGTCCCATTCTAAGGGTGGTCCTAGAGGAAGCTGCAGCAGCAGCGGTGCTGACTCTGTGCAGATAATGAGAGAAGGCCCCCAAGGGAAGGGACCTGTGAGCAGAGATCTGGTCAGGAAGCAGGCAGCCTCAGAAACTCTGGGGAAAGGCTTTTGGGGCCAGGGAGTAGCTCCCCCAGCTTTCCAGGCCCACTGACCAACCACCAGTTCCATGCACTGCCCAGCCAAGCTGGAAGGGGCCCCGGGAGAGGCCACCTGGAAGCAATCTTTCCCAGCCAGCTCCCTGAAAGTGAAAGCCATTCTCTTTGATAGTCCCAAATTGCCTTTCTTTCTCCCTTCCTTCCAGGGAGGGAGGGTGCAGGAGTCTGAAAGGCAAATGTGGAAGGAAATTAGCTGAATGCTCTCAATTCTCCAGCACTGGGTGAGCAGCTCTGGAGGCTTATTGGTCAAGACTGTCTCCTCATTCCCCTCCTTATTGACTGCCGAGCATAGAATCTCTCAAGACAGAGTTCTGCTCTTCTAGGCCAAGGTATCCTGTATGACCCTAGAACCATTACTTTCCCTCTCTGATCCTCTGTCCTTCAGCTCCTGAAAAGGAGACATGCAAAAGATCCAACTTCTTAACAATGTTGGAAGCTTCCATTCTGTCCCTGTGTCCTCCCAAGCACCGTTTTGGACTTCTTTGGCTGACACCCAAATAATGTTCAGTTATAGTTCATCCTGCAGACTTTTAAAAACGTGTCTTCAAATTCTTCGGCATTCCTTTCATCAAGAGGTGGGGTCCCCCACCTCTTGAGTTGGGGCCAGCCTTAGTGACTGGTTAACGACTAGACTATGGCAGAATGACACCACGTGACTTCTAAGGGTGGATCAGAAAAGGTGAGGCTGCTGCTTCTGGGTTCACTGAATATCCATGCTCGAGCCCTGAGCCTCCTGTAAGATGTTTTACTACAATGAGGCCACTATGCAGTGAGGAAATACAATGTGGCTCTCATGGAGAGACCATATAGGACGTCCAGCAGTTTCTAGAAGACATAGAGAAACTTGACTAGCTCCCAGCCGACACTTCCACCCCTCACCACTCCAGCTTCAGCCTCCATCTGTCTGGAATAGCATGAGAGGCCACAAGCCAGAACCGCCCTGCAGATCCCTTCCTGGATTCTTGACCCACAGAAACTGTAAGTGATGCTAAAACGACTGCAGTTATTTCTAGCCCAGAGTTTTGTGTTTGTAATGAGAACCCATGGGAGCACAACATGGCCCCCTCCTCTGCCTATGCTGGACTTTTTCTGTTTGCTCTTCTGGATCCCTCTCCACCCTTCTCTACCCTGCTCTGAAGTCCCCTGAGACTGACTCCCCCAGCTACCCATCTGCTGTGTAAACTCCATCATCAGTCTCCCCTGCCCTCTGATTTCCGGCTGGATTCTGCCAATTGGTGGCACTGTGAAGAGAGTGGGAGGGAGAAGGAGAAGCAGGTCAGGGCATTTATTCCAGCACCCTCCCTGCCAGGTCACCATGGCCCAGCCATGCTCCTCTACCAAAGGCCACATCTCCTACCAGGCTACCTTTGCTATGTAGCTTGCTTTCAGTGTTCCAGTAACTGCTTCCTCCTTGACCCTTCGGGTGTAGGTGGTCATCATCCTCCTCCTCCCCAGTCCCTGTGCTTCTTTGTCCCTTTTCCATTTCCCTGGAAACCAACTATGCCTTTTCAAACAGCCCAGGATCGAACTTTTATGTAGCTACACATGTGCATGGACAGCCCCTTAGGGCATGGGATGGAGCTATGGAGTGGAGAGAAGAGGGCATAGGCCAGAGACTTTCATTTGACTTTATTTAACTCTCTTTGATTCACCTGCCTGAATGTGTTCTGTTTCCTTCAGGGCCCTGACTGAGGGCTGATACCAACCCAAATCATCTGATTGCATTCCACACACCACTGTTTAACATTGTCCCATTCCCAAGCAGCACATTCATATCTGTATATCTGACAAACATTTATTCACCACCTGTTGAGTGTCTGGCCTTCTTCTAGGGTCACGGATAGAGCAGTATGAGGGGTGTGGGCATAGGGTAAACAAGTACAGCATAGGAAATAATTTTGGATAGTGATGAGTCAATGAAGAAGATAAAGCAGGGTGATGGGACAGAGGAAGACACCCCGCCCCAGACATTTCTCTGAAGGCTGCCTGAGATAAAGTCCACATGGAATATTTTCCAGTATTGGAAAAGCTGCCCTCGCACACCATGTGTACATTTTTTAGCACACGACAGTACAACAGTCTTCCACAGTCACTTCCTAATTGTTCAATTGGAAGAACAAAGCAAGAAATGAAGCTCGTGGTTGTTTCTGTGAACTTCCTGAAAGGTTCTCATAGGTTGATCCAAGCTGGGGTAATAAGGGCTGTAGCTGGACTGAGCTCCAATACAGATGAAATTAAAGTGGCAGAACTCATCTTTAGCACTTCTGTAGAATCCACAGCTCATTCCTCCCCCATATGCGCTGCACAGTCAGCTCTGACCTGGGATTCTGCTCATCTTGGAAAGATGATAGATAAGGCCAGAGAGGCTCTGGGGAAATGGTCCAAAGTCTGTTAGCAAAGAACAGTGGCACCAGGCAAGGCCTCTGAGGTCAGATCTCCCTTCTCTCCTCAAAAGCAGAGAGCCAGTTCCCATGACACCCGCCCTGGCCTGCACCTCAGCTGGGTGCATACAATGCAGCCACTTGTTTGAGACCCCAGTGAGGCCATGGGCCTTTTTTGCCCTGGGATGGACTGCAATCAGCATAAGAGCTAGGTCATTTTCTCTGCCTTTGGGGAGCCATTCCCAACAAGTTTGGCTATGAGTCCCCCACTTTCCGGGAGCTTTCTCTGTTTTATCAGCTCTCCAACACTTCTTCCACCTGGGATTCTCACCTGCTCCTCTCTGACGCTTCAAATTCTAGAGCATCATGGTCAGTAAAGATGTCAACCTAGTCACCACCCTCATTTTACAGATGAGGAAGATGAGGCCCAAGCACGGGGTTGAGTTGCCCAAGCTCCCATAGTGGATGCAAGGACTCCAAGTAGAACCCAGGCCTGGCCTGCTACCCATTGTAGTCCTATTCCCATTTGCCTTGCTCTCATTTCATGAGGCTAGCTCAAGCCCACCCTCTCCAAAATGTCTGCCCTGACACCCGAAGCTCATTTGCTCTTCCCCATTCTCATCTCTGAGACCCCTGGCTATGCCCTGCTCAGTTGGCAACTGAGTATGTCCACCCTATTCTCTGGTTGTTCTTGTGTACAAATTGGGCTTCTCCAAAGAGAGTATGACCTCCAGGAGGGCTAGGACCCTTTTTTCTCCTCTTGTCTCCATCAGAATTCCTAGCAGAGGGCCAGTTTTACAGCAACTCTTTGGTAAATGCTTCTGGCCTAATTAACTAATTAACTGGCAGCATTTTCCCCACTGAACTACCTCCCTCCACCTAAGAGGAAGTAGAGAATTTTTAACTAACGAGCTGAAGCAAACACAGAAAAACTTGAACATTCCAGTTCATCAAGCTCATCTCTGAATGCCCAGCATTTTGGATGAGTGAGTTGGTAGGTGGGTATCAGAGTGTCCTCTGTGATCAAAGGGGCTGCTGCAGGAGTTCTACCTCTTGAAGAAGTGTATTTCCGGGGAAGCTTTGGAAGTTGACTCCAGGAATGAATTGGGGTAGATTCCAAGGCCATGGAAAAACTCAGTGTCCATGGTTACAGGATAACGTTCTACCATATTGAGTCCTCCTCTGTTTCCCTGGAGAAGCAGCCGTAACCCCCGGCCTCTCTCTCCAGATGATGCCACTGGCCAGAAGACAAAGGAGAAGGGACAGCAGGCCAGGATTCTAGCCTGTAATTATCCCTGTGAGCCACTCAGTTTTTCACAGGGTGTTTCTCCTGTGATTTTCAGTGTATTTTCATCTTTTTAGCCTCTTCCCTTGGCTTCTTTGTGGCAGTTTTTCCAAATGGTCAGCACAGTGATAGAAGCCCGGCTTGTCCAAGAAGAGCCTCTCCTTGGTCTTGGCTCCTCTGCCCACTCCCCTGGGTGACCCGTTGCTCAGCTGGCCCGTGCCTGGGGCTGGGGAGACAAAGACCCCCTCTTTGGATCAGGACGTGACCTGTGCTCACTGGAGCTTTTACGCATCTCTGCAATTCCTGCCTTTATCAGATTAGCTTTAATTAGACAAATGAAAATCACATGGAGCAGAGAGGGAAGGAAGTCCTGGGCTTTCAGGGGTACCTTTTAACAGAAGGGTGGGGGCAGGGTAGCCATTAGGAAAGCAGAGGGACAGTGGGTGGAGATCCCCATGCACAGATGTGGGTGCATGCAAGGGTCTTCAATGAAGAAATGTCTGGGCATCTACCCAGAAAGGCGAATATGCCATCATCAACTTAGAAGGGACCTTGGGACTGCTTATCAAGATGGGCTATAGCCTTTTGAGGGTCACAGACTAGATCCTTTTGGGACTCTGCTGAATACAGTAAGCCATAGATGTAATTTTTTAATTTTTTATGTAGTCACATTAACAATTTTTAAAGAAACTAATTCATTTTAATAATAATAATAAATTCTAATAATAAACTCTAACAACATATTTTATTTAACCTAATATATCCAAAATATTATCATTGCAAGATATAACCAATATGAAAATAATTCATGAGATAGTTTACATTCTTTTTTCCACACTAAGTTTTCAACATCTGCTATGTGTTTTACTCCTACAGCCCATCTCAATTTGGACTAGCCACATATCAAGTGCTCTACAGCCTCCGGCTGCCATATTTTGGGTAAATAGCTGTTCTGGTTTGTCCAGGACTATCTTGGTTTTAGCATGGACAGTCCCATGTCCCAGGAAACCCCTTAGTCCCAGGTAAACTGAGATGGTTGGTTGCTCTGAATTGAATAGCACAGCCCTAGACCTTCTCCCCAGAAAAATGCGCAGACATTTGACCCACAAGTTCCAGAGGTTTAGTGCTCTTTCTTGATTCTTCATTGGGGAATGTGAGATCCAATGTTACAGGCTCCCATTCTACAGATAGAGAAGGCATAACCCAGAATGGACTTGCATAGGGCCACATGGTGACTTTGCAATTAGAACTGTGACCAGACCTGGGCATCCTGATTTCACGATGTTCAGTGCCAGCCACCAGGGGTGCTTGACAGAGCACGATGCCTGTCCGTGGTTCCGGAGTGTGAGCAGTGTTGAATAGAGGAGGGGCTGACGCCCTGCAGCTCTGTGGTTCCTAGGATAAGCAGGTGCCCTCCCACCACACAACAGGGCTGTAAGCTGTCTATCCCAGACAGGCTGCAGAGGTGACACCAGGGACAGTGTTAGCCAAGTGGGCACATAAAACTCCTGGCATGTGAGATGGTTTCGTGTTTCACGACTTTGACTCCCAGAGTGACAAAGCTGCATTCTTTTCAGAATTCTCTTTCTATCCTTCTGATTTGTCAAAGAGAAAGTGTTGATGTGGAGTTAGGATGTCTGACATCAATACTTGCCAATCCCTCTTTTCAACAGAGAGAGACCCAGCCTTAGGCTAGGAGAAGGTATCCATGTGTTCTTAGGATTTTCTTTTTTGCTTTTTATTTTTAAATAATTATAGATTCACAGGAAGTTGCCTTGTGAATATATCCTTCACCCAATTTCCCCCAGTTCTTAAATAACTATAGTGTAACATTAAAACCACAAAACTGACATTAGTACAATGTATGTGTGTAGTTTTATGCCTATTTATTTATTTATTGAGACAGGCTGTTGCTCTGTTGCTTGGGCTAGAGTGCGATGGCATGATCCTAGCTCACCACAGCCTCGACCTTCTAGGCTCAAGTGATCCTCCTGCCTCAGCCTCTTGAGTCGCTGAGACTACAGGCATGAGCTACCACACTCAGTCACTTTATGCCATTTTATCAGGTGTAGATTCTTATACCACCACCACCAACGTCTGCCTGCCTTTTAATAACATTATTTTGTTTCCCTTCTGTTAATTTTTTCTTCTTTATTTCCTTCATGCAATTGAAGCTGTTTTTTCATTTACAGTAATGATATAACATTTCCCTTTAAATAAATTTCCTTAAGTAGAAAGAAAAAACATAAGCAGAGTTGAGGAGTTTTATTAGATATTAGTGATATAGAGGAACTTTATTAAATATTGATTAGTGGTATAGATGATATAGATGATACCCAGGTATGACAAAGTTTGTGAAAACGTCATGTAAGGGCCAAGCATAGCGGTTCACACCTGTAATCCCAGCACTTTGGGAGGCTGAGGCAGGCGGATCACCTGAGGTCGGGAGTTCGAGACCAGCCTGGCCAACATGGAGAAACCCTGTCTCTACTGGAAATACAAAAGTAGCCGGGCGTGGTGGTGCATGCCTGTAATCCCAGCTACCAGGGAGGCTGGGGCAGGAGAATCGCTTGAACCTGGGAGGTGGAGGTTGCAGTGAGCCAAGATTGCACCATTGCATTCCAGCTTAGGCAACAAGAGTAAAACTCCATCAGGAGAGAGAGAGAGAGAGAGAGAAAGAGAAAGAAAGAGAGAAAGAAAGAGAAAGGGAGGGAGGGAGAGAGAGAGGGAAAGAAATAAAGAAATAGAGAAAGAAAGA
>NW_012107141.1:2361630-2373029 GCF_000951045.1 Mandrillus leucophaeus | reverse complement strand
AAGAAAAGGAAAGAAAGAAAAAAAGAAAGAAAGAAAGGAGGGAGGGAGGGAGGGAGGGAGGGAGAAAGGAAGAGAAAGAAAGAAAGAGAGAGACAATGTCATGTAAATAACAACTATATGGAATAATTATGATGTCCCAGGCTCTGTTGAAGTGTTTTGTGCTTTATAAATATTATTTCAGTAATCCTACCAACAACCTTTGGGTTAAGTGTTATTACTATTATCTCCACTTCACAATGAGGAAAGCAAGACTTTTTTTTTTTTTGAGGTAGAGTCTTGCTCTGTTGCCCAGGTTGGAGTACAGTGGCACAATCTCGGCTTACTGCAACCTCCGCCTCCTGGGCTCAAGCGATTCTTGTGCCTCAGCCTCCTGAGTAGCTGGAACTACAGGTGTGGGCCACCACGCCTAGCTAATTTTTTCCTGTATTTTTAGTACAGAAGGATGTTTGCCATGTTGGCCAGGCTGGTCTTGAACTCCTGACCTCAGGTGATCTGCCCACCTCAACCTTCCAATGTGTTGGGATTACTGGTGTGAGCCATCACACCCGGCCAAGCAAGACATTTTTAAAGTCTAGAAGCATCAACCTAGATTTTCTTTCTACACACACACACACACACACACACACACACACACGCACAGAGAGAGAGAGACAGAGAGAATCCTCTGTAATTCACAAACATGTGGGCATATCATACATATCGTTTAGCAACCTCTTATCCAGATCTGACTTTGAAAATCCTAAACCAGGATTCCATGGGCTGTGTTGTCATTTAGGGGGCTACAAGATTATGGTAAAGCAAGGGTGTCCATACCCCCATGACGTCCTCTCAAACTCTGCTCAGACAGGGAGGTGCTGCTGAACTCCATCCATCCTGGTGTGGAGCCACAGCAGGCATCCTCAGTGAGGGTGGACAGGCAGAAATGCCTGGCGAAGGCCGTTGGTCTGGAGCCCAGGGCCCAGCATCTCCCCAGGATCTACTCTCTGTCTTTTAATAGCCTGGATGCTACTGGATAACAAGGTCATCCTGCGTCGTTCTCGAAACCCTGATGGCATCAAAAAGTGCTAGAGCTGGAAAGGACCACAGACACTCTGCATTTGACAGAGGAGGACACCATGGCAGAGAGGGGAGGGGCAGGGTCCAAGGCCACCCCACAGGTGAGGGCGGGGGCAGATCCCACCCACCCGCAGGCAAGGGTAGCCCGGCCTATCTAAGATCCAGGCCTGATTTCTGCAAATGTTTGTTGAGTGAGTAAATGCATAATCTACCAACCTGATTGTCCTGTCACTTCCCTGCCATTATTCTGTGCTTCTCCCTGGAGTGGATGTAAAATATTGGCCTGCCTCAAAGGCTCTGAATCAATGCACATCCCTTCAGACACCTTCAGAGATTCTGAGTCAGGAGGTTTGGAGAGGAGTCCAGGAGTTTGAATTTTAAACAATGTTTCCCCTCTTCCCCCCTCTACCGGAGCTCCTGGGTGCAAAGTGATGCCAGTGTAGATCCCCAGGGCGGGTGATTTGACCACTGTTTCCCTCTGTAGCTTCCTCTTCTACTAGGCTGCAGAATGCTCCCAGCTGACAGTACTGGCATTGTTTAGAAACGTGTGGGCCCTGCCCCTCCCTTTGGACCATTTACTCAGAGCAGGGAGCGATGGGGTGGACTAATGGGGGGCCTGGCTCCCCTCCGACACTCACCCTCAACACCAACCAGGCTTAGCCTGGGAGAGCCGATGAGTGTCCATTACCATAGCAGACCCCATAAAAAGGATTATGGGCTGTTGCTGAGTTTACAAGCCTGTTCTTGTAAAGCTGCCAGACTTGGGGTGGCCACAACCCCTCTGGAAGGAGGATGAAAAGGAATGTTCCCTCTGCCCAATGCCACACACCCGTCCCTTTCATGGGAACCATAGTGGCCTGGTTGAAAGAGCACTGGACCGTGAATCAGAAGACCTGGATCAAATGGAGAGACAGCAGCTCACAGCTGAGCTGCCATCAGCTGGACCCTAGCCCTCTCCAAACCTCTACTTTCCCATCTGTGAAGTGGGTGCTGCACTCACCTCCCAAAGGTGGTCGTGCACAGGACTCCACTTAAACCTTCGATGTTGTGAAACTGTCACAGGGCCCACATCAGAGAATATGACTTTGAGTAGTGAGGGAGTCTCTCTGTTCCTGGGGAAACAGGACTCTCTTCAGCAAAGTTGGAAAAGAGAGGTATGCTCATGGTCCCTGTTTCCATCACCAGTCCAGTGCCTGTGGCTGAAGATGTGGCCTCGCAGACAGACGGCAGCAGGGGAGGACAGAGATCTGGGCCAGTCCCAAAAGACCCTCAGGCCTCTCTGGCACCTGGCCAGGCTGGCTTTCTAGTGGGCCTCACCATGTTCAGGCCTGGTTTGTGTCTGGCAAGCAGCCCCAGGCTAAGCCAGTCCGTGCCCGCTTGACACTTGATCTCAGGGCTCTTTCCCCTGTCGGCCTCCAAACTTGGATTGTCTGTGTCAGGCCCTTCTGAATTGATCAAACCCAGAGCCCCGGAGCCTGTGGACAGTCTGTAAAATGTGAGGCGCGACTGGGTGTTTCTGAAGAGCACTTCCTCCGTCAGTAGACCAGGCAGCGCCAGAGGTGGGGAAGGGAGAGCTGCTGCTCCCCATAGAGTTTCAGGAACATTTGCAGTGAATGTGTCTGGACAGGGGTTTTGAATCTTGTTGGCAAAAGACCAGAGAAGCGGTCTGCTGGTTGTGCCCACAGGGGAGTGGCCATAGGGACCAGGGTGTAGGTAGGGCCATGGTTCTGTGACCCAGGTCATACTGTTGTCACTTAAAGCTAATGATAATGATAAATAGCAACAAACAGGTGCAGGGCTCACACCACGCTGAGCACTCTGCTCTCATTCTCATCCCCACCCATTATGGTTATTATTGCTCTACCCTCTTTACAGAGGAGGAAACTGAGGCTCAGATAGGCCCGCTGACCTGCCCAAGGGCATATTGTTGGGATGTGGGAGAGCCAGAACTCAAACCTAGCACCAAGGACTCTTAAGAAAATGGTCCCTCTTCCTCAGTGGGGAAGCATGTCCCCAGTGGGAGGCGGGGGAGGGAGAAAGATTGAAATCCCTTTCCTGTTTTTTCACTCACGTGGCAATTTCTGTTTCTAGCATGTGTGCCCCCGATCTGCCTTCCCCCGGAGCTTCTCCATACCCCTTGACCTCCAACTCAGGACTTCTACGGGCACAACCTGGGCAAGATCAATTATACGCAAACTTAAAAAAAGTAATAGGGACTAATTGTTTTTAGGAAATATAAATGAAAATAACCTGTTGCTTTGTGTGCCCTTGGGCAAATGACTTTACCGCTCTGAGACTCTCAGGTTGTCTCTCTGCAAAATGAGGATAATAATGTCTCCTATCTCACAGGGTCACATTGCAGCAGCCCAGTGGCTGACACTAGTAAATGCTCAATAACAGTGAGTTCTTGCTGTTAGTAGTAACAGCGCAGAGAAGGTGAGTAGATAGAGGTACCAGAAGCACCCAGGGGAAACATAGGGCGTTTCCATGGTGATAACAGTATGGAATCTTGCTTCCGTGAGAACTACCCAAAGTCCGGTGACCCAGGTAGTGGGGGCTGGGGTTCAATACCCCACTATGGGAGGTGGGCTTGCAGAAGAAGCCAGGCCCCATAAAGGATGCTGGGGTCAGGCAGGGCCCCACCTTAGAGGGAGCCAAGGGGAGGAGCAGGTATGCAGGCAGAGGGGGTATCACAACCAGAGCCCAAATTGTAACAACTGGGGCTTCTTCCGTCTTTCTCCACCCGGTACTGATGTCCGGACCCTACCCAGGGGCAGCTCAGGGGCAGTTCTGCTTGTCTCCAGTGGCCACAGGCTGATGGGGCCGAAGCTCCCAGAAGCTGCAGAGGCTGTAGGATGAAGGGAAGCTGGGATGGGGACTCAGGGAGGCCAGAGTCTGCTCCCAGTGGAGGGGTTCAGGGTTGTGCTTCCCCATGCTTCAAACTTCCATTACTGTTGCCCTCTTCCAGGGTTGGTCAGAGGCTGTGCCTGTGATGGGCCTAGCCCAGGTGCCCCGTACTTCATGTTGTGGTGAAGTGACTCATGAAACCTGATTGTTTTATTTTCAGGAATTTCATGAGCTAGTTGTTAAACGCAGCCATTATTAAAAATCAAATTATATAAACATGCAGGTAAATAAATCATATTAAAAAGCAAAGGTAACCATCAAAACTTACCATTTCCTAAGTATTGTAGTTCATTTTTACTGTTCTCTCTGCTCATGAAGCTATTTCCATCTATGGTATCTATATAGAAACACTGTACAATCGTGTACCTGCACACCTCTTCCCAACTCTGCAGTCAGTCTCATTGGTTTTTTTTTTTTTTTTTTTTTTTTTTTTGAGACAGAGTCTCGCTCTGTTACCCAGGCTGGAGTGCAATGGTGTGATCTCAGCTCACTGCATCCTTCGCCTGCTGGGTTCAAGTGATTCTCCTGCCTCAGCCTCCCAAGTATCTGGGATTACAGGTGCCACCATGCCTGGCTAATTTTTGTATTTTTAGTAGAGATAGAATTTCACCATGTTGGCCAGGCTGCATCATCTTTTAAATAATTTTTTTTGTTAGTGATACCATCTTGGTAGCTTGAAATTTGGTCAGAGGGCAGTATTTACACCATGGAAATCAGCAAAAGCTGCAAATCAGGCCCATCCCCTTTCTGGAGCTGATTGTTAAACACTTAGGAGCACACCATGGCCACACACAAGCCAGGATGCAGGAGCCAGAATGAAGGGGATCTGGGATGGGGACTCAAGGAGGCCAGAGCCCACCCTCAATGGAGGGATTCAAGACTGTGCTTCCCTGGTAGGATTTACTTCCACCCCAGAATGCCAGGGTTGATTTTAGAACTTTAGAAGAGTCTCCTGAGTTGATCCTGCCCCATTGTTTCCTCGGCAGTCGGAAGGCTCCACCCCCCATTGTCCACCACCCATCCCAGCTCCTCAGAGGCTCCTGCAAGACCGGAGTGGGAGGAACCTTGAGGTCAGAGCCTTGGACAGCTGCCCTGTGTGCTGGTGGCTTCTATTGTGAGCACCCGAGGATCTTGGAGCTTCCTCATGGCTGGGCCTCAGAACCCACTGGGGACCAGCCTGTTTATGGTAAATGATGCCTGTTCACTTTGATTCCTGTTTCAGACCTCAGGGCCACTACTGTGTCTCCACAAATTAAAGGCTGCTTGTGTTTGGGGGATTAAGCAATCCTGTGGAGCCCTGGGAACATCGGAGGCTTCCATGAGGGTAATCAACTGGGCCTCCCAGATGCAGCTGTGGGGCACGCCCATGTCCACACCAAGGCCAAACCCTTGGCTGGTGTCTCAGAGTTCCGGGGACCGGGTGACACCACGTCTGCTCTACAAGCACACACGGTTTAGAAAGAAAAAATGCCCCACAAACTTTCAACACTGTTGCCTTTTTCCTTCTCCACTTCCGGGTCTTTGAGATGCTATTTCTCCTGCCTGGGAGGTGCCCCGCACCCCTGCACCACCAATTATATACATCCCAAACTGAGATGCATATGGTCTTCAGTTTTAAAGGCCCAGCTCAAATTCCATGAGCCCAGGAGTAAGAATAACGACATCCAATATGTGCTTCATGTCAGGGTTTACAAAGTGCTTTCTTCCCCTGCTTTATTTTCTTGCATATGTCCATTCAACAAATCCACAGTGGATGGGTGCAGTGGCTCACGCCTGTAATCCTAGCACTTTGGGAGGCCAAGGTGGGCGGATTACCTGAGGTGAAGAGTTCAAGACCAGCCTGGCCAAGGTGGCAAAACTCCATCTCTACTAAAAATACAAAAATTAGCCAGGCGTGGTGGCGCACACCTGCTACTTGGGAGGCTGAGGCAGGAGAATCGCTTGAACTCGGGAGGTGGAGGTTGCAGTGAGCTGAGATCGCACCATTGCCCTCCAGCCTGGGTGACAAGAGCAAAACTCCATCTCAAAAACCAAACAAACAAAAAAATAAATCCACAGCAAGTCCCCAGTCTTCACTGTGTTCTAGGCCCTGGCGTGGTGGAGCTCATCCCCTGGGGAGATGTTCAAGACCGACAGGGTCCAAAGCAGCAGCATTTCCATTTCACAGATCAACAGAGGCTCAGAGAAGTAAAGTAATTTGCTGCCAAGTGGCTCAGCTGGAGTCGGGGGAGTCAGAAAAATTTCTGTCTTCCTGACTCCCTCCCTGATCCCAGCTAATTTATCTAGTCCTTTATCCTGTGACAATAAGAAAGATTGAACTGGGAAGAAAAAGAGAGCCGCTGCGGAGGTGCCCAGGTCTATGGGACTCTGAGGGTGCCAGGTGACTGTCTAGAGGGGGTCTTTGGGCAGCTTGCTGTGAATGTGTGATCTAAGTCTCTCCGCTGGCTCAAGAGCTCTTTAGCAGAGACCAACATTACTGCGTAAGATTTGGTGGCATCAACTCAGAGTTTCTTTGCCAGTTTCCTTTTAGATATATCCCAACCCTCCCTCCCAGCCTCTGTTACTCTCTTGTGTTACAGAGATTCATAGGAAGGATTTGACATCCTGGTTGCTCCCTGGAGGTGGCAGCCCTGACCTATCATTGCAACCTGTGGAAGCCCAGCCTGAGCTCAGCACATTTAGGAACTCTAAAACATGAATGTAAAAAGTAAATGAGCATCCTCTCCCTCCATACAAAAGCATCCTGGGCTGCCTCTGTCAGATGGAGGGCTCCTGGAGTCTCCTCCTAGGGTCTACAAGGCCTCAGGGCTGGCTGTGAATTTGCATGGGAAAGAGGGCGTTTGCTATCGTGCTCCCGTTGTAAAGGGAGCACAGAGCTCTGCCCTAGGGTAAACCTCCCCTCTCAGATGGTCCTGTCCCTCCTGGGAACTGCAAGGGGAAGGGCCTTCCAGTTTCTGTAACACCCATCAGTGGGCGTAGCCCATGTAGAAAGGACTGACCTCTTCCACCACCGGAAGGCATAAAAGGAAACTGAGGCCCAGAGAAGGAATGCCACTTAACATGCACGGCCTCTCTCTCTGAGCCAAGCACTTCTTTATGATGTTTAATCTGAACAACGTCCCTCAAAGGTGGGCTTTATCGTCACCCTCTGTTTCACAGGTATGCTGACTTGCCCAAGGCCCTCCAGGTAAGAGATGGCAGAGCCAAGGTGCAAATCTGAGTTGGCCCTCCCAATTCCTACACCACGTCACTTCCCCTGAAATGGGAATGGTGACCCCTATCATTCCTATCCTGCCATGGGCTCACCAGGAAGATTCAACTAAGACGGTACAGGAAGCCTTTTAACTCTGGGCCTGGCCTGAGAGCGTTCCGTAAGGAGCCCTTCCTTCAGAGGCAGGCAGCATCGAGGAGTCCTCCTTAGTTTCAAATCAATGTCCAGATCCTTACGACCACCGAGTGCTTTGCTTTTCAAAAGTTTGAGTGACATGTAACATACATAAAGTCTACAAGTCTTAAGTATGTGGTGCAATGAATTTTCATGTATGAATACCTTATATATGTACTCTTTAGATTAAGAAATAGAATATTTTCTGCACCCCAGAAGGTTCTCTTCTGCTTCTTCCAATCAATCCTCTCCCAAAAGCAACCACCAACTGAGAAGCTTTTAAAATATATGTAATTATATACATTCATTCCCATTTTTCAGCTTAAAAAACTGAGGCTCTCTGGAACTGATGACTATGAAGGTACCAGTTGCTGCTGTAACAGGAGGTCCTGGGACTTGTTGCCAGTCTTTGAGTGTTGCACAGGGAGCCACCCAGACTCTTCTGCCTGGGTGAACATGCTCCAGATACCTCCTTTGGGTCAGGGCAGTGACCAGTGTGGACAGAGCCCAACCCTTGGCCCACACAGGCTATCCTCTGAGCTCCCTCCTGAGGCCACAGTCCCCGGCAGTGGTTTGAGGCAGGGCTACTCTGCCCGGACGACCTTAGCCACACGCAGCTCCCCGATCCCTGGCTCTGAAGGGTCTCACCTTCCCTGTTTCCCATCAGCCCTTCAGCATCCATGAAATATTAGGAAAATGGGCTGAGTATTAGGTAATGACTGTCCAATTTATTCTGACAGCAAGAACCAGAGGGAGGAAATTGACATTGGTGATTTTACTTAGGACCTGACAACTTTAATTAATCTTCACTCCTTTTCTAGGGAGCGGGGGGCCTCTGACAGCTGTGCAGAGCTCAGGTGGAGGCCTTGCGTGTGCTGGCCGCTCCTCAGCTGTGTGGACCAGGCAGGCAAGCGTGATCACGTCCAGGGTCCTCTGGCACCTCTCTGGAGGGTGCACCATCATTTCCCCTGTTCTGGGAAGAAGCAGTCGAGGTTCCATGAGGGTAAGTGAGTTTGCCAAGGCCACTGTTAAATGGCAGAACTGGAATTCAAGGCCAGTTTTATCTGTGTCCTCAGCTGACCATTCCACCACGTGGCCCCAGGGAAGTGCCCTGGCTTGCTCTGACAGTCCCACTAGATACAATCTAATCCCATGCCTTGGTTCGTTCATCCCTGCTCTGACAAACAGAATCCTGGGGATCCCATGACAGGTGACACAAAGTCAGCCACACTCTCAAGCCCCCTGCTGCCTGGACAAGCAGGTAGCCCCGTCTCTAACTCCAGGAGGCTGGCCAGAAGCCCCTGCGTACCTGCATAATTAGGTACGTCCTCCAGGGTGTGTGACTCCTCCTCCAGCTATGTGGGGTGCATACAGGGAGGGTGAGGGGCAGAACCCTCCTGCCAGGTCCACACTAATTTCAGATGCTCCCCAAAGCCTCTTATAATTCACAGGCTTGGGACAGATCCAGGGGATGACAAACTAATTGGATGCATGCTGCACATGTCCCCTCCCTGTTGGGCCCCTTCACTGGTCTTATGAGCCTCAGTGTCCCCCCATGAAATGTGGACATTTGCATCCACCACATAAGGATGTCTTATGGCTCTAATGACAAGGAGGATGCTTCATCCTGTGCACTCCATATATGCATGATCAGCTCTACTAGCAAAACGCAGACTTCCTTCCTTCCTTCCTCCCTCCCTCCCTCCCTCCCTCCATCTCCTTCCTTCCTTCCTCTCTCCCTCCCTTCTTTTTTTTTCTTTTCTTTCTCTGTCTTTCTCTCTTTCTTCCTTCCTCCTTCCCTCCTTTTCTTTTTCTTTTTTCTTTTCTTTTCTTTTTTCTTTCACTCTTTCTTTCTCTCTTTCTTTCTTTCCTTCTTTTTCCCTTCCCTTCCCTTCCCTTCTCCTTCCCTCCTTCCTTCCTTCCTTCCTTTCTTCCTTCCTTTCTTTTTTTTTTTTTGAGACAGGCTATTACTGTGTCACCCAGGCTGCAGTGCAGTGGCGCGATCACAGTTCACTTCAGCCTTGACCTCCCGGGCTCAAGCAATCCTCCCACATCAGCGTCTTGAGTGGCTGGGACGACAGGTGCACTCCACCATGCCTGGCTAATTTTTTTTTTTTTTTCTTTTTGTAGAGACAAGGTCCCATTATGTTGCCCAGGCTGGTCTCAAACTCCTGGGCTCAAGTGATCCTGCCGCCTCAGCCTCCCTAGCCCTGGGATTACAGGCATGAGCCACCATGCCTGTAATAAACAATATTTCTATTAATAACGTTAAATAGAGAGGTTTCTCCATGGAAGGAAAATAACACAGGCTTTGGAGGCCAGCAACACTGTTTTGCATTCAAGCCATGCCCCTCACTGTCTGGGAGTTTCTTAGGCTCTAGCCTCAGTTTCCTCATCTGTAAAATGGGCTTAATAATCTCTCCCTTGCAGGACTGTTCTGATTCAATGAATTAATAAAATATACGTAACATACATGTAAAAATACATATAAATATATGTAATATTTTTAAACAGAATAATATATTCTAATGAAATAGCATCTGTAAGGTACCTTGGAACATTGCCTCGGTCAGTAACTAGCACTACCTTTTCTCACCATTTGTTTCAAAGATGAAGAGATGGAAGTTCAGAAGTTTCAATGGGTTGTCCCAGGTCACACAGCTGGTGAACGACAGAGCCAGGATTAGAACCCAGGGCCCCAGGCTTCCCTGCCTCAGGTGAGGAAGATGCTAGAGGACTGGAGGCAACTAGCTGGAGGCCTTCCTCCATGGAAGTGGAAAGAAGCTGAGGCCATCACTTTTTCCTTGGGGCCTGGGCCTGCAGCCTCCTGGCTGTGACCCTGGGGTCTCTTCCCATTCCACCTCTGCCTCTCCACCTAGGCAGAGTTCCAGCATCCTGTGAAGGGGGCCAGCATCAGCCCTGGTGCCACACTACTCTGGGAAATGGCTTCACACTCAGAGACACCCTTCCCACAGAAATGTATCAGAAAGTCAGTTTAATCCTCTCTGCTCTGCATTTCCGTAGCTGATGGCTACCTCCTGCCTCATGGGCTGCAGTCTGCGGCCTCCCAGTGGCTCGGAAGGCGGAGTGCCATTCCAGGATTTTCCATGGGTTCATTTCCAGCAATCAGAGGCCTCACTTCCCCGCCTCCCTGCCTCCCACGGCTGCCTCTGAGGCGCCCGTGGCACAGGGGAAGTGACGGGGAGCCTCCACTGTCCTCGGCTTTCACATGGGCCTGTGGGAGCAGCCAGTCAGAATCCGTTGGGAATGGATTGGGAACAGTGACCGTGCCTTGCTCCTGAGTCCCACACCATCCACACCATCGTCTCCTTCAACTGCAGCTGCTCCCTAATGGAATCCTGCTGCTTAAGACGCCCTCTACAGCTAACATCGCCATGTGTTAAGGACTACCAGCACACAACAGAGACTTTCTTCCAAATACAATCGGACAAATTGGCAGAGCAAAGCTTCAGAGAGTCAGCCACCACCCGGAAGATACCCGGGAAGCTTTTTCATTCTTTAATACCTCAAGAGCAATGCTCCAAAGTCAAGTCGTGCTGGGCAGACACCAGTGAGATCTCAGGGCTTTTACACAAGGTGAATGTCCCAAGAGTACCCAGAGAGGGAAAGAAGCAGAAATAATAGCAACATTTGCCATTTATCGGGTGCTTACTCTGCTCAGCTCTTGATATTCGTCACCTTGTTTAATCAGCTCCACAGCAATTTGACAGATGAGGAAACTGAACTTTGGCTGCTCAAGTCCAGGGGATGTTACTCCCACAGCGCACCCTGCTTCTGGAGTTCCATTTACAAGGAGTTCAATATGGCTGGAGACCACTGCAGTTGTGCAATTGAATGGTAGTGTTAGGATTTATTTATTATGTATTTATTTTATATATTTTTAAATCATACTTTAAATTCTGGGATACAAACACAGAATGTGCAGATTTGTTACATAGGTATACACGTGCCATGGTTGTTTGCTGCACCCATCAACCCGTAATCTACATTAGATATTTCTCCTTATGCTATCCTTCCCCCAGCCCTCCAC
>NW_012107141.1:2354775-2356350 GCF_000951045.1 Mandrillus leucophaeus | reverse complement strand
ACAATTTGACTTCCTCTTTTCCTAATTGAATACCCTTTATTTCTTTCTCTTGCCTGATTGCCAGAACTTCCAATACTATGTTGAATAGGAGTGGTGAGAGAGGGCATCCTTGTCTTGTGCTGGTTTTCAAAGGGAGTTCTTTCAGTTTTTGCCTATTCAGTATGATATTGGCTGTGGGTTTGCCATAAATAGTTCTTATTATTTTGAGATATGTTCCATCAATACCTAGTTTATTGTGAGTTTTTAGCATGAAGGGGTGTTGAGTTTTATTGAAGGCCTTGTCTGCATCTACTGAGATAATCATGTGGTTTTTGTCATTGGTTCTGTTTGGATTATGTTTACTGATTTGCGTATGTTGAACCAGCCTTGCATCTGAGGGATGAAGCTGACTTGATCGTGGTGGGTAAGCTTTCTGATGTGCTGCTGGATTCGGTTTGCCAGTATTTTATTGAGGATTTTTGTATTGATGTTCATCAGGGATATTGGCTGAAATATTCTTTTTTTGTTGTGCCTCTGCCAGGTTTTGGTATCAGGATGATGCTGGCCTCATAAAATGAGTTAGGAAAGAGTCCCTCATTTTCTATTGTTTGGAATAGTTTCAGAAGGAATGGTACCATTTCCTCTTTGTAACTCTGATAGAATTCGACTGTGAATCTGTCTGGTTATGTGCTTTTTTTGGATGGTAGTCTATTACTGCCTCCATTTCAGAACTTGTTATTGATCTATTCAGGGATTCTACTTCTTTATGGTTTAGTCTTGGGATGGTGGATGTGTCCAGGAATTTATCCATTTCTTCTAGATTTTCTAGTTTATTTGCATAGAGGTGTTTATAATATTCTCTGATTGTAGTTTGTATTTCTGTGGGATCAATGGTGATATCCTCTTTATCATTTTTTTATTGCATCTATTTGATTCTCCTCTCTTTTTTTCTTTATTAGTCTGGCTAACAGTCTATCAATTTTGTTGTTCTTTTCAAAATACCAGCTCCTGGATTCATTGATTTTTTGAAGGGTTTTTCATGTCTCTGTCTCCTTCAGTTCTGCTCTGATCTTAGTTATTTCCTGTCTCCTGCTAGCTTTTTAGTTTGTTTGCTCTTGCTTCTCTAGTTCTTTTAATTGTGATGTTAGGGTATTGACTTTAGATCTTTCCTGCTTTCTCCTGTGGGCTTTTAGTGCTGTAAATTTCCCTGTAAACAGTGCTTTAGCTGTGTCCCAGAGATTCTGGTATGTTGTGTCTTTGTTCTCACTGGATTTAAAGAACATCTTTATTACTGCCTCAGTTTCATTATTTACCCAGGAGTCATTCAGAAGCAGGTTGTTCAGTTTCCATGTAGTTGAGTGGTTTTGAGTGAGTTTCTTAATCCTGCATTCTAATTTGATTGCACTGTGATCTGACAGACTGTTATTATTTCCATTATTTTGCATTTGCTGAGGAGTGTTTTACTTCGAATTATGTGGTCAGTTTTGGAATAAGTGTGATGTGGTGCTGAGAAGAATGTATATTCTGTTGATCTGGAGTTCTGTAGATGTCTAACAGGTCCACTTGGTCCAGAGCTGAGTTCACATCCCGAATATC
>NW_012107141.1:2314270-2353580 GCF_000951045.1 Mandrillus leucophaeus | reverse complement strand
AAATTTTTTCCTTCATTTCAACCTTGGTGAATCTGACAATTATGTGTCTTGGGGTTGCTCTTCTCAAGGAGTATCTTTGTGGTGGTCTCTGTATTTCCTGAATTTGAATGTTGACATGTCTTGCCAGATGGGGAAGTTCTCCTAGATAATATCCTGAAGAGTGTTTTCCAACTTGGTTCCATTCTCCCTGTCACTTTCAGGTACACCAATCAAATGTAGGTTTGGTCTTTTCATATAGTCCATATTTCTTGGAGGCTTTGTTTATTCCTTTTCATTCTGTTTTCATTAAGTTGATCTTCAATCTCTGACATCCTTTCTTCCACTTGATCGATTCAGCTATTGATACGTGTGTGTGCTTCATGAAGTTCTCAAGCTGTGTTTTCAGCTCCATCAGGTCATTTATGTTCTTCTCTAAACTGGTTATTCTAGTTAGCAGTTCATCTAACCTTTTTTCAAGGTTCTTAACTTCCTTGCACTAGGTTAGAACATGCTCCTTTAGCTCCAATTAGTTTGTTATTACCCATCTTCTGAAGCCTACTTCTGTCAATTTGTCAAACTCACTCTCTGTCCGGTTTTGTTCCCTTGCTGGCAAGGAGTTGTGATCCTTTGGAGAAGAGGCATTCTGGTTTTTGGAATTTTTCGGCCTTTTTGTGCTGGTTTTTCCTCATCTTCATGGATTTATCTACCTTTGGTCTTTGAGGCTGGTGACCTTTGGATGGGGTTTCTGAGTGGATGTTCCTTTGTTCATGTTGATGCCATTCCTTTCTGTTTGTTAGTTTTCCTTCTAACAGTCAGGCCCCTCTGCTACAGGTCTGCTGGAGTTTGCTGGAGGTCCACTTCAGACCCTGTTTGCATGGTTATCACCAGCGGAGGCTGCAGAACAGAAAAGATTGCTGCCTGTTCCTTCCTCTGGAAGCTTCGTCCCAGAGGGACACCCACCAGATGCCAGCTGGAGCTCTCCCGTATGAGGTGTCTGTTGACCCCTGCTGGGAGATGTCTCCCAGTTAGGAGGCACAGGGGTCAGAGACCCACTTAGGAGGCAGTCTGTCCCTTAGCAGAGCTTGAGCACTGTGGTAGGAGATCTACTACTCTCTTCAGAGCCAGCAGGCAGGCACATTTAAGTCTGCTGAATCTCTGTTTTATTTTATTTTTGAGACAGAGTCTTACTCTGTCGCCCAGGCTGGAGTGCAATGTTGCAATCTCAGCTCACTGAAGCCTCCGCTGCCCAGATTCAAGCAATTCTCATGCCTCAGCCTCCCAAGTAGCTGGGATTACAGGTGCACACCACCATGCCCAGCCAATTTTTGTGTTTTCAGTTGAGATGGGGTTTTACCACATTCATCAGGCTAGTCTTGAACTCCTGGCCTCAAGTGATCCGCCTGCCTCAGCCTCCCAAAGTGCTGGGATTACAGGCATGAGCCACTATGCCGGGCCATAGTGTTAGGATTTAAACTCAGATGCCAAGCTCAGACCCAGAAACTAACCACCCTCCCCTGCTACCAGGCAGTTGGTCCACTGTGAAGTGGAAACCACTTCTTGCTGCGGGCTAGGAGCTATTTTCAAGTCCTTATTATGTGGTTCCCACTTCTCCTACCCACACCCAGAGCAGGGAACATTAGCAATGGCAGGAAGGAAACCGTCTCCATTCAGGAGGTGGGGAGACCCTGCTGGATTCTGATGGTTACTGGACATTAGCAACCTGGCCACAGTCACTTTTCCTGAAATGTTCGATTGTTTTCAGAAATGGCAAGGTCTTGGTAGCTGAACACACAGAGGAGGTGGGGCCAGGTGTCTTGCAATTCCAGGGCCAGAATCCCCTCATTGACTCCTTCTCCAGTAGGGGCAGAGGTGGACTTTCTGGGGAGAAGCCCTTAGCTAAGGAGCTGCAGTGTGTCATGAAACCTTCTAGCAATGGGGAGTGATTAGCATCTTCATTTTGAAGAGACCAGTGCTCAGAGAGGTCTTGTTTGTTGCTTAAAAATCACAGTAATTAAATGGGAGAGTTGGGACTTGTACTGGACTGCATTTGACTAAAACTGATGGTCTTTCCAAATATGCACAGGACCTTCCAAGGGGCAGGAGATGAAACTGGGGTCTCCTGCTACCATGGCCGTTCTCAAGGTCATCCCTTGTACAGGAAAACACCCCTGGATAATGAGGCACCCCGTGAGATGTGAAATCTTCAGAGAGAGAGAGTACATTGATAGCACTATTTGTAATAATATTAAAATAACAGTATTGGTACCTATCATTTATTGAGTGCTCACCATGTACTAGGCACTATCCTAAGCACTTTACACTTATGAACTAACGTACTCCTCAAACAGCCTTATGAGCAAGGCGCTATTATTATCCCCATGTTAGAGATGAAGCAATGGAGGTTCAGAGAGTTTAAGCAACTTGCCCAAGGTCACACAAGTGGAATTTAAGGAAGAATTAGGCAATTTGTATATTTATTTTCTCAATCATCTTGATGAGGGCTTTCTCTGGACTCTGTTTCCACAGTCGTTTTTTCACTCATGCATTCATTTCCCCAACATTCATGGGAGGCTACTATGTGACACCGGGGTTTAACAGGGGACCAAGAGGTAACCCAGTCCTCCAGGGCAGTTCTGGTGCTGGTGGCAGACCATGAGTTGTCCCCTCTTCTCCATTTCTCCCTTTTCCTGTAGGGATACAGTCGTACCTAGACACATGACTACATTGTTCCCAGCCTCCTTTCAACTAAACCAGACCACATGACAAAGTTCTGGCCAACAGGACACAAGCAAAGGTGAAAAGTTCCCTTCTGAGTCTTCCCTTTCAAAGGGCTGGGACTGTGTGTCCCCACTCTCTGCCTTCCCTCCACCACTGTATCTGGGAGGTGGCTAGAATCAGAACAGCCACCACAGGGCCACTACTGGGAGTCACGTGTTGAGGATGCCAAAACTGTCTCACCAGCCCTGGACTATTAACATGAGAGAGTAATGAAGTTCCAGGTTATTTAAGCCACTGTATCTAGGGGTCTCTTTGTTATAGCAACTAGGCTGTACTCTTAGTATGCCACCACTGAGAGGAGAACAAGAACCCTGGCTCACAAAATATGTAAGAAAGAAGAGGCCAGGTGCAGTGGTTCACACCTGTAATCCCATCACATTTGGAGGCCGAGGTGGGTGGATCGCTTGAGATCAGAAGTTCGAGACCAGCCTGGCCAACATGGTAAAACCCCGTCTCTACCAAAAAATACAAAAATTAGGCAGGCACGGTGGTACACACTTGTAGTCTCAGCTACTGGAGAGGCTGAGGCTGGAGAATTCATTAAACCCGGGAAGTAGAGGTTGCAGTGAGCTGAGATCACGCCACTGCACTCCAGCCTGGGTAACAGAGTGAGACCATCTCAAAATAAAAAAGAAGACAGGAGTATACAAATTCAGGTTTACAGTCTTGACCTTCAGATGTCCCCAGCAGAAGTATGAAGGGGAGTACACTGGCAGTCAACACAAAGAAGAAGATACTGGCCTGGTGCAGTGGCTCACGCCTGTAATCCCAGCACTTTGGGAGGCTGAGGCCGGTGGATCACAAGGTCAGGAGATTGAGAGCATCCAGGCCAACATGGTGAAACCCTGTCTCAATTAAAAATACAAAAAATTAGCCAGGCATGGTGGTGCACGCCTGTAGTCCCAGCTACTCAGGAAGCTGAGGCAGGGGAATTACTTGAACCCGGGAGGCGGAGATTGCAGTGAGCCGAGATCGTGCCACTGCACTCCAGCCTGAAGACAGAGCGAGACTCTGTCTCAAAAAAATAAAAATTAAAAAAAAAGAATACTCTGAAAGAACAGATATACATACATACTGAGCACTTGTTTTGTGCCGGGCACTGCACAAAACATCGTACACATTGCTTCCCATTTAATCTCAGCAGCCCCGTGAATGGGCACCATGATTATCCCACCTGACAGATGATGAGGAGCTGGTCCTCATCGTGGCTTTACCCCTATCTCCAGGAGATGTTGTGGATCTGGCTGCTGTCCAGCAGTACAAATAGCCACCTGCCTTTAGAACACCTGTTTACTTGGGCAGGATCCATCTGTTCTTTCATAAAGAACTCTGTAGGGTCATTCACAACCAATGACTTGAGCAAGAGAAACCAACCTCTGTGCTTACTGACTCACTCATTCATTCGCCAATTATTCCCAAGTGCATACTTTGTTTCCACTACTGTATTAGGCATTGAGAATTTAATGGTGACGGCAAACAGATGTGGTCCTTGCCTTCTGAAACTCATAGTCTAATGGAAGAGACAGAAGTTAATGAACTAATCACACACACACACATGTAGAATGACTCTTGTGATAACTGGTTCAAAAAACAGAAATTTAATGTCGGGGGAGAATAAAGAAAACATTTGGCTTAGTCCCAGACATCTTTGCTGGAGAAGCAAAGACCTCGCTGAGAACTGAAGAAGGATGGGTGTTAATTAGGCCCTAAAAAGAAGGAGTGATGGAGCGCAACAGCTCAGCATATGGACAAGCAGTGAGACTGTGTTGGGGAGTAGTGGAACGTATGCCAGAATGGAGAGACCTGGATGGGTAGAGGGAGGTGAGTGTGTTCAGGAAGCAGCTGGAGAGGTGGGAGAGGCCAGGCCATGCAGGGACTCCCAAGACATACAATGATTGCAGGTCTTATCATTAGGGCAACAAGGAGTCTCTGAGTGGTTTAAACACAGTGGGTGGTATGATCCAATTTGTGTTTCCAGAATAACCTTCTGGCATCCAGGCAGTGAATGAATCTAGGATACAAGACTACATAAAGGGAGGCCCTTGCAGAAAGGGAATTGTCAGTAGCTGCTGCCTTCCTGAACACAGAGCTCAAGAACATCTGAGAAATCAGGGAAAGTAGACAGCGGGGAGCAAGATTAGAACCTAGGTCTCCTGTATCCAGTCCAGGGCTTTCTCCACTCTTCTGGGTGAATAATGATCCATACAAAATGACCCTTGCAACAGAACAGAATTTCATCACCATTCCCACTTTACCTGTGGCTAATCCCCACACTCTGTAGCCAAGGAGGTACTCAAGGAGAAGACGGAGAAAATGCAAAGAGGTGATAGAATTTGGTAGAATGTTATGATCCCTTTGCTGGGCTGAAACCAAATTGAATTTTTCCCCTTGTTTTCCAAATTAATTCAACATTCCAAATAAATCTGGGGAGATTTAATTGCGGGACCTTTCATGTGGATTGAAACTCATAAATTGCAATTTGCTGAGTTGCAGGAAGGCAGAGAATTGCATCCCATCTCCTCCCACTTGGCACCACCCTGAAGGGTCTGGAAGGAGAGAAAACTCTTGAGGCTGCTCCCAAGTGAGTTTTGGGCTTCATGCATCAAACTCAGTAAAGACTAGAGGGAGGATAAACAGAATTTGAAAGCGGAGAAAATGGCCAGAGGTAGCCACAGCTAATGTCATGGGGGAGAAAGCAAAACCCCAAGATGACAGAATTGAGGTGCAAAGGAGTCTTTGGGCTCAAGGAGCTAAGAATAGCGGGAGGACCACCCCCAACATGCTTCATTGGTGAACTCTCTGAGAATGGAGCTTGGAAAAGAGGAATATTCTTGGAAAACATAGAAAAAAAAAAAAGACTTTGTATAAGGATCTGAGGAGTTTTTATTTATGGAGGTGAACCCATTGTTGCCAAGAAGGTGTGAACAGAGTGTTCAAATAATCATTTGAAGATATTGGTCCCTATAGCTTCAATACTGCTATAGTTATAAGTTGTCTTTACTAGACACATCTGTGCAAGTTGGCTTGGGGGTGATATATGGCACAGATCCTACATTAATGCATCACTTCTTCAGGAGACACCTCGGGAATAACTGGGAGTTTCATTGTTGTATCTATTTCTGAATCTAGAATAATATGGAAGAATCTTCATTCGGAGATAGGAGGGGTTTGTACAACTTTGGGGTTGCTAGTGGGCTGAACACACCATTTGGAGAATGGATGAGAAAGTCTTCCCTGGTGTGATCGGTATAAACAGTCCCACTGAGTGCAGGGGGCAGAAGGGTGCTAGACAAGAACTTACACACCCTCTAGTCACTCCTTAGTTCTCCTGATTTCTTCCCATAGCCAGGTGTTATGAACTGAATTATGTTCTCCCAAAATTCTTATGTTGAAGCCCTCATCACCAATGTGACTGCATTTGGAAATAGGGTATTTAGAGAGGTCATTAGGATTAAATGAGGCCATAAGGGTGAATTCCTACTACAATAGAACAAGTGTCCTTACAAGAAGAGGATGGGTGCACACGTGCAGAGAAAAAGCCACGTGAGGACACAGAGAGAAGATAGCCATCTGCAAGCCTGGGAGAAAGGTCTCAAAGGAAACCAACCCTGCTGATACCTTGATCTTGGACTACCAGCCTCCAGAAGTGTGGGAAAATAAATGTCTTGTAATTTAAGCCACCCAGTCTACAGTGTTTTGTTATGTCAGCTCAGACTAATGTATAGAGGTTGACTCTTCAAGTGTGAACCTCTCCTATTCCTACAGAGAGTAACAGCCTTTGCTCATTCTCAAATACTTAGACTGACTCCAGGCTTTCCACAGTATTTCTCTCTCCAAGCAAGCAGTCAAGGAAGACCAAAATCCCTAAGTCAGTCCAGTGAATTGAAAATGGTGTTTCCGAACAGAGGTAATATCCCAAATGTTCATAATGAGTCTGTATGAAAAATTGTCTTGGGGAGATTTTTTTTTTTGTGGCTTTAAACAAGCCATTGTTTAAAAATTTGCAGTAATTATCGATAGATGTTTAAACTATTGTATAAAAGTTTGAGGATTAATAGGATATTTCCATAGTCTCAAAGTATCTCCCCATAATTACTTACCAATTACAAAAGGAATAACAGTAACTTTACATTGGAGAAACCTGGCAGACATCCCCTTACTCAAGAGAATAAAATTAATATCCTCAATGATGGTATACACAGGCACTGGGTGCCTCCTGATATGGTGTATTAAGGATACCACAGCAGTTTGCTGATACTACTGTCAAACATAAATAACCCAAAACAGTACAGGAAGAAACATCAGGCACACCTAAATTGAGGGACATTCTACAAATAAGTGGTCAACTCCAGAAGAAAAGCAAAGGCGAAGAAACTGTTCCAGATTAGAAGAAGCCAAAGAGACGTTACAACGAAATGTAATGAGTGAGTCTTGACAGGGAATGATGTCTGCAACTTACTCTTGAACGGTCTGGAAAACTAATAACCATATATGTATAGAGAGACCGAGAGAGTGAATCAGCAAATGTCAACAAGGTGTGAAACTGTGTGGAGGGCAGATGGGAGTTCTTTGTTCTAGTCTTACAATGATTCTATAACTTTGAAATTATTTCGAAATGAAAGGTTTTAGAAAAGCCCTGCACTCCACAGTATTCCTTATACAATGATCCATGAACACCTTGAATTTTCTTGGGAAGTACTCAATGTCAACATGCTTCCTTTTGACAGATAATGACAAGCGTGTGACTCTTTGCTTTCCAATTTTGCTTTGACTTTTAGGAAGCCATTCTATGATACAAAGATGTATCATCAACCTGGACAAATCACTTCACCACTCTAAATATCAGTTTTCGTCATTTGGTAAGTGGGTAAAATAAAGATCCCTCCTGCAGAAAGTGGTTATAAAATATAAAGTGCTCAGCACAGTAGATGGTGTATAGTAAGAACCCCATTTTATTTTTTATTTTTATTTCTTTCTGAGACAGGGTCTCACTCCATTGCCCAGGCTGGAGTGCAGTGGCATGATCGCAGCTCACTGCAACCTCAGCCTCCTGAGCTCAAGTGATCCTCCCACCTCAGCTTTCCCAGTAGCGACTACAGGCATACGCCACCATGCCCCACTAATTTTTTGTATTTTTAGTAAAGATGAGGTTCCGCCATGTTGTCCAGTTGGCCTCCAACTCTTGAGCTCAAGCAATCCACCTGCCTCGGCCTCCCAAAGTGCTGGGATTACAGGTGTGAGCCACCGTGCCTGCCAGCACCCCATTTTAGTTGTCTTCTTTTATTCTTGTTGTTATTGTTGTTGTTGTTATTCTATTACCTATTACTCATTCAACCCTCTTCAGTAAAATGACCTTGGGACAGACTCACCTGAAATCAGGAAAACTTAGAAACTTGCAGGGGAGGAGTTTTTTTCATACGTAAATTATCAACACATCAAACATTCTGAATTTTCCCCATAGCACATTCCAAGTGCCTTCAAAACACAGTCCCAGGTACTATGCGAATAGTAGGAACAGCAATGGCTTTAGAGCCAGAAAGAGGTTCAAATTCCAGCCCTGCCAACTCACTCACTTTGTAGCTGTTTAATACAGGAAGGTCTGGGTTATGTTGCAATAACAAACCTCCCCAAGACTCAGGAGCTGAAAAAAGGTCCAACTCCTGCTCATGCTACATGTTCATTGCAAGCTGGTGGGGAAGGCTCTGCTCCAGGATACCCTCCTTCCAGAATCAAGGGTGATGGAGTCTCCTACCATTGGAAATGCCTGGGCAGTAGAAGGGGATGAGATATTCACATGTTATTGACTAAAGCAGTACCTGGTCATAGTTCATCCCCAAGGAAGTACAATCACACCCTTTGCTATGAAGTTAAAACAAAATTATTTGGTGAACCACACTAATGACTAACACAATCCCTTTTTTTTTTTTTTTTTTTTTGAGACGGAGTCTGGCTCTGTTGCCCAGGCTGGAGTGCAGTGGCCGGCTCTCAGCTTACTGCAAGCTCCGCCTCCCGGGTTCACGCCATTCTCCTGCCTCAGCCTCCCGAGTAGCTGGGAGTACAGGTGCCCGCCACCTCGCCCGGCTAATTTTTTTTGTATTTTAGTAGAGACGGGGTTTCACCGTGTTAGCCAGGATGATCTCGATCTCCTGAACTCGTGATCCGCCCGTCTCGGCCTCCCAAAGTGCTGGGATTACAGGCTTGAGCCACCGCGCCCGGCCCTACAAGTCTTTATCCTCTCTAAGAATCAGTTTCCTCTCTGTAGAAGGAGGAAGAATAATACTTTATATTTCAACACAACTGTAATGATTTAATGAGATAAACTGGAAGAAGCACCAAGTAATCTGGGTCAGAAACGTAATAACTGCTCACTATAGTAAATTATACTCTTTGTCCTCAACCTTTGGGTATCCCAAAGAAGCAACACCGGCCTCCTAGTGGAACTAGACAGATAGACAGGTACGTAGAAGACTGATCTTTCGTAGATAGCCAGTAATTACTTTTTAGGAAAAGTCAAAAAGACTATGATAAGAAACAGAGACAATTTGTCTCAGAGATAGGGGGTAAAGACTCTTCAAGTTTTGGGTTTTTGTTTTGTTTTGTTTTGTTTCTGTAGATCCCATTGGGTTTCCGGACCTATCTGGTATATCATGGTCTCCAGACAGTGTTGCAAGGCTGCAAAATGTTTACTTATTTGGTACCTAATGTGTGCCAAGCTCTATGCAAAGCACTGCATGGATCAGACCCCCTGAGAGCTATGGGGTTTTGGGAAAGGAAGTTAGACATGTAAATAAACTCCAGCAAAACATCTGACCAAGGAGTGGCGGCTGCTGCGCTAAGTGGGAGCTGAAGTAGGAAGCTTGCACCAGTCTCTGGGGTAGGTCTTGAGCATCTGGTTGGGAGGTGGGGTAACAGGATTACAAACCCATCACCTGCGGTGCCGGATCTGGCATCCCCTTGCCACTGGCCAGGTGTCACAGAGCCAAAGGTCTCAGTGTCAGCTGCAATGGCTTTACCTCCAGTGGAAGTCAGCCGGAGGCTGGATTCTGGGTGTGCTTGCAAGGACACCGGGGAAGTGCCATCTTGGGGTCCAAATTTAGCTTGGGATCCACACTCTGCAAAGCTAACATTACCAGCTATACACAGCACGTCCCTGTAGGCTGGAGGACGACTTTAATTTTTCTTGATTTTCTCGATTGTCCAATTTTTCTCAAGTTCATATGGTATGACTATTAATAACTTTTTGAAGTTTTTTTATAAAACATCTCTGTACGTCATGGATTCTTTTATATCAGTGTTTCACAAACTTCCAGCATCTCTATACCACATTTGGAACTTTTATTGAGAATTATTATTTAATTAGTATTTGCTTTAAGATTTCATCCCCTGCTAACTCTCTGATTTTTTAAAAACTCAAATATCTCTTTAGTTTCATGTTATGCAATAAGGTCTATAAAGTGACTTTAGGTCATAGGTTCACTGTGCTCATTATATTTTTTATACTACCCATTAAAGCAAGTACATAAGGATTAAAATTTTAAAAATCGACCCCCTCAACGATATGAGTACCGAGCCACTGTTGTGGCCATGTGTAAGAAACAGGCTGCTCTGGGAGAAACTAGCAGCTAGAGGTCTATAAAAAGCAGTTGTGAGGGTCAGGCGCAATGGCTCACACCTGTAATCCCACCACTTTGGGAGGCCGAGGCGGACGGATCACCTGAGGTCAGGAGTTCGAGACCAGCCTGACCAACATGGAGAAACTCCGTCTCTACTAAAAATACAAAATTAGCCGGGCGTGGTGGCGCATGCCTGTAATCCCAGCTACTCGGAAGGCTGAGGCAGGAAAATCACTTGAACTTGGGAGGCAGAGGTTGTGGTGAGCCGAGATCATGCCATTGCACTCCAGCCTGGGCAACAAGAGTGAAACTCCGTCTCAAAAAACAAAAACAAAAACAAAAAAGACATCAGTTTTGCAACCTTGGGAAAATTGTGGAATCTCTCTGGGATTTGGTTTCCTCATCCACAAAGTGATTAAACAGAGTCCACACCTTTTAAGGTTGCGTGACAATACACATAAAGCACCTATCATGCAGCCTAGTTCCTGTTATATGTCTCTCGCTTATTCATTCCATAAACAGCAGTTGAGCCCTATACTCATTGCTATGGAGGATTTACAAGTGAATGAGACATAATCAATCCCATGCTAGTAGTTTGCAACCCAGTGTTTCTGTACAAACCTACCTAAAACACAGGGCAGGAAAGTTTTACGTGTCTCATGAGCAGTCCAGACAAAATGCAATGAGAATTTGAAGGAGGGAAAAGCAACTCCCAGCTGGGAGATCAGGGGAGGCTTCCTGGAGGAGGCACCATTTCAGCTGAGCAGTGAAAGACGGGCAGGGTCTGAGTGTGCAGAGCTCTGGCGAGGCACAGCATTCCAGGAAGAAAGAAAAGCTTCACCAGAAGCACAGAGGTAGGGAAAGGCAGAGCGCCCTCGTCCTCTGGACCTCCCTCCCAACTGGAAACAGAAGTCTTTCTTCTCTGCCATCGCCATACTGGGGAAGGGCTTCCACTAGGTTTCCCAGTCTGTGCCATCGACATTCTTGTTGATCTGTAAACTACCAGTGGGTCCATTCCTGCTTCCCATTGTCACTCTACCCCCATTGACCTGTCATTTTTCTCTTTCCATCATTCTTGACCCCCTGGGGGTCTTGAGTGCAGCAATCAAACTTGGGAGGTGACAGGGAAATTTAGGCTGGAAAAGGAGAGTTGAAGGAAACGTGGTCCCCGTATTTCCATACCTGTCTTGGGGAGCAGAGATTAGACTCTTGTGTGAGGCCATTGGAGGGCAGAAGGAGGAAGAGTGAGGTGGGATTAGGGAGAGGCAGAGCTGCCTCATGGTGCTCTATGCTGCCCCCTAGGGAAGGGTCCTCTCCAGGGCAAGGTGGAGAGAGCATTTGGGCTCCAAGTTTTTGAAGAACTTCGTGCACTGGAAAGGTATTGGGACAGCTGAATACTGGGAGTCTTTTTACCTCAAAGATTTTATTTGGTATAAAAAAAAAAATCACCAAAAAAGCAACAGAAACTCTACCGCTGCTACTGGTTTTCCCATTAGTCCTTGGTTAAATCGGCTCGGAAGTCTTTTCTTGAACCTTCCTTGACTGCTTTTAGCAAATCAAGGCCAGAAAGCCCTTTCAAGACCACTTTCTCCAAGTTCCTGCAGGTCCAGGGAACAGTTTGGTTATTTCTGTCCACAGGCCCCAGCGTGGAGTCAGACACCTGATGAACAGTAAGTCCACATCCAAAAGCTGAACCATAGTCTACGGGCAAGCAGGACCCAGCCAGGGGCAGTGACCTGCCACCGTTAAACAGACAGAGAGCTCAGCCTGAGGACGAAGCCCAGGCTCCAGCCCCCGACCACTGCCCCGTCCCCAGCCTTGTGTGCTGCTCTCTTCCAGGCAACAACCCATCCACAGATTTCACATGTGTGAAATCTGCAAAGAATAAACGTGAAGCTCAGAAAGGGAACAAGGCCTTATTGGAGACAGACTCTCTTTCTGGGTTCAAGCGAAAGCTGCCCAAAGCCGGGCTGGACAGACAGAGGGGGCAGCCATCGTGTCTCCAGTAGGAAACTTATATGGGTCCCGAGCATCAGATGGGAGGCAGAAGAAAGAAGCCTCAAACAAAGAACACATATCCGATGCCACACACACGTGTTCTGAGCAGACAAAATTTTTGCTATTTCATTAGCCAGGCTGGGAACCGAGAAGGGAATTTTCAGTCACTGCGTCTTCTGGGGGTCACAATGTCTCTCTTTTCTTTTTTGATCTAAAAAAGAAAAAAAAAAAAGAAAGGAAAAAAGGAGGGGAGAGGAGAAGGGGAGGAAAAGAGGAGTAAGCCCCCTCACCGTAATTGAATTACTGAGCTGCCCTCTGGGGCTGAGTCTGGAATCCAAGAGGCCTTTGTGTAACAGCGAGAGGAACCGGGACAGAGGCAGGGATTTCAAAAGGGAAGAGGAAGAGCCAGGGCAGTCAGGAAGTGAATAGGGATGGAAAGGGATGAGGAAGGGAAGGGAGAGCTGCAGAGATTGAAAGCTGGAGACCCGTCTTGCTCCAGGCCCTGCCCTGACTGAGGATGGCTGCCCTCTCCCCAGAGCCCCAGGTGTGAGGCAGGCTGCACAAACAGAAAGGTCTCAGCAGGGGCCAAGCGGGCAAGGATAGAAGGAATTCACACGGCTCCCCAGCACCTACTGTGTTCCGGGCTCCGAGCTAGGATCTGGGATCACCCCATTTACCCATGGGGTGTTAGTGGTGACAAACAGCATGTGCTGAGTGCTTGCTTTATGCCAGGCACCGGCTGGGTCTTTCAGGTGCATTGTCTCAGTGGATTCTCACTGAGACAGGTACCACGTTATCCCCCTCTTTACAAATGAGGACATCCAGGATGTTAGGTGATTTGTCTAAAGTCACAGTGAGTGAGTGGCAGAGCCGGGACTCACATGCAGATCACTCCATCATGGCTGGGATCTTTACCACCACTCTCACCCTGTCTTTTTTAAAGACAGTATTCCTGTGTTGCCCAGGCTGGAGTGCAGTAGAGCGATCATAACTCACTGCAGCCTCAAACTCCTGGGCTGTAGGCATCCTCCTGTCTCAGCCTCCTGAAGTGCTGGGATTACAGGCGTAAGCCACCATTCCTGGCCTTAACCACTACTCTCTTCACCAACTTATTTCACTTTTATAACAGTCTTGCCAAGTAGGGATGGTTCCCAGGTGGAGAAATTGAGGCAAAGACAGATTCAATAATTTGCCAATGTTCTCACAGAGTGTAACAAGCTGAGCTGGGATTTGAACCTGTGTGTCTGGTTCTAGAGCCCAAGAACCCTCCATCTCATCTGCTGGGGTGGGGTGCAGTATCTGCCCCATAGCCCATGTCCTGACCACATGAGTGTCCCTATCTGGCTCCTGCTCAGCCAGACAGCGAGCAGTTCAAAGAGAGTGAGCCAAAGCTACCTGTTGGCAGGAGAAAAAGGAGTTAAATGGGGCCCTGGGGTGCATCCTAGGGTGTCATTGCTGACTTGAATGTCCTTAAATTCTCACCCACCCACCAAGCCCCACCCACCAAGCCAGCACCTTGGTGCCCAGGTGGGGTTGAGGTCTGTATTTTTCTTTAACTTTTTAAAATAATTTACCATTTTTATCATGTTTAGTGTATGGTTCAATGGTAATAAATATATTTTCATATTTTTCCCTTCATGTACTCTGACCCCAAGAGCTGTATTGTTGGAACAAAAAGGTAGAAATATGTCTTACAAAGAAGAACTCTTGTCACTATTATGTTCTCTGAAAATAACTTTTTTTTTTTTTTTTTTTGAGACGGAGTCTCGCTGTGTCGCCCAGGCTGGAGTGCAGTGGCCAGATCTCAGCTCACTGCAAGCTCCGCCTCCCGGGTTCACGCCATTCTCCTGCCTCAGCCTCCCGAGTAGCTGGGACTACAGGCGCCCACCACCTCGCCTGGCTAGTTTTTTGTATTTTTTAGTAGAGACGGGGTTTCACCTTGTATGGTCTCGAACTCCTGACCTCGTGATCCGCCCGTCTCGGCCTCCCAAAGTGCTGGGATTACAGGCTTGAGCCACCGCGCCCGGCCGAAAATAACTTTTAAGCTTTCTTACGTCATGCTGACAGAATCGGATGGCCTGGGGCAGGGTTTCTCAAGCTCCGCTCTACTGACATTTTGGGCTGGATGTTGCTTTGTTGTGGGCGCCTTCTTGGGCATTCCAGGATGTTCAGTCGCCTCTCTTGCCCTCTACCTACTAGATGCCAGTAGTACCATGCCCTTCTCTTCCATCCCAGGTATGAAAATCAAAAATGTCTCCAGCCATGGCCAAATGTGCCCAGGATAGGTAAGGAAAGGGCGGATTGTCCTGGTTTGAGAATCACTGGCCTAGAGGATGAAACCCAGACTCTGGCTGCTGCTCTCTCCTGCCTCCTCTCCCGGCAACTCACTCAACATGCCCTAAGTTCCAACCAAACCAAATACTTTCTGTGCCCAAACACACCTTGCTCTGGGGTGCCTCGGGGGCTTTGCACATGCCTGGAATGCCCTTTCAACTCCTATGCATCTGTAAAGACCCAAGTCTGATTTGCCTTCTCCCGTGAAGCCCTCCCAGCCTTCAATTTATCCACGCTCCAAACCCCATACTGGGTTGTGATCCCTTCCACTATCATCCTGTAACACCTAGAACATTCCCCCAGTGCAGTACTTTCCCAAATTTGTCTCTCCATGTCAGTCTTGATCCCTGGGCTCCAGCCTCCTGAGGGCAGGGAGTAAGAATTCCACGTACCTGATATGTAGTAGGTGCCCAACAAATGTTTGTTGAATGAATACACGTATTATGTTCCTTTCAAACAACCTTACCTAGTAACAAAAGCAGACACCTACCTGGTGAACAAGACAGACTCTACCCTTCCCATCACAGAGTTCAGAATCTAGTGCAGGCAGCCGTTATACAATTGATGAACTGACTGATTCACTCACAGCACAGTCGATGAACTGACTGATTGCAGGTATTTCTGATGAAGGCTATGACAATATCTTAGAAGACATGGTGGCTGTGTCTAACAGAGAGGCCCTAAAGTACTTGAGGGTGGTCAGAGATGCCCTCTCTGAGAAAGTTACATTTAAGAAGAAAACTAAAAGGTGAGTAGATATCGGCCAGATGGAGAGAAGGAAGGGTGTCCCAGACAGACGGAACTGAACACACAAAGGGCATGAGGTAAGAACGAGCAAGACCGAGCGATGAACCAGAAGTCTGGCATGGCAGAAGCATGGTGAGTGGGGCGGGGGAGGGGTGGGTGACCTTGCTGGAAAGGCATTTGGACATGATTCTAGTGCAGGCAGTAGAGCCACAAGGGGCTGCTGCATGTTCTGTTTCTGTTTCCCCAGCTGCTGGATGTGCTGTTGGCGGGTTCTCCCAGCAGCCGCATCCCCATTTCCCCAAGCAGGGACTCCCCTGAACTCTCCCCACTCCACCCCCACACACAGAGCTGATCCTCTAAGATTTGGCCTGCCTTGGGAAAAGGGAGGATTTGTAAAAGCATGAGGACACTGAGCAGGTGAGAGAGCAGGGATGGGTGTTCAGTCAGCACAGGATTTGCTTCTTGCTTAAACTTTACCTGAAGTGACCATGATGGTGCTGATCACTCAGGGTCTGGAAGGTGGACAGAGGATGCTATGCCCGCGGGGAGCAGGGGATTCAGAGCCCAGTGGCCCAAGCAAATAGGATGGGAAGGACGGGCCTGAGAGACAAGCAGGGCCACCATCTTCACTCAGAGATAGGGAAACAATTGATATGACCAGCATGGAGCTGACATCCTGTCAGGTGCTGAGACTTTCCCTGTGTTGTGTCATGAATGAGAAGATTTATAGTCCCCATTGTGTGGATGAGGAAACAGAGATCAGAGAAGGTAAATATTTTGCCCAAGGTCACACAGTTGAAAGTGGCAGGCATGGGAAATGAACTCAGGCTAGTGAGAGTTCACAGCCTGCCTGTGCCTCCTGGGGTGAAACTGAGTCTCAGAGAAGGAGAGGGACACACCCGAGGTTCCAAGGACATGCCCAACCAAAAATTGCAGTGATTGACGTTTACTGAGTATCCACTATGTACCTCTGTGTCTTATCCTTTGCTGTTCACAACACCTCAGTGAAACACACATCCTACCAACATGCCCCTTTTTCAGATGAGAAAACTGAGATTAGAAAGCTGGGAAGCAGAGCCTGGCATAATGGTTCACACCTGTAATCCCAACACTTTGGGAAGCTAAGGCAGAAAGGTCACTTGAGCCCAGGAATTCAAGGCCAGCCTGGGCAACATAGCAAGATCCAGTCTCTACAAACAAAAAACTAGAAATTAGCCAAGTGTGGTGGTATGTGCCTACAGCCCCAGCTACTTAGGAGACTGAGGCAGGAAGATCCAGGAGGTCAAGGCTACAGTGAGCCTCAATCACACCACTGCACTCCAGCCTGGGCAACAGAGCAAGACCTTGTCTCACAAAAGAAGAAAAAAGAAAGAGAGAAAGCTAGGGACCAGGCACAGTGGCTCACGCCTGTAATCCTAGCACTTTGGGAGGCCAAGATGGGTGAATCGCTTGAGCCCAGGAGTTTGAGACCAGTCTGGGCAACATGGTGAAATCCTGTCTCTACAAAAGGGACAAAAAAATTAGCTGGGTGTGGTGACACACACCTGTGGTCCCAGATACTCAGGAGGCTGAGGCAGGAGGATCACCTGAGTCCGAGGAGGCCAAGGCTGCAGTAAGCCAAGATCATGCTACCACACTCCAGCATGGGCAACTGTCTCAAAAAAGAAAAGAGGGAGGGGAGAGAGAAAGCTAGTAAACAGCAGAGTCAGGATTTGAACCCAGGCAAACTGACTCCAAACCTGTGATCTCCACCATTACATACCAAACTCCCTTCAGGGAGAGCTGGGACTAAACCCTCCTCCTCCCTTTTTGACATCCAAGATCAATTCACAAAGACAGCAAAGCCTGTCCTCTCAGGATGAGAGTGGAGACTTAGAGACAACCTAGAGAGGCGAGACACTTCCTGAAATTCATACTGCAGCGTCAGTGACTACTCTGGGATCCTTTTCTCAGATGTTTCTCAGGGTGTTGTGGGCAGGGGAGGAGGGAAGCACGGCTATGCCTGCAGAAGAATTTGTGGAAAAGACAAAACTAAGTTGGTTGGAAGCAGGTCTCGGTCATCTGGAAGGCAGGTCCATGGGGTGGCAGCAATACAGGTGCCCTCCTGAGAATCCCAGTGGCACTTTTGGAAGATGGTGCCCCATCTCATCCATCCTTCCATTCAGCTCCTACTACATCTGAGCACTGGGAATACAGCAGTGAGCAGAACACTAATATTCTAGTGGGAAAAACAGATTAAAAGTAAACACTTGGGAAAGAAGTGCTAGAGAATGCAATAAACCAGGGACCGGGTAGGAGCTGACAGGTCCCCTCAGCCAGTGAGTGGCAGTCCATTTAGGCTTGTGGCGCCTCTCTGATGTCTCAGGCTCTGTGCCAATCATGGGGACACACAGACAAGCCCTACTTGTCCCTGCTTTCACGGAGCTCCCAGTTGCTCACGGCCCAGCGAGGAGACAAATGTGTATCTATTACAAGCCCAACTCAGCTCCCTGTAGAAACAAACAAAATGGCCTCAGATGTGTCATTAAAGCTCCCTGCCGGTGGCTATTTTAAGTCCCCATAATCACTCGAAGTGACTAACACTAATTAAAGTTTTATGAGAAATGAGAAAATTCCTCCGCAGCCCCTCCACAGTGGCTCCAAACCACCTCAGAGTCACTTTATTGACTCCCCGAGTCTGGAAGCAAGCACGTCTGGCATGGTGGGGGTTTATTTTTCCACTGGGTTGCAGCCCCATGCTGGCTGCGCTCTAATAGCCAGGCTGCTGGCTTCGCTGTCACACAGGAGCCCCTCCCTGGGAGCCAGCGCTGAGGCCATTCCCCAGGCTGTGACCTTCTCAGCTCTGAGGGATGAGGGGCACCTGGCTCCCTAGGCAGGCGCATCTATGTGCGCTTGTCATGTACACACACTGGATCATCCAAGTGATGCCACTAGCTCCCCTCCACACACCCATCCATATCTCTGCCTCCTTTCCTTCCCCAATCCCTCAGACATCCGTGTCTCATGCACAAGCTCACTGATCTCCCCTAAAGATGGATTTGAGCGCCCACTGTGTTCTTTACAAAACGCTGAGGATACAGCAAGGAATCAGACCCAGGCCAGCCATGGGGCTTTAGACCCAATCATTACGTTACACGGTAAAACAACTTCACTGGTAAAGAAATGCATGAGCAATGCATGCATTTAATTGACACCAGGCGTGGGTAGTTTGTAGAGTGCTTTCACGTCTCATCTCCTACTTCATCACTAGAAAAGCTCTCTAAGGGAGAGGAGGGAGTAATTTAGTTCAATGAAGAAATCACAGAAGGCTCTGGGGAGGAGGTGGTTTGAGCTGAGGATACAAGATGTGGAACTGTTTCACTGGCAAATGGTGATGGCTGACATTTATTAAGCACTTATCATGAGCCAGGTATGGTGCTAAGCACTGTAATGCATCCTTTCATTTCCTTCTTGTAACGATCCTAAGAGCAACATGAGATCCCTCTCCCCATTTTAGAGAAGGGAAAACTGAGGGAAGGAGCGTTTAAGTAGCTTGCCTGAAGTCACACCGCTGTAAGCAGGAAACCAGGAGTGCAGCACTCTTAACTTGGACCCTGTGCTGCCTCCGCTGGAGTAAGGGGAAGGGCTCACAAGGACAAATCCTTTGAGTTTCTTCCCACCCAGCTTTGCGTTCAATGATGTCATGTTAGTAGACTGAAATTGGCCCACACCACAGAAACTGACATATGCTACAACTCAGGGATTCTTTAGTTTTTATTTTTTCTGGATTGCCAGTTTACCAGCACACAAGTTGCAGAGAAAACAGAGTTGAAAGAAGGCTTGGGGGCCTGAGAACCCATGGTCATAAACTGGAACACGGAGTTCTGGGAAGAATGCAGTGGAAGGTGAAACTGAAGACACTATGGGACAAGGCAAAGAAGCTTGACTTTTTCCCAAAGGCACTGGAGAGTCATAGACAGTTGTTGAGCAGGGGAGGGATATGATCAGATTTGTTTTTCACAAGGGCCATTCTGAGGATGGATAGAGGGGGAAAGCTGTTGAGAGAAAAGTCTGATTAGAAGGCATATCTAAAGATCAGCTTCTACCTTTTGTAAGGCATTGGGGCGTCTGTAAGAAGTCCAGCTCCTCTCCCGGAGTGAAAAGGTTGTCAACTCATGAGAAAAACCCATGGCATCACATCAAATTCAGAAGGTTCTTAGGCATCTATCTCCATGGCCATTGGAAGCAGGTTCCTGCCTTTCCAATTCTAGTTGTTCCTGGAAAGACTGCGCCTCAGGTGGAGCATCCCAAGCCCATCCTCATAGCATCACCATCACAGTGGCTGCCAGCCCTTTCTTCATGCTTACCCCTCTATCCATGCAGCCTGATAGATCACAGGAACCAGGGTCTGCAGGGCAGAGCCCACCCCTCATCCATCCTCATAACCCCTAGCACACAGTAATGACTCTAAGGATAGATGGATGAATGGATGGATGGATGGATGGATGGATGGATGGATGGATGGATGGATGGACAGACAAATAGATGGATGGATGCAAGAAGGAAGAAAGAAATGAGCAAGTGGATTGGCTTCCTGTCCCTATGAAATCCCTAGGAAGGGCAGGAAGTATGGTAAGGAAGGATGGTAAGTGGTCATGGAGGAGTCTGAGAAGCTTGGCAGAGCCAAGTTGATTAATGTCCGGGGGACCCGTGGAGAAAAACATTAGAGAAGAGAGACTCTGATGAACACAGCCTTCCAGGGGACCACAAGGAGCAGGTTTATAAGCCTGTGTCTCATTGTGTCAGCTCATAGTCCCACTTAGTTTCTTCTCCGTCTTGAAGTTGGCATAACCCGTGGAGAGGAATGCACTTGTCATACTGTGGGGACATGCGGCCTCCTTTTCTGGCAGGCAAGTGGGTTGGCCCCAGGATGTGCTTGGCATGGCCTGGTTAACCACTGGGTTGACCTTTCCTGTGTCTCCGTGTCAGAGCTGTCTACCCTCCCTCATGCGCCTCTCCCTCAATGCACACAAAGCGTAAAAAGATGAGGTCTTCCTGGGCTCTTCGACTAGGGCAGCAAACCATCCTGACATCCCAGAACTTAGTAAATTCCCCAGCAGCTTCTCTGGGACTCAGCTTCTCAGCTGTGAAATTGACAAGATGATAGATTTCCCCCTCCTCTCCCTTAGAGGATTTCACCACCCTCTTCCCCACGGCGCCCAGCTTATAAACATTCTAGTCCTCGCCACACAGCTACAAGGGCAATGAGTCAATAATAGAAACTAACACAGGCTTGCCCTGCTCTCAGGCTCAGGCAGTTTCCCTAAACCACTTGGTAAGGGCTGTGGTGATCAGCAGACTTTGACCTTGAGGCTTCCTTGTTCACCAGCCCCCGGATGGGGAATCCAATAGAGGTCACAGCCCGCACTGATGGAGCACTTTCTATGTGCCAGGCACCATGCTTTACAAATCTGTCTCATAGAAACACTCCTTCTTTCCTTGACTTTGAAGACCTGACTTTTTTTCTTGTTGAGTCTTGGCTTAAATAGCCCCTTCTCAGAGATGCCCTGGCCACTCTTTTTCCAGCCACAGTGCCTCTTGCTTTTCTTCAGATGCACCAAGCACACTTCTGCCTTGGGGTTCCTCGCTCTGGAATGCTTGCCCCAGAGACCCATAGAGCTGTAATCAGCTGCTATTTTACCAAAGGCCTCCCAGGCTGCCTGTATAATGCAGCAACCTTGTTCTTGAAACCCTTGTCTTGTGTATTTTCTTCATTGCACTTCTCACTACTTGACATTTTTAATACACTTATTTTTTCATATTAGTTCGTGTGTCTCTTGCTCCAAGCTCCAAGGACGCATGGACTTTGTCCCCTTTTTCATTTTGTTCACAGTATTTGTATGCCTGTACTTAGCCTGTGCCTGGCTCATCCGAAGCTTAGTAAATGGGCACTGAATGAATCAATGAATGAATGAGCAGACTCAGGAACAAGCAACCACACAAGACCAGGCTGGTGGATGATGCAGGAAAATGCTAAGAGGAGGGGCTGTGCCACTGTGCAGAGCCAGAGGGCAGGGCTACAGAAGCAGGTGGGACCCAGAGAAAGAGCATGCTGCAGAATTGCAGCCTGCAAGTCAGAATCTGCCCGATCCTTCTAGGCCTTCCTCCTCCCCTGCTTGGCAGTTGCCTGATGATATGGTTTGTATCTGTGTCCCCACCCAAATCTCATGTCAAATTGTTATCCCCAGGGTTGGAGGCAGGGCCTGGTGGGACCTGATTGGATCAGGGGTGGTTTCTCATGAATAGTTTTGCACCATCCCCTCTTGGTACTGTCCTTGTGATAGCGAGTTCTCATGAGATCTCATTGTTTTTTTGTTTTTTTTTTTTTTTTTTTTTTGAGACAGAGTCTTGCTCTGTCACCCAGGCTGGAGTGCAGTGGTGCGATCTCGGCTCACTGCAAGCTCCGCCTCCCGGGTTCATGCCATTCTCCTGCGTCAGCCTCCTGAGTAGCTGGGATTACAGACGCCCACCACCACGCCTGGCTAATTTTTTGTATTTTTAGTAGAGATGGGGTTTCACTGTGTTAGCCAGGATGGTCTCGATCTCCTGATCTCGTGATCTGCCCGCCTCCGCCTCCCAAAGTGCTGAGATTACAGGTGTGAGCTACCGCGCCCGGCCGAGATCTCATTGTTTAAAAGTGTGTGGCACCTCTCCCCACTCTCTCAGTACTGCCCCTACCATGTAAGACACCGGCTCCTCCTTGGCCTCCCACTATGAGTAAAAGCTCCCTGAGGCCTCCCAGAAGCAGATGCTGCCATGCTTCCTGCACAGCCTGCAGAATCATGAGCCAACGAAACCTCTTTTCTCACAAATTACCCAGTCTCAGGTATTTCTTTATATATTTCTATATATATATGCAAGAACAGACTAATACACCTGATGAGCAGCCCCTTGTTGAGAAGGTTTGGGGGAACTTAAAAAGCCAGAGATGCAGGAAAACCACTGGGACATCCAGTTATGAGGAATGTCCAGGCTTCAGAGCTCCCCAGTCAGGCCTAGACATTTGTCATCATTCTCTTAGTCCCAACCAGTCTCTAGAACTACAAGAGAAGGTCTCCCAGCAGGAGCAGAAAACGCCAGCCAGTCAGGAATTTGCAAACCAGGCTCAGTATCAAGGAATTCAACCAGAGAGCTGTAGTTCCTTATTCACATGGTTATTCTCAACCCAGAGCACCAAAATGCTGAATGGCATGCCAGCTGGACTATTGACATGCATGAGTGCTGTATTAGTCAGCACTCTTCAGCTCTTCAAAGATGCAGGTGCTCCCCTCACAAATCTATTTCACAAGGCATTGGTCAAGACTATATATTCTGGACCCTCCCAGCTGGGATGAGCAGGTCTAAAGTGACTAATCCACTCCACCATTCCCATCTCCCCAAGCCTTTGGATCCCCTCCTCTACCTTAAGCCAAGGCAGATCAGGCATTTCCAGCTCACTCACAGTGGGCCGTCTTTTAATCCGTAGTTCAGCTAACCAAACAAATAGACTATTAGAGCTTTTTTGAACTTCCCAAGCTGCAACATTAAATGCAGAGTCCCTACCTAGTGGGCCTGAATCAATAAATTCAGTCTGATCCAACTCTATGTTCCTTCCATCATTATCCCATACCGTTAATATCCACTCCCCTGGATGTTCTCCAGATTGCTGTTTATATAAATTAGAAAACACAAACAGTTCTTTCTGAGTGTAGTGCACTTCCTCATGGGTCACACTCTCAATCTCACCTCTAGGGGCCCGCCAGGACTTCAGTCTAGTTACAGGTCTAGAAGCAAACAGAGGTGTTGGGGGTGGCTTCTGAGGAGAATCAACATTATCTTGCCTGGCAACTGCCTCAGGGGAGGCCATCACTGTTGCCTCGGGCAGTGCAGGGTTTATCTTCTCAGACAAAAGTAAAAAGGCTCATGGCAGCACAGGTCAGGGAGGGGATGTTGCCACTACTGGGAATGGGGAAGCTGTTCTTTCTGGGAAAAATGTATTCATCAGAGTTTACGAACTCAGTGTCCCCAGCTTCATCAGGTTCCTCCCACCTGTCCCCATTCCAAGTTGCAGGGTCCCATTCTTTTCCAATCAATGCCCTCACTTTAATGGTAGACATCTGGTGAGATTGTGCATACATCTTCCCTTGCAGCTCAGCCACTTGCATGATAAGAGCTTGAGTCTGTTTTTTCACAATTTCAGCTCTTTCTCTACAGGAGATAAGACTCTCAGGGCAATCTTAGCAACCTGAGGAGCAGGTGCTCAAACCAACACACACACACACACACACACACACACACACACACACACACAAAACTATCTCCCAGTTTCTGTGGCTCAGTAGTCTGGGCATGGTCTAGCTAAATCCTCTGCTTGGACTTCAATCCAGAAGTTGCTGGAGCTGTAGTCTCATCCGAAGCTCGGCTGAGGAAAGATCCATTCCAAACTCACTGAGGTTATCAGCAGAATTTATCTTCTTATGGCTGTAGGACAGATGTCTCCATTTCTTGCAAGCTGACAGCTGTGCCAGCTGCTGTCAGCTTCTAGAGGCCACCCCAGTTCTTTGCCATATGCATCCCCACCACAACAACATGGCACTTTATTTCTTCAAAGCCTACAAGGGAGTCTCCTTCTCTAATCTGCTATGATGGAGTCTCTTATAATGAAACATAATCATTGAAGTGACATCGCCTTTCCTTTGCAACATCTTATGGGTTGGAAGAAAGTCACGTCACAGGTGTTTCCCTCACTGAAGGGGAAGGAATTTTAAAAGGGCATGGCTCATGGGTGGTGGGCAGGGGTCACTTTGGGAATGTGTGCCACAGGATCATTCCTCAGATGCTTCTTGGTGGAGTTTTGGCTAAGGGTAAAAGGGTGTCTGCTTCTGAAGCCGGGAAACAGAATCCCTGGGCTCATAATTTTCTTTCATCACTTTGTCCACTGAACCTAGGAGCAACCAACCAGCTTCGTTATGCTCCTTGGTTCTCCACATATGGTCAAAGATATTATGTATAGAGTCACTAAACTCCTTGCCTCTCATGAGCGGTGGATCAGGAGTGTCAAATGCATTTATTTTACATAACTCTCTAAGAAGTTCACTCCAAGGACAAGCAGTGTTCTCCATAGTGTTAGAGTCGTTAGCATTTTTGGGTCTGATCATATTAAGCAGCTGATTCCAGAAACCCCAAAACCAATGAAAGAACTCCATCCTTAATATTCTGTTCCTCTAGAACCACTCCTGGTACCAAAATCTGTATTTGTCAAGGTTCTCTTAGAGGGACAGAACTAATAGCACATATATATACATATATATACACACACATATATATACACACACACACAGTTAATACATAATAAACTCCCATATGTATATATATAATACTTAATAAACTTATATACATATATGTGTATATATACATATATGGGAGTTTATTAAGTATTAACTTACATTATAGGGACTTTATTATTAACTTACACTATATGTGTATATTTGTGTGTGTATATATACATATAAAGTAGAGTTTATTAAGTATTATTAAGTATTAACTTACATGATCCCACAATAGGCTGTCTGCAACCTGAGGAGCAAGGAGACCAGTTTGAGTCCCCAAACTGAAGTCTGATGTTCAAGGACAGGAAGCATCCAGCATGGGAGAAAGATGTAGGCTGGGAGGCTAGGCCATCTCTCCTTTTCATGTTTTTCTGCCTCCTTTAAATTTGCTGGAAACTGATTAGATTGTGCCCATCAGATTAAGTGTGAGTCTGCCTTCCCCAGCCTATGGACTCAAATGTTAATCTCTTTTGACAACACCCACACAGATACACCCAGGATTAATACTATGTATCCTTCAATCTAATCAAATTGACCCTCAGTATTAACCATCACATGTGCCTTGAAGTTCATCAAAGCCACGCTTTTATCCTTAGCCAAAACTCCACCAAGAAGCATCTGAGGAATGATCCTGTGGCACACATTCCCAAAGTGACCCCTGCCTACCACCCATGAGCCATGCCCTTTTAAAATTCCTTCCCCTTCAGTGAGGGAAACACCTGTGACGTGACTTTCTTCCAACCCATAAGATGTTGCAAAGGAAAGGCGATGTCACTTCAATGATTATGTTTCATTATAAGAGACTCCATCATAGCAGATTAGAGAAGGAGACTCCCTTGTAGGCTTTGAAGAAATAAAGTGCCATGTTGTTGTGGTGGGGATGCATATGGCAAAGAACTGGGGTGGCCTCTAGAAGCTGACAGCAGCTGGCACAGCTGTCAGCTTGCAAGAAATGGAGACATCTGTCCTACAGCCATAAGAAGATAAATTCTGCTGATAACCTCAGTGAGTTTGGAATGGATCTTTCCTCAGCCGAGCTTCGGATGAGACTACAGCTCCAGCAACTTCTGGATTGAAGTCCAAGCAGAGGATTTAGCTAGACCATGCCCAGACTACTGAGCCACAGAAACTGGGAGATAGTTTTGTGTGTGTGTTTGTGTGTTGGTTTGAGCCACTATGTTTGTGGCAACTTGTTCTACAGCAATAGAAAACCAAGGCAATCCTACTTTAAAAGATCTCTAAGAAAGGTAACCCCACCCAATATCTTTTCATCCCCATACCTTCATAATATTCCACTCTGTACACAATTCTGCCAGTATTCATTTCTACTGTGAAGCAAGATAACACTGGATTTTTATCTATAACTATCCATGAAAATAAAAAATTCAGGTTTTACATTGAAGCAACTTTAGTTTAAGAAAATAGGTATTGATTGAAGTTACACAAGTACAGAGCCTAAAAAATATACACATACAGTGATTCTGGATCTGTAGGGGATTGGTTCCAGATCCCTGCAGATGCCAAAATCCAGAGATGTTCATGCCCTTTACATAAAATGGCATAGTATTTCTATCTACCTTAGGCACATCCTCCTGTCTATTTTAAATCATCTCTAGATTACTTTTAATACCTAATACAATGTAAATGCTATGTAAATAGTTGTTACACTGTATTGTTTTTTATTGGTATTATTTTTATTGTATTTTTCTTGCCTTTTTCCTCTAATATTTTCCATCCACTGTTAGTTGAATCTGCAGATGCAGAACCTGTGGATACAGAGGGCCAACCGTATTCATGTACCCCTACGTATAACTTATATATACACACATAATTCACATAAGCATTTTAAGTGTTGGGGAAAAAAGGTAGTTCTTGAAATAATGAAGACTTGAAGAAAGGTTTCTTCGTGACTGTTGCATACACGTTTCTCTTAAACCTCTCTGTGCCTTACTTTATTCATTGCTAAAATGGCATCATCTTTCTTTGCTAAAATGGTCTGGGAGGGCTATTGTAAGAATTAAATAAGATAATAAATGTAGACGGACACTTAGTGACATTCTTTAAGTGTTGGCTTTATTATTATCTTTTGTAACATGGACTGGGCTGGACTCTGAAACTGTCCTGGTCACCGAGATTGGGATAACCGATATCCCATTCTGCCCCAAGAAGACATACACTGGGGCCCTTATCTAGCCTGTGGCGATCAGTCTGTGGTTTCTAGGCTTGGATTTGGTTGACTGTAGATTCAAGCCTCTGGCCAAGTCCCTTTTCCAGGCATCGGAAGTGCTGGGAAGGGTTCAAAATGCCCGTTTCTGTCCCATGACCCACCAGGAGCAAGAAGATACCTGTCCTTAGAATGCCGGAAACTATCAATGAGCCTGGAAACAATCAGAAGACTTTGATTGTAAATAATTAAAATCCAGTTTGAATTCATTTAAGCAAAATTCAGGAAGTCCAAAGCAGTTCTCAGTAATGAGGAGTCAGGAATTCACATGTGTTCATTCTCCCCCTGCCCCGCCTATCTCTCTTCATCCTTTGGTCTGCTCTACTCTGCATTGACCTTCTTTTCTCCTACTGAAGACAAGCTCCCTCCACTCAGCAGGAGAAAGGAAAGGGCCACAGCCACAGAGAATCTCAAGCTTATATTAGCTCAGCCCTTCGACTTGAGAAGACGTAGAGCATCTCTTTTGAGCATCCTTGTGTAAAATCCCAGAGAGGACTTTGATAGGCCCTGCTTCCACCATATGGTTACTCTTTGGACCAACCCTTGTAGACATGATTGGCTGTGTCTTTATGAGGCAAACACCCTTTGTTATCTACCAAGTATCCAATTCTGCTCTTCTTTACCCGTCTCCTATTTTGAAGGCTGAAAAAGTCAGAAACTCAACTTTCCCAGCTTTGCTTATAGTTGAGGGTAGCCAGATGGCTCCATTCTGGTCAGTGAGCTGTAAGGGGAAGCATGCTGGTACACTCTGGGAAAGTCTTTCTCTGTTAAGAACCAGGTTAGCAAGAAAAAAGATGCTTCCATCCCTTTTGAACATATTCATGATGCAAAAGCCACTGCAGCCCTCTTGCCACCATAAGCCAAAAAACCTAAAGACAAAAATCCAACACAATAATACCAGTAGAATAATAAAAATCTGAGTCTTTGATGATATTATTCAGCTGTTTCACCAAATTTCAGAGATTTCCGCTTCTGGATTTTGTTCTTATGGGAGATAATTACATGTCTTTATTGTTTAAGTTAGCTGTGCATTCCATTACTCAGAAGTGAAAGCGCTGTAACAGAGACACAACATCATATGTGAGCCATGGTACAAGGACAGGGGAAGGCTCTGGGATGGATATCTCTGCCAGAATCACATGGAATAAAGAGGGTGATGTCCTTCAGGGGAAAGGGAAAGCATGTCACCAGTGAAAGGGAAAATAAAGAGATTATAGGCCAACAAATCAATAGCTGTCCCACTCCTGACACCAGATCTCAACCTCCAAGGCAACACCTGACTATTTCACCTTCTCTTTCCCAAAGAAGCTTCTTGGGGTACAAGTGACCTACAGTAGAAGAGGGTAGCTGGAAAGAAGGGCACAGCTTCATTCTCAGAATATAGTATAGAAAGAAGACAGCATCCCTCCAGCTGGCCCCTTTTCCCTTACCTCCAACCCATAGGGACCACTGTGACCACAGCTAGGGACTTCCCTGTTGGAAGCACCTGCAGTATCCACCATGATCACCTGAACAACAATGACTGGGAAAGTGGGAGGGCTGGGATTCAAGTCTTGGCTTTGCTGTTTCCTAGCTGTGATCCTGGGCAAGTCAGGAGGGTTCAATTTTTCCGTCTACAAAATGGGGCCACCCTCATTAAATGACAGGTTAAGTAATAGTAAATACGTAGGTTAAATAATAGGACCTACCCCATAGGGTCATTTTGAGGATTAAATTGAATCTTTATAAAGCACTAGATAGGGCTGGCCACTAATCAATGCTCTATAAAGGACAGCTGCTTTTATTATTCATTTGCAAGAGTTCGTCTGGTTCTGACCATCAATGATCTTGAGATTTTAAGTGGAGACCTGAGTGAGCTCCATGGCCATCTTGGGGATCCCCTTTATAAAGGAGCAGAAGGGGTCTCTCTACCGTCTTGAACTGGGGGTCCCAACTTATGCAGCTGGGTGATGCTTTCGTCCATGATGTATTTTTCCACCTGCGAGAGTCACTCTGCTTAATAGCTCCCATCCAGCCATCCAGCCTTCCTCTATGATTGAACTTGAGAGAGTGTGTGTTTGCTTAACACCCACAATGTTCCAGCTCCCATAAAACACAGAAAGAGCATGAGGACTTCCCTGGGAGATCTTGCTCATTCCTGAAACTGAGCTGGACAATCATAATTTTGGTTTTACCAAAAGAACCACAGGTTTCTCTCTCTCCATCCAACCAACACCTTCGGAGGCCTCACATTTATAAACGGACTTCCAGGCCCTGCTCCAAGGCAACTGGGTTTAGCTTCTTGGCTGCTCTCTTTGGGCAGTCAGAGCTGCAGTTACAGAACATAGTCCAATCCCAGAGAGAGGTTCCCTGGGCAGCCTCCACTCCTTTCCTCTTTTTCTCCATCCCTCTGGCTCTTCCTCTCCTTTCCTCTCTTATTCTGCCTCTGCCTGTCCCTCATCTCTCTCTCTCTTCTTTTCTCTAAGTTGATTGATCACTGTCTCTCAGTGTCTCAGTGTCTCTTTGCTTGCCTTTCTCTGGCTACTTTTGTCTGTTGGCCTAATTTTCTGTTGTTTCATTTCTCTCTCTCTCTCTCTCTCTCTCTCTCTGACTCTGTTTTCCTTTCTACCTCCTTGACTACTTCACTACCTCTCTGTATGGCTACCTATATCCATCCTTCTCTTTCTATCTCTCCAGGGCTCTCTCATATGTCTCTGTCTCCCTCCTTTACTCTCTCCCAAGCCTGGGTCCACAGTGTCTGGCTTGCACATGAGCTCCATCTTCCTTTGGGAGGCTGCACTCCACTGCCTTTGCAGGCACACTCTTCCCCATAGCCACATTCAACTGATGATGAGTAAGGACTATAATTCACCCTCAAGCGGCTGTGCTATCATCCTCTGTTCTCACCTGCAGTGGAGAAGCACCTCCTGAAGAACTCACTTCAATGTATTTTCCTTGAAGCGCAAGGGCTGTGCTACCAGACAATGATGCTGAGTCCACCTACCAGGTCCTCCCTGCCATAATCAGAGAAAACCTACATCAAAGTTCATGTGCCTCGCACCAAAAACTAGATACAATGAGTTCAACCTTTCCATTTTACAGGTGAGGAAACAGAATTCAGAGAGGTGGCCCGTCATGACTCAGGTCACACAGCGGAGTGGTGTCAGCCGTGTGACTTAGAGAAGTGGCGGTCTAGTAGAACCTCTATTTCCTCATCTGTAGAAAGGGAATCACTACTGAGAAGATGAAGTGAAACATGCCCTTGCCCAGCACAGACTGTGGTGCAGAGAAAGCACTCGGTAAGTATGAGCTATCATTATCATTGTGATTATGATTTTACATATGTTAGGGATAGTGGAGCAAAAAAGATTCTGGTCCTTTCCAAGGCAGGCTTTTTGCAGACCAGAGCCCCCTCTTCTTCACCTGATGTGGCAGAGAACTTTCCAGTGAGTCCTCATCACCACCCTCTGCCTTCAACTCACACCCTCAGACACCTCAGATCTCCCCTACCCTGCCCCCGTGTGTCTGTTGCCTCTCACGGACCAGAGGCCAGTTCAAAGGGTTTCCCCATCCTTCCCACCATGGACACAATAGTCCACTCCCCCTGGACCCTGAGCCAACAGAAGAAAGCACAGGCAGGAGATCAAACATGGGCTGAATGGAAGACAGAGGAGACAGAGAATGGGGGACGAGATGGGGCAGCAAAAATAATGACTTCCATCCAAGGCTCTTCCCAAAAACCCACAGCTCTTTGAAGCCGGCTTTCCTTTTATAAAATGCATAATCATTTATTAATGACCCAAGTGGATGCTTTCTGGGCAGGACAATACCCAACTCCCTCGTGGCCTCTGCGGGACCTCGTGCATGGGAAAGCATCCAGTGGCCAGCGGATGTCTCCAACACGCCAAGTGCCTATGGGCGCCATAAAGGGGTTTGGGAGCGGAGTCATGTCCACATGAAGACCCATGGGTACCCTGAGTATTTGGCGCTGCTACTGTCCTCTCAGGCAAAGGCTGGGGCCGGCAGGGTCTGTGCTGCTGCAGTCCAGCCAATTCGTTTATTTAACAAATATTTATTGAGCACCTACTATGTGCCAGGCTGTGCATGGGTCTAAAGGGCAAATCAGGCACGATTTCTGTCCTTGTGAAGCTCGCAGTCAGAATAGAAAAGATCCTTTATCAGAGGGCAAGAACCAAGGCTTTGATGGTATGAAGTCCCAAGTTCTAGACATTTATCTTACACTTTGCAGTCCCCCAGGAAGCTCCCAACTTTTCCCAGCCACCTCACTGTGACTGCACTCTTCTTCACTTACCTCCTTTGAGCTGCAGTTCAAAATCAAGGTCACCAGGTTACTTGTTGTGACTAAGGCAGACCTTTGGCCACATTCCCTTTGCCCACTCCTTCCCACCCCCAACTAAAGAAGTGGTTAAATCACTGCCTCTCTGCCATCTCTTCAGCCAGCTGATCTGGAGAAATGACTCCTTCACATGGTCAAAGAATGTCATTTTGGAAAAGAAATAACTTCATGAGTTCTAAACCCGGAAGGGAGTTTTGAACTAGCACTCATTCAACATAACAAATCAGAAGATAGAAGCCCAAAATTACACAGATCCCAACTGCAGAAACTTTTCTGGTGTCATGGAGGTGCTCAGCACCAAGGGCACAGACACAGTGTCACGTGGAATGCCTGCCTCCCTCCAACGTCTACCTATGCTGTGGGGAAGGGATAGGTGTGAGGAAGTGGCAGGTGCCATCGGGTGGGGAGCTCAACAGTCACGCTTGCTCAGTTCGAACGAAGACCCAGGGCATGAGGATTGTTTATGCCCATTTATAGATGAGAAAATGGGTATTCAGAGAACTCAGGTATCTTGACAAGATCTCACAGCTGATTAATGGCAGACCCGGGATACAGCTGTGCAGGGCCCAGAGCTCTGGAGGGAGGAGGATGAGAAGGGCCTGGCTACCTCTTCCTGAGAATGTGGGCAGGTCCCTGGACCTCTCTCGGTATCCATTTCTTCATCTATAAAATAAGGGCATTAAGCAATCTGGGGTCTATGGAAAGACTCCAGGAGTTTGGGGTCCCTCCAAATCACAGCAAAAGCTTTGAGTGTGTGTTGGTAAGAGTGAGTTTCTGGAAAAAATGACTAAACATTTATCAGATTCTCCTAAAAGTGCCTGCCCAAGAGAGGTTAAAAGCATGGAACCGATGGTCTCCACATGCCCCTCCCACTCTGGTGTTCCATGATCCTGAGCCCAAGGGTCTTTTCATTCATTCATTTACTCATTCACTCAAACATTTATCAACCCGCTACTTTGTATCAGGCCCATAGGGGCCCTTCTAGTTCCCAAATTCCCAGGATGCACCTAGGAATAGGAGAACAGGAAGGTGAGGCCCTGTAGGTTTCTTCTGGTGAGGGACTTCCCCATCATGAGGCCCACACCAAGTCCCATGTCAATCACTTCTTCCAGGGCCTTCTCCTAAAGGTATGTCTCTTCAGGGAAAGCCTCTCGTCAGCCCCCTGCTCTGCCCCCTCGTTCCTGCTCCTGCAATGTGCTTTCTGCAGGAGAGCCACAGGGCAGAGAGAAAGGAGTTGGCGTCTGTCCCTGACCTGCCTGATCACAAGCTGTCTTTGGAAATAATTAGTAATAGGCCGGAGATCCCTGTTCCCATGAGGAACCCATCCCAGGGTGGGCTAGAACTGGGAGACAGGGGAAGGGCACTGTGGGGACAAAACAAAGAGATGAAATAAAAAGGCAGAGGATGGAGCAATGAGGCCCCAGAATGCCCTGACCAAGCCCTTGATGTCCTAGGGGAGGGTTGGGGCTACAAGCTGTGGTCAAGGGACAGATGCCAGCCTGGTTCAGCCAGCTCCGGTGAGAGCCAGCAGCTGCCAGCTAACTTTCCATGACATCAGAGCCCAGCCTGGGCCAAGCCTGCAGGACAGGGAGATAGCTTGGCACCCCCACCTTCCCCAGTCGAGTGGGGACCCCTGTGCTATGGTGGGATGGTCCAGGGGCCCTGTCCTCGTGGAAAGTTGACAGGAGCACAAAGAGCAGCCACTGGCTGCCCCCCAAGTGGGGCAAACAAGCCAAACCTCCAGCGACGGAAGGAGGGCGTGGTAAAGGATGCTACATTCATCCATCCAATGGAGCACTGTGAGACGAGGCCATTTACAGTGATGTACACAAGCCCTTTTTAGAGAAGCTATGTTCCAATGCTAAGTGAAAGAAGAGCAGAGCCAAGGGGTAGACATGTGTGATCGCATTTGAGACACATTTGCCTATAATAAATACTCAGTTTGCGTGTGAATTGTATTTTTTAAAATCCTCAAGGAAACTGACAAGGCCCTGCCTTCACTGCTGGGTCAGCCGTCCAGCCCCACCTCGCACTGCTGGTCTCCTTACTCAGCTCCATTCAGCCCCCAAGGCTGGCTGTCGGACCTTGAACATACCCAAACCTCGTTCTCGCCCAGTCGCCCTTCTTCTGTGCTGAACTGCAGCTTTCTCAGAATGCCCTGTTCTTTTTGTTCATAACAAAACATAGCTCATGATTATAAATTCATTAGCATAGTATTTGGACAGTGTTTGCCTCACCCCTACGCTCATGCCAAAACTCTGTAAGCTCTCCAGGGGCGGTAACATGGCTGTTTTGTTCACCTTTACATACCCAGTTCCTCAACCACCGCTTGGCACACAGTAAGTACGCTATAAGTGTTTGTTGAATGATTTAACGAATTGGGTATTGCCGTAACTGACATTTATTCAGTGCTGAACGCTTTACATGCATAAACTCATGACATCCTCAAGACCATTCTAAGAGGCGGGCACTACTCATGGGCTAGTGCTCCATTTTACAGATTGGAAAACATTTACAGATTGGAAAACATTTACAGACTGGAAAACAGAGGAGTTAAACTCACATTAGGTCAGGCAGCTAGCAAGAGGCAGACTCAGGACATGAACTCACAGTTGTCAGGCTATAAAGCCCATATTCTTAACCTCTGTATTCTCTAGCCTCTCCTAAATGAACAAGGGAAGAGGAAAAATCAGAAGGAAATACTGTGGCATGGAACCAGTAGAATCTGGGTGATGGGAGGAGGCTTACTGATTATATCGATTTCTTTAGCTTTTCCAGTTTTTTCTACCATGCACGTGTAGAAAATTAACAATCAGAGAAAACAGTACAATGGTAAGTATTTTTTGTAAAAGGTCAGCACACAGCCCTGATGGAGCCCCACAAATTTTCCCAGAAACCCCAACAGTCCTCCAGTCATGAGAAGCCAGTGGCCAAACTCACCCCATCAGCAGGGCTGCCCAAGAGACAACTCATCATCAGCGATGTTCCCACTGGAAAGGAGGGATCTGTGGACCACCTGCAGGGCATACAGGCTACCCTCTGATTATCCCACTCCTCATGTTTCTCAAATGGAGAGAGAGGAGGCAGGCAAGGAGATAACTGCTCTTCCGGCTCACCTTCTGTCTCTCACTAGCTCCTCCTCCAGCCTTGTCTCATGACTTTGTGGCCTCCCAGACTTGGGACAAACAGCGCAGCCCACCCCAAAGAGCTTGCACATGATTCCATTTTGCTTTATGCATCCCAAATGGTGTGCATTTCGCTGGCAGGGTTTGCAGCAAATTATTGCTGGTGAAAACAGGAGGCTGGGGTTTTGGAAACCAGATGAAGCTTTTACTTTTACTGGCTGTGGGGCCAGGGTGATTCCCAATAAGAAGCATCCTGTACGGGCTGGCCCCAGCAACTCATTCATTCATTTAACAGACATGTGTTGAACATCTACTGGGTCCCAAGAATCGTGCCCAGCTTGGAAATGGGGATGGGCAAGAGTGACGTGGTCACAGCCCTCACGGAGCTGACACTGTGGCCAGAGGGAAAAGACAAGGCGCTAGACAGAATTTGGGGAGGGGGTGGTGGAGGAAGTCTTCCCTGGGATCCGAGAGCAGAAGGAGATGGCTGAGTGGGGAACTGCAAGGGAGCGGTATGCCCTCTGGCAGACAGCTTTGCCCAAGGTCCTGAGGGAGAAAAGACACCGGTGTACTCAAAGGACAGGGAGAAATGAAGCCCACTTGGACCTTTCCATTGACAAGCATCCAGAAGTCTGACCATACCAAATAGGGGAGAGGACATAGACTCTCTCGTTCTGCCAGTAGACTTGTAAATTGGTAGAATTGCTCTAAAAGAGTTTGGCATTATCTCCTGAAGTTGAACCTTTAAACCTATGACCTAGAATATTCAAATCCTGAATATATCCCAAAGACAAGCTCTTGAAACAGTAGGACAGAGCCCATGGATGAGTGGTTTTATAGCAGCATTGGTCATGAGAGCAGAAACCCACAAACAACTGAAATGCTCATCAATGGATGAATCAACATGGTAAATTAAGAGTAGGATATTACATAGTTGTCAAACTAAGTGAACCACAGCAACACGCGGCAATGTGGATGTTCTTAACAATATAATAGTAAGTGAAAAACTTAAGTTCCCAAAGGTTGCACTGGAGTATTCTCTAATCATGTTTTATAAAGACTGAAACTATGTAGGGCTAATTCTGTGATAACAAAACTGTGTGAACAGGGGCATGGCCCACAGTTTCTCAGCTGGGATATGGAGATAATTGTTCCAGCTCTGCCTTGCTGTGAAGTAACCAACACATTAGATTTTCCTTAAAAGAGCTGCATTCGCCCAGTCCATGGGATGAGCCAGTGTTCTCTCTGCTCCTGCAAAACATCGGGTGACATGGGTGGCACACTGGAGGTAAACAGCTGTGACTAACTCGCCCGTGAACTTCTGCCCCATTGTTGAGTTATAGCCTTACCAGGAAGCACTGGGATGGTTACCACACCTGTTTATATCCATTATACTTTGTAATTGTGAACTTCAACTCGGTATTAAGAAGATCGGAAATGCAAGGATGAAATGAAAGAAAGTTAATGTTTCCATGAATGCTCAATTGAATGTTTTGGAAAGACTTTAAAACAAGGATGGGGGTAGGGTTGGTAAAAACCCAGGATCCTGCCCTCAGATTCCTTTTAAGTGTCTGTAAATTCTCCTTGCACTTTAAAGAAATGGAAACACTGCACCATGGGAATGCTTTATGCAAGAAAGATGAAGAGGACGCCAATAAACAAGCCTGAATGCCAAGAAAAGCTCTTGCCCCACATCCACGTGGGCACCCCTTTATGTTTTTAGTTAAGATAAAATGTGTATGCTTTTAGGATTCCCCCCTTTGACCAGCTGCTTCGGTTTCCTAAGAGATTCTAGACAGATGGTATTGGGTGAGGCTTCTTTCTAGAAAGACTCCTATATACTAAGCCCCTTCTGTGTGTCAGACAATAGCTCTTTTATATTCGGTGTTTACAATTGTTCCACTTAGTTACTATTCATCCCATTTTGTAGATGAAGGAGTCGAGGCTTAGAATTTATGGCGAAAGTCCTGATGTGGATGACAGTGGTGGTGACATGTTGCCTCTATATCCCCAAGTATAATGGACAGAGCTCAGCACTAGGGAACAAGACACCTGTATTATAGTTCTTACTGTGCTCCTCAATTGCTGTGTGACCTTAGACAGCTTACTTTCTGTCTCTGGCCTTGGTTGTTTTCTGTGAAAATGGAGGGTTTGTACTTGCATCTATCTACTGCTCTGTAACAAGTTACCCCAGAACATATCAGCTTGAGACAGCCACACTTATCTCACAGATTCTGTGGATTAGGAATCTGGTCATGGCTTAGATGGGTTTTCACAGGCTGTAGTCAAGGTGCCATCTAAGGCTGCAGCCATCTCAGGGCTTGACTGCGGATAGCTCTACGTCCCAGGTGGCTATATACAGGATTCAGTTTCCTCCCTGGCTGGTCTGTTGGGAATACCACTCCCTTGGTCTGGCTGGTCTATTGGCCAGAGACCACACTGTAGACATGGACTTTTCCACAGGGCAGCTTCCAATATGACAGCTGGCTTCCTTACCGTGAGCAGAGGAGAGAGAACAAGAGAGCACCTGAAAGACAGAAGTCCCAGTCTTTGGTAACCTCATCTTGGAAGTGACATACCATCACTTGTGCCTATTCCATTCATTAGAAGTTAAGTCACTAGGCCAAGTTCATACTCAAGGAGAGAGATTTACATGTGGGTGTGAATATCAGGAGTGGAGATGGCTGGGAGCCATTGTAGGAACTGCCCACCACAGTACTTGATCTCTAAGGTGCCTCCCAAAATCTTGGATTCTTTGAAAGTCCCCAAAAGATCTGGTTAGACTGACTTAGGGTTCATGGACAGATCTGGAAGGAAATGAGGGGAGATGTGCATCCCAGGAATGCCTCTTCTCTGACTCTGTCATCTTCTGGGAGCCCCTTGCCTCTCTGCTGCTTCCCCCACCCCCAGCCCTCACCATCGTTCCTGTCTCTCTGTACTGGAGGGCACCATAGTAGATGGGGATGGGGAGGCGGCTGCTGCTGTCCTGTAAGTGTCAGAAAAGAGAAAGTCTCTTTAGGGAATTATTCTGCAGGAGGAAAGAAAAAAAAACACAAGACAGTTCAATCAAAGGTCAAAGATGAGAAAGCAAAAAAAGAAGAAGAAAGAAGCCACCTAAAAACTTGGCGGCAAAGATGGCCCAGTCAAGACACTGCAGAGGGCCGGGCGCCTTGGCTCATGTCTGTAATCACAGCACTTTGGGAGGCCTAGGCAGGCAGATCACCTGAGGTCAGGAGGCAGGCAGATCACCTGAGGTCAGGAGTTCCAGACCAGCCTGGCCAACATGGCGAAACCATGTCTCTACTAAAAATACAAAATTTAGCCGGGTGTGGGGGCATGTGCCTGTAATCCCAGCTACTCAGGAGGCTGAGGCAGGAGAATCCCTTGAATCCGGGAGGCAGGGGTTGCAGTGAGCCAAGATCACACCATTGCATTCCAGCCTGGGCGACAGAATAAGACTCTGCCAAAAAAAAAAAAAAAAAAAAATAGAGAGAATGCAGAGAAAGGCAGGCCCCCAAAAGCAATCCCTTAGTAGCTCAGTCACCCATCACCTGTGGCCCCTTCCTTCTAGCCCCATGCAGTGCACACCCACTACAACCTGCAGAGGGATGGCTAATTCATGGGGGACAGATGGGGCCTCAGGAACTGGCTGGCTGCTACTTTCTCTGAGTGACTCTCAGCTCTTCTGGGAGCCATGTCGATATGCCCATTTAAAGGAAAGAGCAAGTTGAGGTCTGACACTATTCAGGTAAACTTGCAGATATTCACTGGCCTGGACCAGTGAAAATGTTCTGCAGCAACCAAGGATGCATATATGTTTCAATGTCTTTTTGTACACGAGAAAATGAGTCAAAATCCATTGAAAGTTAATATTTCTATTTATTTATAAGGCCTGCAATTCACCAAAAGTTTTAAGGTGACTGTTTTCTGGGAAGTCCTTGGTTCTGGTAAGGCTGAGTAGTGAGTACCAGAACTTGAACCTTGTAAGTACTAAGCGAGACCCACCCAATCTTGCCTGCACCCCCGATCCCTCCACTACTTCCGGCCCTGCTGTGTCACTAGCACATTTCAGAGCTACCCAGCTGGCCTGGGCCAATCACAGCACTCCCAGCACAAGTCCAGACTGGTGGAAGTAACCTGTGCAGGGCAGTTCTGGGCCCTTTTTGGCTGTATGGCTTGGTCAAGTGGGATCAACAACATTCCCGGGAAATCCCACATTGCACCAAGAAGGCACACACAAGGTAATGAAGGCCTGAAGAAGGCTTGGCTATGTGCATCCTTAGGGCCCAGGTTCAGGTTCAGCCCTTTAAACTTGGCCTAAAACTGTTTTCCAATCTATCCACTAATGTAAGTGTGTTCATAAGAGTGACGGGAGCACTTCAGCTCCTGAGCGCCAGAACTTTGCCTGTCTTCTTCACGCTTGTATCCTGGCACATAGTAGGCTCTAATAAATGTTTGTTGAATGACTGAAATAAGGGTTTCATAGTCCAGAAAGTTTGAGAAATGTGACAAAGCAAGATAAACAAGTTCCTTGGCTGGCCGCGATGGCTCATGCCTGTAATCCCAGCACTTTGGGAGGCCGAGGCAGGTGGATCACTTGAGGTCAGGAGCTCGAGACCAGCCTGACCAATATGGAGAAACCTTGCCTCTGCTAAAAAAAAAAAAAAAAAAAAAATAGCCGGGTGTGGTGGCACATGCCTGTAATCTCAGCTACTTGGGAAGCTGAGGCAGGAGAATCGCTTGAATCCAGGAAGCAGAGGTTATGGTGAGCTGAGATCACACCATTGCACTCCAGCCTGGGCAACAAGAGTGAAACTCCGTCTCAAAAA
>NW_012107141.1:2309060-2314220 GCF_000951045.1 Mandrillus leucophaeus | reverse complement strand
TCTCAAAAAAAAAAAAAAAAAATACAGGTTTCTTTTGTTCAGGCCTTCTGAGAACCTTGACTATGCCAATGTGTACTCTGACACTCCAAGAGGAGAGCAGGGCATTCGGGGTTTTCAAGATTCATTGGGCTATGGACTCCTTTCTATAGAGAATCTTGTAGAATGTGGGTCTAGAGTCATGATTGTCAAACCTATCCATGTTTCCCTCTTTATCTTCATCTGAGTCCCTCTTGAGAGAAAGAAAGAAGCAAGCCACATGGATCAATTGCTTCAGTTTCTCCCCAAGTGATCTCCAAGATTTTGACCATTCTCTTTGGGCTTACATTCTATCAAGTTGGTAATCTCAGAGGAAAGAGGACTGGATCAATCCTGCAAAAGTCCCAGCCAAAGCTCTTATTGGCCCAGCCTGAATCACATGACCATTCCTGAGCCAATCACCTGACTACAGACTGTCATGTTCTGATTGGGCAAGCCTGATCACATGCCCTGTCTTGAAACCCAGACAAAGTCTGGTCCATCTGAACTTCAAGGGCCAATGGAGCCCTAAAGAAAAATCTCAATTCTGTTACTGGAAAGAAAGCAGGGGACAGAAGTCATACAAGGGACAGAAGTCATGCATGACAGCAAACAAGGAAGATACCTAAACTTCTATATTGGGTGCTGGCTATACAACTTAGGTCCAGTTGGCCTCAGTTAAAGTTCTGGGGTGACAACTAAAGTCTCCCAGCCCTAATCCTCCCTCCTCCCCCAAAGAAGGACCATGTATGGAGAATGAGGATGACAATTAGGCTTCATCTGGAGCAAAGATGAAGGAAGAATGAAAGTGACACATCACCTCATTTAGCGCTCATGTCAGCCATGAGAATTGAGTACTGCTATTCCCATTTTACGGATGAGGAAGCTGAGGTTAAGAGAGATGAAGTCACTTGCTCAAGATGACAAAACTAGCAAGGAGCATAAAAGGACGGGTGGCATGTGTGTTTTGCAGCAAGTAAGTTTTCTTTTAGAGACTGCACCATGGGATCTGCAGCTTCTGAAACCCAAAGCCCTTACTGAACTGTCCCAAGAGCTACGCCAGGCAGAAGCAAGGCAGGTTAAGAGAGGCTGGACATGAGCCAAAGGACTGCCCTGGATTTTGAGAGACCCCAATTGACTCCACAGTGTCACTGCAATGATTTGTAACTCAAGCAGCCACCAGCAGAACAAAGAAGTGGGACCTCTGCCTCTTTCTCACCAAGAAATCCTTCCTTGCACTGCATGGGATGCAGTGCAACAGAGACAAGAAGGACCTGGGACTCTTCAGGGCACATGACCAAGGATAGGCAGGACAGGGGAGGTGAGTGCTGACCATGCAGGTGGCCCTGAGTTCGAGTCCCAACTCTGCACTTACAACGTGGCCTCCAGAATCTTCCTGAGCATCTCCATTCCTCAGTTTCCTCATTTCTAAGATGAGAAGAATAATAGTACGTATTTCACAGAGTCCTTGAAGGATTAAGTATAATCCTGAAAGTAATGTGCTTCATACATTAAAAAAAAACTTTTTTATTTGGAGAGATGATGTCTCGCTCTGTCTCCCAGGCTGGAGTACAGTGGCACAATCCAAGCTCACAAGTGCCTCAAATTCCTGGGCCTAAAAGATCCAACTACAGACATGTGCCACCACACCCAGCTACTTTTTAATTTAATTTAATTTAATTTAATTTAATTTAATTTTTTTAAAGAGAGAGACAGAGTCTTGCTCTGTTGCCCAGACTGGTCTCAAAGTCCTGGGCTCAAGTCACCCTCCTGCCTCCACCTCCCAAAGCTCTGGGATTACAGGCATGACCTAGGACACCTGGTTCATATTTTCATTTTCCCCCTGAAACACCTGAAAATAAGTGGAGCATCTTTCAGAAAGTCTAGAACCTTCCATGGTCCTCTGCCAGGAAAACTGCTTTGGGAGAGCTTCCTCAGTGGGTCTCATGACCCAAAAGCCTCCTGCCCTGTGGGCCAGGTGGGCAGAAAGGATGGACGCTCCCGATTCTGTGGCTTCACATATGAATTCCCAGAGGTTTACAATCAGGCCCTTGTCATGAGCCTTGCCTCAGTGTCCTGCTAGTCAATATTGGCCAAGAAGATAAGGAGGGAAGGGGTCAGCAGGGATGCCCAGCCCCACAAGGGCTCTCCCCACACTGCTTGCTTTCTGCCCCTGTCCTGCCCCAGTTCCCCCAGGCAGTGAGAGGGCAGCTAGCCTGGAAAGCTGAGTCAGGGCACACCCTGTTTCAGTGGTTGGCTCTGCAGAGATGTTCTGGGGAGACACCCTCTGTTACTTTTTAGCAGCTCAGAGCAGAGCCTTCCTGCAGGGCTCTGCTTTCCTGCTGCTCAACCTAACACCCAGGAAGCTTCCGGCAAGGCTGGGTGGGTGGGTGCAGAAAAGGGTCCCTGAGGTGTCACCACAGCTCCCCACTGGGGCCAGGTACCACAGAAAGACAGCAGATCCTCCTCCTGCTCTTTCTGCAGAGAAGGGAGCCCAGTTCCCCCCTGATGCTCCCGGCCAGCTTGCCTGCGTGTGGTAAACACTTGAGCAACTTGGCAAGGCAGTCCCAGCCAGTGAGGTTCCCATGGTGGGACAGAGGAACCCCTGCCAAGAAGTGTGTTTCACAGCAACAAGCTCAAGAGCAGGAGATCGGTCGGGGAGGGGCCAGTCCAATCCAGGGAGCGCTTCCACTCTGGATTGTGAGCCCCCTGCACAGAGGGGAGAGGGCTTCCAGCCAGTCAAGGCCCAGTGGTCCCGCTGCTGGATGGGATTTCAAAGCAGAGACGCAGGAGGGGCGTGTAAGGGTGGGGACCATGCCTTCCATCAGGATTGCCTCATTAGTGGTTTTGCATTGTTGGAAGTCTCTTCATTGGAGGCCAGGATTGCAGCAATATGGGGCTTTAATCCAGGGCGGGCATGGGGACTTGCGGCCAGGAGCCCCAGGAGAACAATCAATGTCGCCAAAGCTCACTGTCTTTGCAGGCTTCGGTTTCCCCTCATGCACCCTGAAGAAGGTCTCCTGTGTCCCTGTCATGTTCCAAGAGGCTCGCTGCCTGTCTCTCTCTGCTATCTAAGCCCTCCAGTCTGGCATTTTGTTATGGCAGCCTGTGCCAACTCAGATATCTGCCAAAAGAGCTTCAGTGGTGCTGGCTAATTCACCCCCAACTCTCCCCCTCACATTCTTGGCCCCAGCTCTGCCAGATATTAATATACACACTTTAGTCAAACACAGCAGTGCCACAGCCCAGGTGTGGTGGATGCTTCTAAAATGACTCTCCACCAGGGGCCGTGGCTCACACCTGTAATCCCGGCACTTTGGGAGACCTAGGCCAGCGGATTGCCTGAGCTCAGGAGTTCAAGACCAGCCTGGGCAATGTGACAAAACCCCATCTCTACCAAAAAACAACAAAATTAGCCAGGCATGATGGTGTGTGCCTGTAGTCTCAGCTACTAGGGAGCCTGAGGTATGAGAATCCCTTGAATTTGGAAGGCGGAGGCTGCAGCAAGCTGAGATCGCACCACTGCACTCCAACTTGGGTGACAGAGCAAGACCCTGTCTCCACAAAATAATAGAATAGAATAGAATAGAATAGAAAAATAATAAAACAAATAAAATAAAATAGGTCTCTGCCAGAGCTGTGGCTCACGCCTGTAATCCCAACATTTTTGGAGGTCAAGGTGGGAGGACTGCTTGAGGCCAGGAGTTGGAGACAAGCCTGAGCAACATAGAAAGACCTCCATCTCTCCAAAAAATTTTGAAAATTGGTGTCAATGGGAGGTTCCAAGATGGCCAAATAGGAACAGCTCCAGTCTGCAGCTCCCAGTGTGAGCGACACAGAAGACAGGTGATGTCTACATTTCCAACTGAGGTACCGGGTCATCTCACTGGGGCTTGTCAGACAGTGGGTGCAGCCCACGGAGTGTGAGTCAAAGCAGGGTGGGGCATCACCTCACCTGGGAAGTGCAAGGGGTTGGGGATTCCCTTTCCTAGTCAAGGGAAGCTGTGACAGACAGTACCTGGACAATTGGGACACTCCCACCCTAATACTGCATTTTTCCAATGGTCTTAGAAAGTGGCACACCAGGAGATTATATCCCATGCCTGGCTTGGAGGGTCCCACACCCACAGAGCCTCGCTCACTGCCAGCACAGCAGTCTGAGATCGAACTGCAAGGCAGCAGTGAGGCTGGGGGAGGGGCATCTGCCATTGCTAAGACTTGAGTAGGTAAACAAAGTGGCCAGGAAGCTCAAACTGAGTGGAGCCCACCACAGCTCAAGGAGGCCTGCCTGCCTTCCTCTGTAGACTCCACCTCTGGGGACAGGGCATAGCTGAACAAAAGGCAGCAGAAACTTCTGCAGACTTAAACATCCCTGTCCGACAGCTTCGAAGAGAATAGTGGTTCTCCCAGCACAGAGTTTGAGATCTGAGAACAGACAGACTGCCTCCTCAAGTTGGTCCCTGACCCCCGAGTAGCCTAACTGGGAGACACCTCCCTGTAGGGGCTGACTGACACCTCATACAACCGGGTGCCCCTCTGAGATGAAGCTTCCAGAGGAAGGATCAGACAGCAACATTTGCCATTCTGCAATATTTGCTGTTCTGCAGCCACTGCTGGTAATACCCAGGCAAACAGGGTCTGGAGTGGACCTCCAGCAAACACCAACAGACCTGCAGCTGAGGATCCTGACTGTTAGAAGGAAAACTAACAAACAGAAAGGACATCCACACCAAAACCCCATCTATACATCACCATCATCAAAGACCAAAGGTAGATAAAACCACAAAGATGGGGAGAAATCAGAGCAGAAAAGCTGAAAATTCTAAAAATCAGAGTGCCTCTTCTCCTTCAAAGAAATGCAGCTCCTTGCCAGCAACAGAACAAAGCTGGATGGAGAATGACTTTGACAAGTTGAGAGAAGAAGGCTTCAGAGGGACAGTAATAACAAACTTCTCTGAGCTAAAGGAGGATGTTCGAACCCATCGCAAAGAAGCTAAAAACCTTGAAAAAAGATTAGACAAATGGCTAACTAGAATAAGCAGCACAGAGGAGATGATCTAATGGAGCTGAAAATCATGGCACAAGAACTACATGACACATGCACAAGCTTCAGTAGCCAATTTGATCAACTGGAAGGAAGGGTAG
>NW_012107141.1:2307136-2309010 GCF_000951045.1 Mandrillus leucophaeus | reverse complement strand
CGGGTCATCTCACTGGGGCTTGTCAGACAGTGGGTGCAGCCCACGGAGTGTGAGTCAAAGCAGGGTGGGGCATCACCTCACCTGGGAAGTGCAAGGGGTTGGGGATTCCCTTTCCTAGTCAAGGGAAGCTGTGACAGACAGTACCTGGACAATTGGGACACTCCCACCCTAATACTGAATTTTTCCAATGGTCTTAGAAAGTGGCACACCAGGAGATTATATCCCATGCCTGGCTTGGAGGGTCCCACACCCACAGAGCCTCGCTCACTGCCAGCACAGCAGTCTGAGATCGAACTGCAAGGCAGCAGTGAGGCTGGGGGAGGGGCATCTGCCATTGCTAAGACTTGAGTAGGTAAACAAAGTGGCCAGGAAGCTCAAACTGAGTGGAGCCCACCACAGCTCAAGGAGGCCTGCCTGCCTTCCTCTGTAGACTCCACCTCTGGGGACAGGGCATAGCTGAACAAAAGGCAGCAGAAACTTCTGCAGACTTAAACATCCCTGTCCGACAGCTTCAAAGAGAATAGTGGTTCTCCCAGCACAGAGTTTGAGATCTGAGAACAGACAGACTGCCTCCTCAAGTTGGTCCCTGACCCCCAAGTAGCCTAACTGGGAGACACCTCCCTGTAGGGGCTGACTGACACCTCATACAACCGGGTGCCCCTCTGAGATGAAGCTTCCAGAGGAAGGATCAGACAGCAACATTTGCCATTCTGCAATATTTGCTGTTCTGCAGCCACTGCTGGTAATACCCAGGCAAACAGGGTCTGGAGTGGACCTCCAGCAAACACCAACAGACCTGCAGCTGAGGATCCTGACTGTTAGAAGGAAAACTAACAAACAGAAAGGACATCCACACCAAAACCCCATCTATACATCACCATCATCAAAGACCAAAGGTAGATAAAACCACAAAGATGGGGAGAAATCAGAGCAGAAAAGCTGAAAATTCTAAAAATCAGAGTGCCTCTTCTCCTTCAAAGAAATGCAGCTCCTTGCCAGCAACAGAACAAAGCTGGATGGAGAATGACTTTGACAAGTTGAGAGAAGAAGGCTTCAGAGGGACAGTAATAACAAACTTCTCTGAGCTAAAGGAGGATGTTCGAACCCATCGCAAAGAAGCTAAAAACCTTGAAAAAAGATTAGACAAATGGCTAACTAGAATAAGCAGCACAGAGGAGATGATCTAATGGAGCTGAAAATCATGGCACAAGAACTACATGACACATGCACAAGCTTCAGTAGCCAATTTGATCAACTGGAAGGAAGGGTAGTAGTGATTGAAGATCAAATGAATGAAATAAAGCAAGAAGAGAAGTTTAGAGAAAAAAGGGTAAAAATAAATGAACAAAGCCTCCAAGAAATATGGGACTACGTGAAAAGACCAAATCTACATCTGATTGGTGTACCTGAAAGTGACGGGGAGAATGGAACCTAGTTGGAAAACACTCTTCAGGATATTATCCAGGAGAACTTCCCCAACCTAGCAAGGTAGGCCAACATTCAATTTCAGGAGATACAGAGAATGCCACAAAGATATTCCTCGAGAAGAGCAACTCCAAGACACATAATTGTCAGATTCACCAAGGTTGAAATGAAGGAAAAAATGTTAAGGGCAGCCAGAGAGAAAGCTCGGGTTACCCACAATGGGAAGCCCATCAGACTAACAGTGGATCTCTCAGCAGGAACTCTACAAGACAGAAGAGAGTGGCAGTCAATATTCAACATACTTAAAGAAAAGAATTTTCAACCCAGAATTTCAAATCCAACCAAACTAAGCTTCATAAGTGAAGGAGAAATAAAATCTTTTACAGACAAGCAAATGCTAAGAGATTTTGTCACCACCAGGCCTGCCTTACAAGAGCTCCTGAAGAAAG
>NW_012107141.1:2303500-2307086 GCF_000951045.1 Mandrillus leucophaeus | reverse complement strand
CTGATGCTCATGCCCTTGTGAAATCCCCTCCCTTTGAGTGTGGGCTTGACCTAGTGACTCCCTTCTAACCACTTCTAAGCAGCAAAGTGATGGGATGAAGCTACACATGTGACCTTCTGAGATGGGACTACAGAAAACTGTGACTTCTGTCCTGCTCACACTCTTGTTCTCTCACCTGTAGCTCTGATGAAGCAAACTGCTGTGCTGTAAGCCACTCTGTGGATGGGTCTACATGGCAAGGAACCAGCTGAACCAACAGCTTGGGAGGAAGTGAGACTTTCGGTCCAACAGCCTGGGAGGAACCAAATTCTGCAAATGTCTAACTGAGTGAGTTTGGAAACAGATCCACCCGTGGTTGAACCTTAAAATGACTTTGGCTCTGGCTGACACCTTAATGGTCAAATGACCCAGCAAAACCATGTCGATTCCTGATCCACAGAAACTGTGAGATCACAAATGTTGCTGATTTGCCACTAATTTTGAAATAATTTGTTAAGCACCTGTAGCTAACTGATACACCAGGCTTTGCACCTGCTGTCCTTTCTGCCCAGGACACTTCACTGTTTAGCAGGGCTTCTCCTCACCAGGGTGGCTTAATCTCCACTGACCATCCAAATGGTCTTAACTCTCACTTCTTCAGCCCCCTGGACCAGAGTGTCTGGTTTTTTTCCTAAGTGCTTACCCCACCTGACTGTAACAATTCATCCTTTAGACTGCAGACTCCATGATGACAGTGGTTATATGTATGTCTTGTCCATTGCTGTCTCTCCAGGGTTTTGCACACTGCCAACACGTAGCAGAGACTCAGTAAAGATGAGGTATATGAATGAGTGGGTAGAGTTGATGAAAGAGATGCTGCTTCAAGTGGGAGTTGGTAAGGGGGCCTCCTCTTGCCCACTGCACCTCCTGACCCCCCACATAGCCCCAGGTGCCCTCTCCTGGGCCAACTTTTATCTAAGATTTGCCCAGCCCCTTTAGATGATGATAAAGCCACAAACAAGACTGACAAGCTCCCTGCCCCCTTGGTGCCCAGCAGGGAGGCAGACAAGAGCAGAATAAAGAGAACTTCCACTTAGATATATGAGTTCATCTCCACTCTTTCCTAAAATTCCCCTCAAACAACAACAGCAATGAGGAAGGAAAAGGGGAGGATGCCAGGGGATGGGGTCAAAGAACTCTTGAAAGATGGAAAGTGAAAGAGAACTGACTTTGCAGATGGTTAAAGTTGAAACCCAACGGCCAGAGAGGGGAGTGCCCAAAAGAAAGAAGCCAATCGGAGCCACAAAATTCAGGAAAATCTGGGAGTTCGATGCACCAGTGATGCCTGGAGGTGGGGGTGACATTCAGGAAAAACTGCAGCGGACAGACCCTGAATTTGGGAAGCAAGCAGAAAAGTGAAATGGAAGGAACTTCTACTCCCCTCTCCCCATGTGAATCGCAGAACCCAGGAAGCCCGACTTTTATCCCCAACCCCCTCTCCAACCAGGTTAAAGAGGTAAAAGATTGTGGATCCACCTCTGTAGAAATCCTCATCCCAAAGAAAGAGATGGAGAGATATTGATTTGGGGAACTCCTAACTAAAGGTCTGGGTCCCTCTCCAATAATCCCACACAAACTGCCTACTTTCACAGGCTTCCAGCCAGCTTTACAGAGTATTCTTCCAATGCAAACAGCCAAGGATCACCAGGGATCCAAGGAATCCTCTGACATGAAAAGCAGAAAACAGGGGTACAGGGAAGAAGAGATCGGGGAAACACAGATAAATTCAGGAAGCAAAAGAAAAAGCCAAAGAAAATTATAATTTACATCCTGGTAACACATGGGAAGATACTTCATCCACGAAACTACAGGCAGTTATAAAAAGGAACAGATTTAGAAATAGCTCTTCAAAATTAAATGTAAGAGCTAAAATAAAATATTCAATAGAAGACAGAGAGAAGGAAATAACTCAGAAAAAAAGACCAAAAAAAAAGATAAAGAAAAAAATTTAAAGGAGTGAATTCAACCAAGAATTTCAGCAACTAACTTGTATTAATTCCAGAAAAAAAGAGGAGAGAAATGGAGTGGATGGGGAGCATTTAATATTGAAGAAATAATACAAGAAAGTTTCCCCAAACTGAAGGTTGTGGATTATTAGGATGAGATGTTTTTTAGGAGCCATTATTTGCCCAGAAAATGGATGAAAACCAAAATCATCAAGGGATATCATCAGGAAATTTCAAAAATCCCCAGGATAAAGTGATCCTAAAGACTTTTAGAAACAAAACACTAAATCATATGCCAATAATCAGAAGAGTATCAAACTTCTCAGCAGAAACACAAATCTCTAGAAAACAACAGAGGAATGACCTAAAAATTCTGAAGAAATGTGACTTCCAGCCTCAGATTAAATATCCAGCCAAACTGTCAATCAAACACAAAGGTGGAATGATGACATTTTTTGGCACGCAAATTTTTTTTAAAACTATCTCCGAGACACCCTTTCTCAAGAAGCTACTGAAGGATGTGCTCTATAAAAATGAGGGTGTAAGCCAGGGGATGGCAAACTATGACCTGCTGGCCAAATGCACCCCATCACTTGTTTTTGTAAATAAAATATTATTGGAATGCAGCCATGCTCAGTCATTTGTGCTTGACTGCTCTCACACAACAATGGCAGAGTCTAATAGTTGTGAGACTATGTGGCCAGCAAACCGGAGAATACTTACTATTTGACCCCTTGCAACAATGTGTGCTAATCCAAGAGCAGTGTAAACCAAGAAAATGGGATCTAGGATCCAACAAGATGGAAATTTCAAGAACTACAGCTGTGCCCCCAAATCAAACAACCCTCATTGGAATATGACATGGTGGAGTTTCCGGAGCTTTGTCTCCAAGAAATTAAAACGTGGCATTTTTGGCCTGACTCGTGTGCTAGTTCATATTAAAAGGCATTTTAAAGTGTCAGAGAGTTTAGGGAAGAATTAATGATGGGCACATGAAAAGCTAAGAAAATGAGCACAAGAGGCAATTTAATAATTGCTAAATCACTGCAGGAAAAAAACACAAAAATTACGCAAGAAAGAAAACAATTCCGTTATTTCACATGGCTTTTCCTCAAACAGTATTTTCGTAGTCATGATTATGAAGAGCTGAATAATGACTTTTGTTAAAAACTGCAATAAATTATTCAGAGAGTATGGAGGGCGACTATGGTCCTGTGTGTGTACACACATACGTGTATGTGTGTGTAAAAGTTAAACCTTCAGTAGAACAACTGTGGGTGATATATAAAATAGAGATGTCAAGAACTTCTAATGCAAGAAATGTTTAGAAATCTAGAGGCAACCCAGTACTTTGGGAGGCCGAGGCAGGTGGATCATGAGGTCAAGAGATCGAAACCATCCTGGCCAACATGGTGAAACCCCAACTCTATTAAAAATACAAAAATTAGCTGGGTGTGGTGGCACACGCCTGTATTCCCAGCTACTTGGGAGGCTGAGGCAGGAGAACCACTTGAACCCGGGAGGCGGAGGTTGTGGTGAGCCAAGATCATGCTACTGCACTCCAGCCTGGCAACAGAGCGAGACTCTGTTTCAAAAAAAAA
>NW_012107141.1:2300133-2303450 GCF_000951045.1 Mandrillus leucophaeus | reverse complement strand
AAAAAAAAAAAAAAAAATCTAGAGGCAAATATTAATAGCAGCCAAAAGAACTAAAAATGCTTGCTTTTGAAAAGCAAATAGAAGGCAGGCAGGAGGCTGCTATTTTCTGACATAAGTGTTATTATATTATTTCACTTTTAAAGCCAAATACATATATTACTTTAATAAAATAGACACTACATCTCAAAACAGTAAATAAATAATTTCCTGTTTTCAAACACCATAAAGAGAAGAAAGCAATGTTACAGCTGTTTCTCGGATGGGGTGGCCACTGAAGGCCTTTTTGAGGAGGAGATCTTTAAACTTAGCCCTACATGAAAAAGGCTTGTGAGGTTCTAGGGAAAAAGTGTTCCAGACAGCAGGCACAGCACGGGCAAAGGCTTGGAGGTGAGACCAAGTTTGTATGTTTAAGAGACAGAAAGGCCAGTTTGGGCTGTGTGGGGAGAGATCAAGGACAGGGTGCAAGCTGAACCTGGAGATAAGCAGGGAGACTGTATGGGGTGATGTTGAGTGGTCCAGGATGGAGATGGAGGCCAGAGGGGCCACCCTAGCTGGACAGGCCACCTTGGAAACTCAGGCTTATAGACACCTGTGAAAAGCTCTGGGGCTAGAAGAGATCTGAGCAATCAAGAGGACCTTGCTTTCAAGAGTCCCCGTAGGAAGTGAAAAGAAGAAATTCAGGCAACCTACCTAAGTGCCAGAGTGATGTGCCAACAGCCCCTAGTGAAGATTTCATACATCACTTTCTCCTGCAAGCCTACCCCACTTTCAAAGCGACTTCCCACCTACTCTCAATACCTCATTTCATTCACTCACCTTAGAAACACAACTCCATTGCTAATTGTCAAACCTGACCAGGGGCCCCTATTAGCTTATTTCCCGGTGCCCACAGGCTCAGCCTCCTCCATCCAGCTCTACTTCTTGATCTCTTGACCCTCCCTTGATTTTACTAATTCTCTCTCTAGAACTTTTTCCTTCTTCTGCCTCTTTGGTGGACCAGACACTCAGATCCCAGTTGCCTCCTGCTCCAACTCCAACTTGCTCCCCGCAGAAGCTCAGATCCTGGGTTCCTTTACTTTACATGCCCTTCTGCCAAAATCCCCTACCCAACACCTGAGCACTCAGCCCTGTTTGAGATCTGAACACCAGTCCCTCAGGAGGGCATATCAGCCACTTTGACAGAGAGAAGTGGGTAGAAAGCATAGGCAGGGTGCTGGGTGTCAATTCTGCTCCCTTACTCCCTGGCTGGGGGACCCAGCCTCCTTGTAGATCTCTCTCCTTCCTCCACACATTTAAAAGCATGCCATGAACCTGCAGGGCCTATTCCAAAGGGCAAGCTGGTACAGCTCCTAGCACAATGTGGATCAACATGTTGTCCTGAATGAATGAATCAGAAAGCTTTGCTTTCCTCCTGCAATTAGAGATGGGCTACTACATCAATTTTATACGATGGTGTAAATGACTGATATGTTGAAGACTTTTGTTGGGTTGTGTGTATTATCCTTCAAGGTCTAGCTCTGGGCCTGCTTCCTCTAAGAATTCTCCCTTATCCACCAGCCCCATGGAAATTCCTCGTTTCTCTGAATTCAGATCTCCTGAGTGAGACAATGTCTATAATACTCTTTACAGATTAATTTATTCATGAATACACACACCCCCAAAAATGACAATAAAAGGTAAAATGGAATAAGCCTCTTTTTCTCAATGGAACAAACACTCTTCAAAGGTAGGGACCAGGTCTTTTGCTCTATAATAATGTCTAGTTAAGATCAAGAAACTTAGGCTCAAAGCGCAACTTTGCCACTTGCTGACTGTGTGACGTCAAACAAGCTGTTTATCCTCTCTGTGCCTCAGTTTCATCACTGAGGGAGGGCAGAAGCACTGTTAACTTCATGGGCTCTTCTTAGGAATGACTACTTAACTGCTTTGTAAACTGTCAAATGCTGAACAGACGTTAATTTGCTAATTGTGATTAATCTGGGATTCTGGCTGTTGATCATTTTAAATCTTTAAATCAAGAGTCTCCAGCCACCTTACGGCTGAGATTTTGCCATGAAGCCTGCCCTGGCCTCCCACTCACTCACACCACCCAAGGAGGGTGGCCCAGAAGGAAGGAAGAGTTGGGGAAACTGAGGCCCCCAGAGACTACACTGATGTTGACCAGGGGGCAGAGCTGGGAGTGGTACCCAGACATCCCACTCTGCCCAGGCGGTTGCCCAGCAGGCTCCTCTGATGTGGCTTGGAGTATTGTTCAGTCTTGGTTTTTGTTGTTTGCTGTTTTGTCTTTTTGCTGCTGTCATTCTTTTTCTAATCCCAATAAGAGAGGCAAAAGGAGGCCAGAGCTGTAGGAAGGCATGATTTAGACTGTTTGAGAAACTCTGAAACTCCGCCCACCCCACCCCATAGCTGCCAGATCACTCTGACTTCTCCATGATGAAGACAAGGTTGAAGTAAGGGACAGATTTTGGCTGAAAGCCTCATGCAGAGTAGCCAGTCTTCCTGCCCACCCAGGAGAGCCCGGCCTGGATGCCGACTGCCTCATGGGATTCTCCAGTCATCAATGTATATGGAAAGCACGGGTACTGGCTTCTAGTCTAACATTTTTCAAAATGGCTTCTTCAGTAGCCAATTCTGCTGGATATTAATACATGTTATAGGGAGAGAACTTCCCAGAGTCAGATGCTTTTGAGAAATATTTTGTCAAGTACATTCTGGCTAAATGCAGGACTTCTCAGAGCCTTAAGTTTGCTCATTAATACTGTTCAAGAAAGGGTGATGTGGTGTTACTGAGCCAACATTTTATTTTAGTTTTGCTAATATTATTTGTGAGGGTGAGGATCATCCAGTAGCATTACTGTCTTAGGCGGCTCAGGGTTGCCAAGTGATACGGTTTGGATCGGTGTCTCCATCCAGATCTCATGTTCAATTGTAGTCTCCAGTGTTGGAGGTGGGACCTGATGGGAGGTGATTGTGATTGGATCCTGAGGGTGGATCCTTCTATAGATAGCGTTATCTCGTCATAGAATTGTCTATGTGCTCTGGCGCCAGTCTCATCGCAGAATTATGATGAGATCTGATAGTTTTAAAGTGTGTAGCATCTTCTCCCTATCTCTCGGTCCTGCTCCTGCCACATAAGATGGCTGCTCCCGCTTTGCCCTCCGCCAAGAGTAAAATCTCCCTGAGGCCTCCGCAGAAGCAGATGCTTCCGTGCTTCCTATACAGCCTGCGGAACCGTGAGCCAATTAAACATCTTTTCTTTATAAATTACCCAATCTCAGATATTTTTCTTTTCTTTTCTTTCTTTTTTTTTTTTTTTT
>NW_012107141.1:2297205-2298360 GCF_000951045.1 Mandrillus leucophaeus | reverse complement strand
TTCTTTCCCCCACCCTAGTCTCTTCCTGAGCCCTGCTCTAAGCCCCCCACCATAAGAAACAGGATTTACAAGCCAGCTGCTGTAATCCCTTTAAAATGAGGTTTGGGGACTATAGGGACTCGCTGGGCGTTTCATTTTTTCAAAACAATATTCTTGGCTCAAAAGCTAAGATTTCACCATTCTCGGGGGAAGTCAAGACAAAGGCTGGCCAGGACGGCCCAGGGGCCCGGGGTCTCCCTCGGGGGTAGAAGACACCCCTTGAGTGTCCTGCAGAGCTCGTGGGGCCGTCTTTGCAAGAATAGGTGTTACTGCTCAGCATCGGTCCAGACATCTCTTTCCTGAGCCTGCGACCTCATTGCATAAATATCACCCCTCCTAAAAAAAAGTTAGTTACTTCTTCCACTCTCAAGAAGGAAGTTTCAAATACAAAGACCCCCAGGAAAAGCAATACACTTGCTGAAATTAATTCTAAGGTGTTAATAACTAGTAAGTCATCCTTTCCTGAGAGCCAGGCTTGATAGGGGCAAGGGAAGCATGAGACCCAAAAATGATGGAAGTCTGCATAACAGAGATGGGGAGATCTGCTGGGGTGGGGGTACATCGGAGGAGGGAGGGTCAGGACCCCCCAGGGAAATACTGTGTAGTGCTCCCTCTCCAGGGTAGGGAGGGCCTGGAGCAATGCTTCAACTGAGCAAAGCTCTGGCCAGGCCATCCCACTGGACGTTATTTGAAGGAGCCACATCAGGGTGACCAACTCATCCCAGTTTGATCAGGACTTTTCCCTTAGTCCCAAGCAAACAGGGATGGGTGTTCACCCTAAGCCACATCCATCTCCATGCTGGCCTTACCCTCCTGTCCCCAGTGGCTCGATGAGGCCTCCTGGCTCACCCACATGCACTGCAAAGCTGATTCAGCAGGTTTGGAGTAAGCCTCAGGGGTCTGTGTTTCTATCAAACACTCCCTCCCTCCACACCCCTCCACCACAAATGGACACATGGGGATTCTTATAACCAGGCACCTGCAGAATCACTGATTTAGACTGGGCACGGTGGCTCATGCATGTAATCCCAGCACTTTGGGAGGCTGAGGCAGGAGGATCACCTGAGTCCAGGAGTTTGAGACCAGCCTGGGCAATATGGCAAGACCTTGTCTCAA
>NW_012107141.1:2222998-2294615 GCF_000951045.1 Mandrillus leucophaeus | reverse complement strand
TGGAGTGCAGTGGCGCGATCTCAGCTCACTCCAAGCTCCGCCTCCCGGGTTCACGCCATTCTCCAGCCTCAGCCTCACGCCATTCTCCTGCCTCAGCCTCCCAAGTAGCTGGGACTACAGGCGCCCGCCACGGCGCCCGGCTAATTTATTTTTGTATTTTTGGTAGAGACGGGGTTTCACTGTGTTAGCCAGGATGGTCTCGATTTCCTGACCTCGTGATCCGCCTGCCTCGGCCTCCCAAAGTGTTGGGATTACAGGCGTGAGCCACCGCACCTGGTCTATATTTTCTATAGCGGTGCAAGGACGAACTAATACACCAAGAATACATTGCCTTTAAAATTGCCCTTAGGAACCTGCACCCAATGGGTAGAAGGAACAAAGGAAGGAAAGAAAGAAGGGAGAGAGAAAGAGAAGCTGAGTTTTCTTCAGTCTGGTTCAAAACTCCTTCCAATCCAGTATTTGGAACACTTGGCATTAAATCTCTCACTTCATTTGCCCTTCGGTTCCCCAGCATTCCCTACTCCTCTTAAGGAGGAGAGGCTTATGCAACCTCATAGCACAAAGGGTGTAAGCAATGGCCTAGAGCCAGGCCCTTTGTGGGTGGGCTTCCTGGCACCCACTGAGTTCCTGGAGTGTCCCTGATGGCCATTGTTGGCCTTTACAGCCAATGACCTTGTGTTCAGGGCATCATTTAACATTCTCCTTAAATCAACCCACAGTTTATTAACATATTTATATTTCTTTATCTCTTTGGACTTTGCCCTAAGCAATAATATCTACAAAATTACAGGTTTGGTGAATGAGTTATTTTCTCCCAAGACCCATTTAAATAGAGGCACCACAATTTTCCTACATTCACCTGTGTGCCACCCAAAATCATCTACCAAATCACTGGTGATTCATCCCCAACACTCCCATCAGCACTGGTCTGGACCAGACCCAGCATTCTGGAGACACCAGTCAAATAGAAGTGGACCTTCCAGTTCTTTCCACAAGGTCTGCTTCTGCATGGGCACTCGCACCAAATAACTACTCATTTGACTCCAGAACTCTGGGGTGGCCGGTCAACCTTAACTGAAGCTTCCTCCAGGGGACTTGGTGGAGGGGGATAACATTGTACAACACACAGCCAAGAGTATTTAAAAATCCTCCTTCTCCACCTCTGCCTCCCGCTAGTCCCACATCCTAGCAGGTGTCAAATCTCTTCCCCAAGTTCACTCCCACACCACCCTCAAATAAGCCTTAGCTTTTATAATTAGAGTTTCTGAAATCTCTCAACCACACAACTGCCCCGGAAAGCTTCACAGCTTCCCTGGGCAGCACATTTCTACCCAGTTATCCATTCGCCCACCTCTGTCAGCCCCCCACATGCTGGGGAGCCCACAGAGAGGGTACCCTGCTTGGAGCGTAAGAGAAGAAGGAAAGACATCAAAACTCTTCCTTTTAATTTTCAAATCCTTGTCGTGCAGGAGACAGAGACCCAGAGGAGGTCCAGGGATGGCCCCCAGGTCGCCTGTGAATTGATGGTACAACTGGGAGTGGAGCTCTGGTGGCCAGACTCCAAGTCCAGGAGCTTTCCTGCCCCCTCCATTTTCCCTGGGGGGGACAGTGAACCCCATCCCAGGCGTCACAGTGGAGGAGAGCCTGGCTTTTCTCTCCAGGAAATGAAATGACCTCCTTTCTTTCCCCCACCCTAGTCTCTTCCTGAGCCCTGCTCTAAGCCCCCCACCATAAGAAACAGGATTTACAAGCCAGCTGCTGTAATCCCTTTAAAATGAGGTTTGGGGACTATAGGGACTCGCTGGGCGTTTCATTTTTTCAAAACAATATTCTTGGCTCAAAAGCTAAGATTTCACCATTCTCGGGGGAAGTCAAGACAAAGGCTGGCCAGGACGGCCCAGGGGCCCCGGGGTCTCCCTCGGGGGTAGAAGACACCCCTTGAGTGTCCTGCAGAGCTCCTGGGGCCGTCTTTGCAAGAATAGGTGTTACTGCTCAGCATCGGTCCAGACATCTCTTTCCTGAGCCTGCGACCTCATTGCATAAATATCACCCCTCCTAAAAAAAAGTTAGTTACTTCTTCCACTCTCAAGAAGGAAGTTTCAAATACAAAGACCCCCAGGAAAAGCAATACACTTGCTGAAATTAATTCTAAGGTGTTAATAACTAGTAAGTCATCCTTTCCTGAGAGCCAGGCTTGATAGGGACAAGGGAAGCATGAGACCCAAAAATGATGGAAGTCTGCATAACAGAGATGGGGAGATCTGCTGGGGTGGGGGTACATCGGAGGAGGGAGGGTCAGGACCCCCCAGGGAAATACTGTGTAGTGCTCCCTCTCCAAGGTAGGGAGGGCCTGGAGCAATGCTTCAACTGAGCAAAGCTCTGGCCAGGCCATCCCACTGGACGTTATTTGAAGGAGCCACATCAGGGTGACCAACTCATCCCAGTTTGATCAGGACTTTTCCCTTAGTCCCAAGCAAACAGGGATGGGTGTTCACCCTAAGCCACATCCATCTCCATGCTGGCCTTACCCTCCTGTCCCCAGTGGCTCGATGAGGCCTCCTGGCTCACCCACATGCACTGCAAAGCTGATTCAGCAGGTTTGGAGTAAGCCTCAGGGGTCTGTGTTTCTATCAAACACTCCCTCCCTCCACACCCCTCCACCACAAATGGACACATGGGGATTCTTATAACCAGGCACCTGCAGAATCACTGATTTAGACTGGGCACGGTGGCTCATGCATGTAATCCCAGCACTTTGGGAGGCTGAGGCAGGAGGATCACCTGAGTCCAGGAGTTTGAGACCAGCCTGGGCAATATGGCAAGACCTTGTCTCAAAAAAAAAAAAAAAAAAAAAAAGAAATCAACTTAAGGGAGCCTCAAGGAAAATGTTGAATAAACCCTGCCATTTACTGATCACATGCCGGGTGCTGGGTTGAGTGTTATAAGTCTCTCTGCAACCCTGTGAGACAGGTGCAGTTATCTCTATTTTATAGAGGGTAAAATCGAGGCTCAGAGAGGTTAAGTGACCTGCCCAAGTTCACACAGCTAGGAAGTAGTGTTCGATCCCAGGTCTTTCTCATTCTGGAGCCCATGTTCTCAACTTTCAGAATATAAAGGAAAGCAGGAATCAGCAAACATTTTCTGTAAAAGGCCAGAGCGTAGAGATTCAGCTTTGTAATTCCTCGGATCTCAGTGGCAGCTACTCCACTCTGCCTCAGGAAAGCAGCCATAGGCAATATGTAATTGAGCGGACCTGGCTGTGCTCCAATAAAGCTTTATTTACACGAATGGGCAGTGGGTGGGAGTTGCTGGCCCCTGGAGTAAAGCACAGTCACATGCTTGTTCACACGCTATTATCTCCGCCTATACCACCAAGACCAAGATCAAGGACACAGATAACTCTAGGTTGTCTGGCAGACCTGTCCAGTGTGCCCACAGCTGCTGGCTCCCATCCCTCACCCTCTCTAGCCCCTGTCCCGCGGCACTGAAGATGCCCCTCTCCCTTTACATTGCACGGGTATGTGGGTATGTGGGTCTCTAAAGTGCTCAGACCCAGCCCCTGGGGCAGACCACAGATCTGCCTGTCTTTCTGCTGGGGCCCCTTCACCAGAAGAGCCAGGCTGTCCTCAGGCCACAGATAGGTCTCTCAGCCTCCTGGGAGTAACCCCACGCTCTGTCCCCAGCACATCCCAAACCCGGAGGGCCCAAATTCTGAGACAAGTCAACCCAAAGAGGCAGAAACCCAAGAAAACAGTAAACCCCTCAAAAGCCTTAGTCACTGCCTGTGTAGCAGGACAAGCCACAGACAAAACTCCTCAGACACCTAGTTATAGAAGGAAGGGATTTATTCGGCTGGGAACATCGGCAAGATTCCTGTCTCAAGTGCCAAGCTCCCCAAGTGGGCAATTCCTGTCCCTTTTAAGGGCTTACAACTCTAAGGGGGTGCGTGTGAGAGGGTCGTGACTGATTGGGCCAGCAGGGGGTACGTGACTGGGGGCTTCATGCATTGGTAATTAGATTGGAACAAAACAAGATAAGGATTTTCACAGTGCATTTCTATACAATATCTGTAATCTATAGATAACAGAACCGATTAGATCAGGGGTCGATCTTTAACTACCAGACCCAGGGTGTGGCGCCAGCCTGTCTGCCTGCCTGTGGATTTCATTTCTGCCTTTTAGTTTTTATTTCTTCTTTCTTTGGAGGCAGAAATTGGACATAAGACAATATGAGGGATGGTCTCCTCCCTTACCTGCAGGAGAGTCCGTGGCGGCTTGCTGGGTCATCACCATCTCAGAGGTAGAAGGCTGAGCTGCGGAACCTGGCTGCCTCCCTGATCTGTGCCCTGGGTGGCACCTGCTGGGGGCTGATGGCCAAGAAGCTGCAGCATAGCCCGTGTGCTTTGGGAAGCCTGGAGCCTTTCACCATCACAATCACTTGAAACCAAGCACCAGGTAGGGGGTGGTCGGGTCCGGGGAGCACCAATGAGCCTGCTTTGTTTGGGGCTTATGCCTCCCTCCCAGAGGGCAGAGCAGGCATGGGAGCTGGCAGCCAGGGCACTCGGCCTTCAGGTGCTGAATCTCACACTGGGGAGGACCACAGCTCCCCCCACCTTGTATCAACAGAGCACCCTGTAACCTGCCCATTGGCACTAATGCCAACCCAGTTCTGCTGTTTTCCAGACCCCGTCAGCACAGGAGCCAGACAGAAACACCTGTCCCACCTGCCAGCCTCCCTCCCTCACGCCTCTCCTCACCCCTTTGAAGAACCCTTGCCAAAAGGGCACAGAGCAGACACGGCGTGGGCAGAGGTTGGGAGTTGAAGTGGCCAGGATCGCTGGGCCCCAGCGGGCAGACTCCAACCTCAGTTTGTGTGGGAGTGAAGTGTGTGTGTCCTGCCCATCTGTGTGTACAAGTGTGTGTGAGCACATGTGCCTGTGCGTGGGGTGTATACACCAGCACATTGTGTGTGGACATCAGCTGGGTGTGTCAACTGCCTTATGTCTGTGTGAGGACGTGTGTCACATATAGGGTAGATGGGGGTGATGCCCGGTATCTGTGTGTTGTGGGCTGCATGTGGGGAAAGGTGCCCAGCATCTGTGTGTTGTGAGGTACACATGGGGAGGGGTGCATGGTGCATTGTGCACATGTCCCTGTGTGTGTCTGGATACAGAGGGACACATGGTTGTCCCTGTGTGCGTCTGGGTACGCAGGGACACCTGGCTGTGCTTGTGTGCGTCTGGGTGTGTAGGGACACCTCACTGTGCCTGTGTGTGTCTGGGTATGAGGAACACCCACCTGTGCCTGTGTGTGTCTGTGTCTGTGTGATGTCCACTCCTGTGTTCGCCCTGTCAAGGGAAAGTTTGAGCAAGTGGAAGCTATGGCTTTAAAATGATAGGATTCTGACTCATGACCCATGAGTCCATCATAACCTGAGGACTTCCCGACTCATTTGTAAAGACCACAGGGGATACCCATTCAACCACTGGGAGAAGAGGGACAGCAGGATCCCACTATCCTGCTAGGAGGAAAAGGAGTCCCACCTTAATGAGTACTCACTCCATGTCAGGCACAGTGACGAATAAGCAGCACACAAATTCACAGGTCGTCCAGCACTTGAGAACCTCATTTCGTCTGCCAAATGCCCTGTAAGGAGAGTGATGGCATCAGGGCTTCAATCCATGGCCTCTCTGAATCTACCTCCTTTAAAATATGACTTTGCAGTGACTCCCATGCAGAGATGGCATCTCTTTCACCTCCCCTTGAATCTGGGCTTGGCTGTGACTCTAGGTTTGGCCAATAGAATGTAGCAGAAGTGATGTAGTGTCCATTTGAAGCCTAGACCTCCAGTGGCCTTGTAACTCCCACTCGCTGCCTTGAACTTCAGCTGCCCCATGAAGGAGCCCAGACCAGCCTGCTGGAGAAAGAGCCCTTACTGTGCATGTATAGTGTGCCTGGCAGAATGAACAGCACCTTGTATGTCTGTGCCTGCAGCCCCAGCTGAGGCCCAGCAGACCAGCTCATTGTCAGCTGACCACCATATTTGTGAGAGGTCCCCGCCCAGATCAGCTGAGCTCCTACCCAACCCACAGTTGACTACAGATACACGCAGCTGAGACAGAACCACAGGCTGAAGTATAGACTCATGCCTAACAATAACTGCTTATCTTTCTCAGCTGCTGAGTTGTGGGTGGGTTGTTACATCAGCAACAGCTTACTGATAAAGGCCAGTGTCATTATTCTCCCCATTTTACAGATGAGGAAATTGAGAATAAGTAAAAACTTCTCCAAGATCCTACGGCTTATGTGTAAACAGAAGTGGGATTCAAACCCACATAGTCTGGTTCCAGGGTTCAGGAGTATCTTCGTCAGCTTGGGCTGCCAGAATACAATACCACAGACTTGGTGACTTAAAGAACAGGCATTTATTCTCACAGTTCTGGAGGCCAGAAGTCCAAGATTGAGGTCCCATCAGGGTTGATTCCCAGTGAGGCCTCTCTTCCTGGCTTGTGGACAGCCGCCTTCTTGCTGTGCCCTCATATGACCTTCCCTTGGTGCATGCAAGAAGAAAGAAAGTGAGAGTTCACTGGTGTCTCTTCTTCTTATAAGGACACCAATACTGTTGGATTAGAGCCCCATCCACAAAACTTTATTTAACCTGAAGGCCTCATCTCCAATTACTGGAGGCTAAGACTTCAACATATGAATTGGGGAGATAGAGCAAAATTTAGTCTATAAAAATGAGTTAACCTCCATGCCAAGCCACCTTTACAGCCATAGCAGGGGTTTCAAGTAGCAATGACTGCCTCCATTTGAGTCTCAGGCTTAGAAAATTGATCTCTGGGCCCGTGTGGCTGTAAAGAAGGAGCACAGCGAGGTTGGCCGCCAGCCCTGTGCACTCCCAGTGGCCATGCCAGCCACCTGTGCAGAACTTCCCTTCCCCTTTCTTATCAGCTGTCTCTCAGCTTCTATTTCTCCACATGCAGCAAAGTTCTTGAGGATGAGGGCTGCAACCTCTCCATCTTTGTAGTCGCTGTGCTTGACAGGCCTGGCCCAGAGTAGAGGAAGGGGGATGGAGGGAGGTTAAGCTTTAACCCCAGAGCCTGGGCTCTTCCTTAGGGTTTGTTCTACACTGTCTCCCAGAGTTTCCCAGAAGAGTTAGGCCCCAGTTGCCCACGATGGTAACCTATTCAATAATTTCACCATCCTTGTCTCATTTCCCCTGCTCCCATACTAGGTTTCCCGAGATCGACTCCCAGATAAAGGACTTGCACTAGACTCCTCCTCTCTGGATCTGATCCTGGGGAAACCTGTACTGCAATGGAACTCCTCCGACCTCTCTGGAAATAACACCTTTTCTCTCCTGATGGCCTGGCAGGAGCTGGTCCAGACCCTGATCTCCAGGCTGATTCAGCAGAATCCCAGGGAAGGGGGCCACAGGCACAGCATCTGGAAGCCTCCAGAGAAATTTACTTCTGCTCATCCACTTGGCCAAGGCTGTAGACCCACAGGCTAGGGACAGCTTCATCTTGAGCCTGGGTTGTTCCTGAGGTTGGGCCATCCCCCAAGTGGTCACACTGGTGGCCAGAGCATGGCCGGGGACAAGCAGGACCCAGCTGATGGGGCCAGAGGTCTCGCTTCCTAAGATTTTGCTTTGCATGTCGAGCCACACTTTCAGAGGATCATAAACAAGACCACATCCAGGGGAGCACCTCTCTTGACTCACTGGCTTCTGCTAGACTACAGAGCCCACAGTTTCTCTCCTTGAGGGCAAAAGGAGAGTCCCAAGGCTCACTTGCTCTTCTCTCCCCTTGGGCTCCCTCAGGGCCTCTCCAACCATCACCCAACAAACAAGGACCTTCTTACTGACAAGAAAACCCTCCAGGTCAGCAAACTGCTCAAATGTGCTGACCCCGGGCCCCCTAAGGCCCACTAAGTCTGAGACTGGGGACATCTCCTCCTTGCGGTGGCTGGATTTCCCAGCCCTGCCAGACACAGCTCTTGGGTTTCTCGTAACTCAATTTCTCAGCCCATGTCCCTTTTTAACATCATAAATTTTAAAATGCTCTTTTATTACAAAGAGTGGGGGAGGGGAGGAATAAGAGGAGGAAAAAGAAACTAGCAACTATAAACAAAACATAAAAGATGTTTAATGGATGGCATAATGAGGCCGCGAGGAAACAGCCTGGCATTGATTTTCCCTGACATTTCACCTATTAAATTATAGCTTCGTAAGGAAGAGCTGGATTTTTTTCTTCTTCTTCAGTCAATTAAGATCCTTTAATAAAGAACAAAGCAGCTATTGTCTGGGCCCCACGTGGGCCCAAGTTCCTTGACAGCCAAATAGTGGTGCTTGATCCTGGAGGTACAAGATACCTCCTGATTTAGGGGACCTGATGGTGAGATCCAGGCCAAGACCTAACCCCATAAGTCCCTCCTTAGGGGTCTGATGGGCTGCCTGGCTCTGTCCCTAAAGTCAGGGCTGCGGCCCAGGAACGATGGGGGAATCCCTGCGATGGGGCTGCCATCGCAGGGAAAGATCTAGAATGACTTAACTGTTTTTGGGGAAATTTCGGCTTGTCAGCCGAAGTGTGGGGTCTTAAACATAATCCATAAGTTCTGGTAGTGACCCCATCAGGTAGGCAGGAAGATCTCCATTTAACAGATGAGGACATTGAGGTGCTGAGAGGTGAAGTCACTTGCTTGGGGCCACTCACTGACAAAGTCAAGATTCTCGCCAAGTTCTGGTGTCCAAAGCCTGACTTCTTCCATCACACTCACTGCCTCCATCATCAGGGTCCCAGGCAACAGGGAGCTGGGCAGTGTAAGTGGCTCTCTGGGGGCAGAGCCAGGATGGAGGAGGCAGCCACGGCCTCCCTGTCCCAACAACTGTCCCTTCCAGTAGGGCCTGAACCCACCCTTTTCCATACCCAAGGCCCCCTTCTCTCGCTCTCTCATTTCCCTTATAAATCTTGTTCTTAGCTCCTTCACTACCAGAGAGGTGTTAACAGTTATTAACCACTTAAAGTCAAACTCATTTCAGAGGTATTTATATCTTGAAAAGGATGAAACTCTAAAACTGAGAGCATAGAGCCATGATAAGGCATTTCCAGCATATTGGTAAAGTTGAAAAAAGAAAACCACCACCATAGATCTCCTATATAGGTCAGTCTAGGAGTGTGAGCCAAGAACGGTTGAAGATCCCAAAGAGAGCAGCCTAAATTATATCTCCTGAACTGTTCTGGTCCATGTACCTCTTGGCATGACTTAGACATGTGACTGAGCATTGGGACAGGGCAGTGCTGCCCAGGCTCAAGACCTCTGAGAGATCTGCTTACCCCATCCCTAGTAAATCGCCTTAACGGTGGGTATCTTGTACCTCCAGGCTTCCCCACCCTTCAAGCACCACTATTTGCCTGTCAAGGAACTTGGGCCCATATAGAGCCCAGAAAATAGCAGTTTTGTTCTTCATTAAAGAATCTTAATTGTCTAAAGAATTGCCCGGTGGGCCAGGACCGTTCAAACGTTTCACCCACCCAAAGATGGTAATCCTAGAACCAAAGTTTTGCCACTTCTCCATTACAAGGACCTCACTTGGAATGATGGCATTCAAAAAGATAAGAGCTTCCAGGCATTTGGTGCCTGCCACATGTCAACCTCAGAGTCAGGCATTCTACTATGCTGTTGCTGTTTATTCTCAACTTACACATGAGGAAACTGACCCACGAAGAGGTAGAAGAACTGGCCCAAAGTCACAGGGGAAGAGCTAGGATTCATTCTAGTCCTGTATGGTTCCAGAGCCCACACTATTACCCCCAGAGCATATGACCTCATCTCTCCAAGGGCAGTGAGAGCTCAGATGTTCACTTCTTCGGATGCCATGGGGGCTTAGCCAACTCTGCCCCTTGCCACAAGGGACTGGCTGGGATGATGTGAATTCCTGTTGTGGGCACCTGCTATTTCAACAGCCCCCTTTCTTTTCCCCTTGTGGTGACAGCACTCCAATTTTCCTTTGGGAAGCTCCTCAGCTTTCAGTCCAGGTGAAGTAAGCAGAACAGATAATCACTCTTCAGCACCCGTGGTGTGGGCACATGACCCAGGCCTGGCCAGTCAGGAGACTTCACCTTCTGGGATATAATGATTGGTTCAGGAAAGGGCACATGACCCAATTTGGGCAAATGAAAGACTGGCCTGAAACTTCTGCTGGACTGCCTGAGAAAAAGGCATACTCTTCCCGTTGGGTTTGCTAAGCTGATAGGAAGGAGACCTTGGTGCTGCTGGTGGCCACTGTTGTACTATTTGGGAAGGAAGCAAAGCAGAAAAATGCAGAGCCAAGAGACAGAGAGATAAATTCCTGGTGGTATAATTAGAGCCTCTGGATCCAACCTGCCTGAAGTGAGTTTACTGCTTTTTGCTACATAAACTCCTAAAACATAAATTCCTTTACTTTCTTCCTTTATTTTGTCCTTCCCTGATTTGGGTTAAGTTTATGTCACTTGCAACTGAAGAGTCCTGAGTAATACATGCGTTCAGTGGGTCACTCAGGTTGCCCATCTTGTCTGTGGTCAGCCAGGCCATGAAGTGCTCCAGGGGTATCTCCCTCACCATGACCCTTTTACTTCCAAACAAGCTCGCCTGAAATGGCCCAACCCACAACTTTCCATCCAGGAAGCAGTGATTTAGGACACAGGCAGCTACTCAGAGACCACAGAACAAGGTACTAAGTATTTCCGATCTCAGCCTTCAAGAGACTGACTGCCAGTGTCTCAGCTCCCAATCTACCCTTTCCATTACACCAGGTTGGATCAAGGACTGTTTCCTCTTTGCCTCCGCAGATTCTTGCATAAGGTTTGGCATTTAATCCTTGCTCAGTAAACATCAATTCAGCGAACTAAAGTGCCGAGTGAGAAAACTGCTGACATCTGTGGTGGGGACTGCCAGAGTCTCTTAAAATCTATTCTCTCTCTCTTCTATAATATTAGAACTGTTGATTTTTAGCTAAGTAGCCACCCAAAAAGAAAGACTACATTTCCCAGCCTCCTTTGCACCTGGCTTTGGCTATGTGACTATAATGTGGCCAATAGGAGGTGAGTAGAGGTGATTTAGGTACATCACTCAGGCCATGCCTTTAATGAAAAGGAGCACACACACCCCCTCTACTTCCCTCTTCCCACTAGCTGGAATGTGGACATGGCGCTGAGCCCCTCTAAACCACGTGAATGAGGCCAGCTCCCAAGCAGGTGGAGCAACAAGATGGAAGGGGTCTGGTGCCCCACAGATCTCCCACTGCAGTCCTGGTTTCTTATATCCCAACTCTTCTGTTGGAGTTACTAGTGACAAAATCTACACCATCACTAATTTATCCCACAAGTGTGTATTCCTGGGGAGAAAAAAAGGAGAGGATGTTCTGGGAGGGAACAGGGTGCACTCCTCCAAGGAGCATCTGAACTCCTCTCATTGTTTCATTCTTATCATGGGTAAGGGACTTTCATCTACCATGTCTCCTTGGTATGAGGGGGGAAGGTCAAGTTGGATTAGCCCCATTTTTCCAGATGGGGAAACTGAGGCTCAGAGAGGTGGAGCTGCGGCTAGGAAGGGGCAGAGCTGGGGCTCTCACTTCAGGCCTATGTTCTCACCATACCCCAAGCTGAGCTGGGCTGGAAGGAAGCGCTGATCTGAGCTGAGGGAGACTACTGGCCTGCCTTCTACACATCCTTCAAAGCTTCAGGTCTACAGAGAGAAGAGCTTCGGGCTGGCCAGGGCCCATCCCAGGAGGCAAGGCCTGTGGTTCAGACAGCTAGATCATCTTTCTTCCAAAGCGCCAAAGCCCCTTCACTCTGGGGACCCTCTTCCTGTTCATCTCTGCAGGAATGAAAGAGATGAGTGCATCTCAGAGGTGAGGGAGGCTGAGGTCTGGGCACAGGACTCTAGTTGATTTTAGAAGTCAGGGACTCAGTAAGGATGGAGATTAATCTTTGAGCTATCATCTAATCTTCCCCAAGACCTATCCTCTCCAACACAACTATAATTCCTGTTCTGGTCACCTGGCCTATCCCAAGCCTAGTAGGTCTAGAAAGTGCAGGGACACTAAACTCTGTGGTCTTCAGGGCCCTAAGGTGCTGAGGCCATGGCTCTTCTCCCCTTTGGTACCCACTCACCTTTCTTCTCAAGGTCTCCTGCTGTTGAACATCCTCAAAGAAACATCTGACCAAAGAAACAAGTTTCCAGTATGTCCTTTGGCCTATAACAGCCCTGAAAAAGTCTCCTGGAACACCAGTGTCGGGCTAGTCCTTAAACATATTTTTAGAAGAGCAAGCTAACCTCTGAGGAGCTTGGGAGGTTTGGAGGGGGCCAGGAGACTGGTAGGCACCTTTTGGATCGGGGTCATCAGCCTGAACCAGTTGGACCCCATATGCTCCTTCCCCTGACCTGGTGTTGCCAGATAAAGTACCAGAAGTTTGAATTACAGCTGAATAACAAGTAAGTTTTTACTATAAGCATGTCCCACACATTGTGTGAGATATAGTTATCCAGTACTGAAAAATTATCATCTGAAATTCAAATTTAACTGGGCGTCCTGTATTTTTATTTGCTAAATCTCACAACCCTACCCTGACCCCCATCGGTAACAGTCAAGTCTGAGAGGCCCCACACAGACTATCTCCTGCCAGCACCACTCCAGAGGCCAGGGAACATCCCTGCCCTCTGTCCCTGGGGCAGCCCTCCATGGACAAAGCTCCTGGAGCTCATCTCCCTTCCCCCTTTGTCTCTCCATGCAAGGATTATCAATAATTCACTCAGTCCCGGGACCTGGGTACTTATCATTCCCCTTGTATTAGTCTGTTTTCTTGCTGCTATTAGAAATACCCAAGACTGGGTAATATATAAAGAAAGGAGGTTTAATTGACTCACAGTTCCACATGGCTGGGGAGGCCTCCGGAAACTTACAGTCATGGCAGAAGGCACCTCTTCACAGGGAAGCAGGAGAGAGAATGAGTGCTGAGCGAAGGGGGAAGCCCCTTACAAAACCATGAGATCTTGTGAGAACTCAGTAAGTATTATGAGAACAGCCTGGGGAGACCACCCCCGTGATGTAATCACCTCCCACTGGGTCCCTCCCCGAACATGTGGGAATTACAATTCAGATTACAATTCAAAATGAGATTTGGGTGGGGACACAGAGCCAGGCCATATCACCCCTTTTATAGATGAGAAAATTGAGGGCCTACAAAGTTAACTAAGTTGCCCCAATTACGAAGTAAAAGGCAGAGTCAGAATCCTCTCAGTGACACTAAGCCCAGATCTGCCCATTACATCACGGCTGCCTGAGATCACGGCTAAGACCTTGGCCATACGCCCCCTAACCCTATCATAATCGTCATAGACACTTCAGCCCCAACAAGAGGCTCACAGTGTCCTCTGCAGGCCTGTGACATGATGGGAGGCACACTGGACCATGGGTAATGACACTGGGCTGAATCAGACTTTGCCTCTTAGCACTAGGGTGATACTGAACCAGTCACTTCCTAATGTAGGCAGCTGTGGTTCGTCTGCAGGATCTGTGTCTATTAGGGCATCCACCACTCCATCCCACAGCTCCTAGGGAACAATCTCAGTGCCCTGCTTGTCCCCTGATGGGAGAGGTAGCCACACAATCCATGCCTACAAATTGTGGAACCCCACCCCATCCCCATCCATAGTAAATGGACTACGAACTGGAGATGCAACCCAGGCAGGGAAAGTCAGTGTCCCTTCATGGCATTTGCTATATGAATGCTGGAAGAGATACAGTGTCTCCTCCTTAAGATCCCAAGATGGCAGCACCACATATATCTTAGGCTTCTTTCCCACTATGGAGAAAGAAAGCTTGCCTGAAAGAAAGTCACACGGAGAAAAGCAGAGTCAGAGGTAGAGAGAGACAAAGACACAGAACCCCTGGATCCAGCCATGCCTGAAGCCATTGACACTTGGAATTCTCAATTACAGGATCCAATATATTTTCCCTTTTGCTTAAGCCAGTTTTCATTAGGTTTCTTCCACTTGCAACCAAGAGGGAATACCTCCCCTTTCTCAGGCAAAAAAAGCGGTCTGGACTCTGGTATGGCCCAAGTTCTCTCCTTCCTAGCAGCTGCCACCTCCCCATCCCCTGCAGAAGAATCTCGAATGATTGACAGCCTACTGTCTCCAGTCCTCCAGGCTCCCTTCCAGCTCAGACCTCAGACTGCAGAGCTCTTCAGAGTCCCAGCCTCCCAGACTTCTAGACTCCTTCCCAAGCACCTCCTGGCCATGGCGATGATGGGGCAAGGTAAACAGGGCAATGGCTGTGTGGGCTTCTGTCAAGCCCAGGCCTTAGAAAATCTAAACCAGGGGCAAGATGTTTCTCCAATTGCTTTAAGGGACATTTTCTTTTAAATAGACTTGTGAAATCTTCATTTTCCAAATACCAGCATGTCATTTCATTTTTCACTTCTCCAAATGTGAATATTGTCAAAAGATGGGTTTTTTAGTTCATCGTTTTAGTCCAGCTGCTTCTTTTCCCCAGTGTGGAGTTATTCTGAAAGCCTGGTATTGAGGTAGATTGGGAGATGGGGGATGAAGGCGAAGAAGAGAGGTGCTCTAGGAAGAAAGGGGGAGCAGGCCATAGGCCCACTTGACACAGCAATCAGGGGCCTAGCCACATGGAAATGCTTTCATCAGCTAGAACTCAGCTCTTGCCATGGCAGACACAGTGGTTGCCCACCTGGCAGCCTTTTCCCCTCCTCCTTCCTGGCAGGGCCCCATTGTATTGGGGGGAATATCTACCTTCTCTCTCCTACAACTCAAAGGATGGTCCCATTGCCAGCGCCAAGGGTGTTTCCCTTACTAAGCCAACCACCATGGGTCCCATTCCCCTGTCTGAGACTGGTTTAGACATGGGTCTGTGATATAATTCTGGCCAAGAAGATTGAGGAGAAACCTGCTGGGGCTCTCAGGAAGAGTTTCTTCATTGGTTTACAAAAGGATTTACAGGGAAGAGAGCCCCCTCTCATTCACTGGCCAGCGTCATTTCTGCCTAAGGTGCCTGGAATTGCTCTGGCCACTTGGCCACCATGAGGGGGACTCATCTGCAGGAGAACCTGACCCTCAGAGCATGCACAACTCACACAGTCCACTGCAAGCACCACCTTACCCCAGGGCCTTTGCACCTGCAGATTCCTCTGCCAAGAACGCTTTCCCTCGGCTCTCACCTGGCTCAGCCCTTCACTTCATTAAGGTCTCTGCTCAAATACCAGCTCTTCAGATAGACTTCTCTGACTTCTCTCCCCTCTGCCATTCTATTCTCTTGCTTTGTTATTCATAGTGTTTAACTGACATTGTGTTATATATTTAAGTTATATACATAGGCATTGTATATAATATACACATTCACTGTGTCTATTTAATATATAATAAGCACTTATATATGCGTACATATTCAACAGGCTGAGTATCCCCTATCTGAAATAGTTGAGACCAGAGGTGTTTCAGATTTCAGGGTTTTTGTTTTTCAGATTTTGGAATATTCACTTTACATAATGAGATATCTGAAGGATGGGACCTAAGTCTAAAGACAAAATTCATTGATGATTTATGTGCACCTCATGTACACAGCCTGAATGTAATTTCATTTTTCCTTTGGGGACCCAGAATAAACCGTGTTCTTCACCTGCATTTTCACTGTGACCCATCAAGGGAGGCTGTGTGTAAAATTGACCATTTGTGGCATCATGTTGGTGCTCAAAAAGTTTCAGAATTTGGGCCGGGCGCGGTGGCTCATGCCTGTAATCCCAGCCCTTTGGGAGGCCGAGGACGGCGGATCATGAGGTCAGGAGATCGAGACCCTCCTGACTAACACGGTGAAACCCTGTCTCTACTAAAAAATACAAAAAAATGAGCCGGGCATGGTGGCGGGCGCCTGTAATCCCTGCTACTGGGGAGGCTGAGGCAGGAGAATGAAGTGAACCTGGGAGGCGGAGCTTGCGGTGAGCCAAGATTGCGCCACTGCACTCCAGCCTGGGTGACAGAGTGAGACTCCATCTCAAAAAAAAAAAAAGTTTCAGAATTTGAAGCATTTTGGCTTTTCATATTAGGCATTCTCAACCTATATATCATGTATATACATAATATATCATGTATATATATACAGTGTATGTGTGTGCATCTGTTTATCATCTTTCACACAATAGTGTAAGTGCCACCAGGGCAAGGACTTGTTTTTTTCCCACTGTAACCCCAGGGCCTAAGAGCATGCTCGGTACAGAGAAAGATGCCCAGCAATATCTGATGGAAGGGAGGCAGAAAGGCAGGAGGCCTGTGTACTTGAGGACACCATGGAGCCCCTAAGTTAGGCAGTCCTCAGGACTTCTTGTTTCTGGCAATAATACATATTCCTTATTAAATAAGTTTAAGCGGGTCAGTGTGGGGTTTTTGGTCTCTGACCACCGAAAGCTCCCTATTTTGTATACCTGTGCCATTCCCTGTGTCTTGGATGCCCTTTCCTGACAAGTCTCCCTGCTGTTCCCCTCCCCATCCAAGCTTGGCTGCAATTCCGCTCCCTCTCCAGGGTGCTTGAGAACCAAGGTTTTGCATCAGCAAAATCAGGGTCAAATCCCAGTTCTGCCCCTCGCCAGGTGACAGGGACCTTTAGCAAGTTCCTTAGTTCCTCTGAGCTTTAGTCCCCTAGACTGTAAGATGGGAATTGCAGTGAAAGTGTTCACCTTGTGAGATGCATTCAGCAAGATAATAGAAGGGTTTCCGAGTCAGGAGGATTTGGGTAACAGGCCTGGCTTGGTCACTTTCAGACAATCTGTCTGCGTCCAAGCTCCTCCTCCGCCATATGAAGACAACAATTGGTGCTGACTTAAATGAATTAACGAGATGACATGTATGAATTGCTTAGCACAGTGCTGAATAAGATATTAGGTGTGTGGTCCTGATGCAGTGGCTCATGCCTGTAATCCCAACACTCTGGGAGGCTGAAGCAGGCAGATCACTTGAGCCCAGGAGTTTGGGACCAGCCTGGGCAATATAGGGTAACCTCCATCTCTACAAAAAAAAATTTAAAAATTAGCCAGGCATGGTGGCATATGCCTGTAGCCCCAGCTACCAGAGAGCTGAGGTGGGAGGATTACCTGAGCCTGGGAATTTGAGGCTACAGTGACCGTGATCGCGCCACTTCACTCCCTCCTGGGCAACAGAGAAACTCTGTCTCAAAAAAAAAAAAAAAAAAGAATTAGGTGTGTGTAGGTACACACATAAACATTCCCTTTCAAGAATGCAGGGGCCTCAAGACCCAGCCTCTGTCCTCAAGAGGCCACAGGGGATAGGGCTAAAGAGACAGGGAGGACCCAGTTTCTGTGGGACAGACAAAGGTGCTTGGGTGTGCTCGAACGGGTTGACTTCTGACCCTCCCCAGGCAGAGTCAGCCTCTTCCACCCCTGGAAGCAGTTTGCACTGGGCCAGCATCTTACGTAGGTGGGAGGCCCACAAGCCCCCGTGGCACTGACCTTGTGAATTTCAGTCCTAGGTCAGTTCCTTCCACTGCTCACCGGAAGCAGCAGAGGCCACTCGCTCCTCTCTCTGCTAGGCTGGTTTTTAACTGAAGGCATTAGGCTCGCTAATCGCCTGTAATCACCTTGTTTGAATTAGCATGGCAAGTGCTTCCGACTAAACGGTCTGTTATTCCAAATAACCCTCGTTGGTTTTAATTACATACCCTGGAATGCGTGGCCTCCCAGCTCTCTGCTTTATTAGGGAGGGGTCCTGTAAACCACAGGATGGGGAGTGATTCCTGACCTCTCCTCTACAGACCCCATAATAAAGAGAAGCAGGAGAAGGTCTTTTGCCCGTCCAGACCCTCCCTTAGGTCTATTTTTAAATGTAACACAGGATGGAAGAGATGACCCCAGTGCCCCTCCGCTGCTCCCATTCTTGGGTTCCATCTGCTTCCAGCAACCAACAGAGCTGTGGCCCAGAGACCGGCAGAAAGCCCCCAGTCCCTTTCTGTTTGGCTTTGCAATATGCCATCCCATTCTTTTGATCCAGACTGGATTTCCTCGTTCTGTTTGGCTTATCTGGTTATTATTTTTAACACCACCCCAATTTACAGTTGAAGAAACAGACGTAGAGAAGTTGTGGCTAGCTCCAGGACATGCCAGAGAGTAGAGCTTCTCAAACTCAATGTGCACACCAAGCCTGGGGATCCTGGCAAAATGCAGATTTAGATTCACTGGGACTGGGGTGGAGCCTGGGAGTCCTCATTTCTAACCAGCTGTCAGGTCTGAGGACTGACCACACTTTGAGTAACAGGTTGCTGTGGCACTGACTGCAGGGAAGGAGGCTAACGTGATTACCTCTCCTGGCCAGGCGCCATGCTAGGCTCTTTACAATTTTTATTCCCATTCCATACCTGGACAACACCACACACCATCCTGGAAGGAGGAATATTTATCCCCACTCCCTTACCTGAGAGGTGCAGTGGGAGGTTTTCAGACTCAGCCAGTGACAGGGGAAGGTCAGGAGCTCATGGCTCACCCAACAACCCCTGAGGTTGGGAGTGTGGGTATGGATGGGCTAGGGGACAAAGAAGAAAGAACTAATCCCCATTTCCTAAGAGACGCAGGCAGCTGGCGGCAGACCTGAACCCAGAATCCAGAGCTTTCCTGGCCTCCTGACCCTATGTCCTGTGCCCCGTCCACACTGTCTGAATTCTTGGCCGAGGTCCCTGTTTTACCCAGGGCTCAGCCCCGAAGAAGCAGATATGGGAGGAAGAAAGCATTTATTTATTCAACAGATATGTCTTCAGCCCAGGCCCTGGCACACAGGAGGCCTTCAGTGAAAGCTTGTTGATTAAAGAAAGGAGTAAGGAACCTCCTCTTACGTCCAGCATCCGTGGAAGATGCTGGAAATGCAATGGTGAGCGGAGCAGACATTGTGTCTACCCCTGTGGGGTCTATAGTCTGGGAAAAGTTGAGCAGAGTACAGGGGCTTGAACTGAGGGCAGACTCTGTCCAGGCTCTGGGCCCTTGCCTTATAGTCCTTATCCCATTAAATCCTCATAACCACCACGTAAAGTGGATGTTGGTCCTTATAATGAAAAATACTGAGAGTCGGAGACGGTGAGTCACTTGCTCAAGATCACACGGGTGCTGGTTAAATGACAGAGCCAGAGTTTGCAGCTGGGTTCCGAATCCACAGCCTACCCCTCAATGCAGCCATCAGAACCAGGCTGGGGATGGGGGAAAGGATTCCAAATTCTTCCTGGTGGAGCCGCCACAGAGGAATGGTTTTATTTAATGGCATGGGAGTGGGAGGCAGGAGGCGTTTTCCCTGTCCCCAGCCTGACACCACGGTGAACCTTGAACTGCTAAATTGAGTGAGATGGGGCAGGGCAAAAGGTGAAGGGAGCCTGCTTGCAGCCCACGGGGCTGGGGAAATGAGCTAATTAGGACCTTTCAGCGGTGCCGGCCCACAGCTGGGCAGCCCAGCTGGTTCTGGGTGGACAGAGTCCTCCCTGGCCCTGAGTTCAGAGGGTCAGCCCTGCCTTAGAAGCAGGATGGTCTCATCCCTGCCTGTGCGCTCCCCTAAGCCCTCAGGTGCCGCAGCCAGGAAAAGGAGCCAGACCCCTACACGCCTGTGGAGACACAGCTCATTGTCATCCCTTTCTCCAGAGATGAGTGGTTACCTTGGGGATGGTGGCTTCCAGACAGTGTCTGGCAGGGAGGCTGATGCCTTCCAACTCCCTGGTTTTATTTTGGCCTTGACCTTGTGGTGTCTACGAATTCACTGGCCTGGACTGTGAGTGCCAGGACTCAGGAATGAGTAACCCCAGTTCACCACTGACTCCCCAGTACTCAGCACCCAGCACCCAGTGTGGGGCCTGCTACCATACTGATGCTCCATAAATGTTTTTTGAATGAATTAAGAAAGAAATCAGCTGTGTAAATTACAAAGGTGTATACTGGCCTTTCCTGGCCAGTGCAGGAGTGATCTGGGCTTGATTTGATTTTGCTTTGACAGGATTCATTCAAGTCACACTTGCTGATCACCAATTCTGTACTGGGCACTGGGAATCCAGAGCTTCAGTGAGCTCCCAGGGAGCTGAGTCCAATGAGCAAGATTCATAATTATTTCTAGATATCTAAGTCTATGATACACCCTGTGCTCACAATTATTTTTAGATATCTAAGTCTGTAATAGTAAAAAAAAAAAAAATGTTTCTCAGAGGAGGTGGCATTGGAGCACATCCTAAAAGGAGGAGTGAGGGTGACTGGGTGGGGGAGAGGGGTTGGCCTCCAAATGCCAAGTCATCTGCAGGAGTGAGAACACAGGATTCTGTACATTGCAGTCACGAGAAGCCACCCCTGCATAGCTCAAACATTCATAAATTGAGCATAAAATCCCAACAGAGGCCATTGTCCTAGATACAGGGCTCTCAGGGAGGCAAGGAGAGCTCTAATTTAATTCAGAAGAGGGAGCCAGGGAAAATGGAAGCTAATGTTTCTTGAGTACCTAGGTAGGCCCTGGATAAGTAGTAGAAGTGAAAACAGACAAGACCTTGGCTCTCTGGGAGTTTCTAATGGGGAAGAATGAAGTCAACCACTCACACAAGACACAATAGACATCAACAGGGTGGGAACTGTGAAGACAAGACACCAACTCTATCACAGTGGAGTGGATCCAATCGGCAAAGTGGGTGTAAAGGGCAGGAAAGATTTGTAGATCGCTGATGTCTAAGCTTTTCACATTTACTTCCTTGTCAAGCACTCAGCATAGTGCCTAGCCTAGTAAAGCTCAATGAATGTTAGCAAATACAGTGTTACTATGAATTCACTTCATCTAAACCACCACGCCGCAAGGAAGGTATCAGGATGATCCCCATTTTACAGATGAGTAAACTAAAGACCAGAGGTGCAAAGTCACTTGCCCAGGGTTCCATTGTGGCTGTGGGAAGAGGCTGGGATTTGAACCCAGGCAGGTCTGGCCAGCTCTTCACAACCCACACTGCCTCCTGTTTCCCCAAACCTAATTTGGGAAGATGGGGGTGGGGGTCTTCAGTCTCCCTTATGGAAAACTGAATCCATTTATCAACAAATCCCTCAATTCTTTACACAAAGTAATGCATGAGAAAGCATCAGGCACAGGCCAAGCTCATGGTGCCCAACAAATTCCACTGTCAAAACTCTCAGGACCACAGCGGCCTTAAAGAGAAAGTGACTCAATAAAGATTTATCTGGTCCTCTCTTGAAACACTTTTTATTTTTCTAAGGGAGCTTCTATTAAAGAGACAGGAACACAGGCTAAAGTCAAAAAATGTATTCATAGTCATTTTAATCATTACTGCTATTGTGTGCAAACCTTGTGTAAGTATCTATGTGATAAAGACCTGGGGACACAGACACGGAGAAGAGTCAGGTTCTCATGGAAGTCACACCCTCGGCTAGGGAGACAAAACAGAAACGTCCGGATGGCTGGAAAGTTAAGTAATAATATCAAGCAAGAAGGGACAATGTGATCAAAAGACATCACTCCCTTAATTGTAAAGGGACTGATTCAGGCTGGAGAATTTGAGGTTGTAGCCATCACGGTGGGGCAGAGGGTAGAGAAAGCTTTCCCATGGAAGGAGGAACACTGCTAGGTCTTGAAACATGGGGAAAATCCGATTAGACAGGGACGGGGGCTGGGTTGAAGCAACCATCCTGTTGGTTTCTATCATTCTTGAAATAAATATCTTTGGCATGTAGAGCAGCCCGCATCGGCTCTCTGAAGAGCAAGACAGTGTTTTATTAGGGAAAAAAAAATCCAATTTGGGATCAGTGGACAGAAGAGAAGAGAAGGGTAGGAAGAGAACACACTTTGCTATCCCCAGTGAAGGCTGAAACTGCTTGCCCACGCAGAAAATGACATGTCCGGACACTGGAGAAAGTGGCCCCACCAGCAGGAAGCATGAGTGGCCCCTTGCCTGACCATGGGAAGATTTTTCCATGTTCCTAATGTTCTCCAGGAGGCCTGGTCTTACAGAGAAAAAAACGCCAAAACCGGCCAAGAAAATAGAAAGTAGGAGTTTTCTGCTTAGAACAGCTCAAAAAACCTATACATGGAGGAGTGGTGCGGCTCCTCGTGGGACGTGTTGATCACGCTCTGTCCTGTAGGAATGGCTCAGAGTGTGGCTCTGATCATGGCTGGAGCCTCCTGCCCTCTGTGGCCCACTCCATCCCCCAACCCCCAGGTCCAGGTCGCCAGGTCCCCCACTTCAAGGTCATTAGCTCAAGCTCTTGTCTCAACCTCCCGCATCAGGTGAGAAGCTAGCCAGGTTGAAAGAGCTCTGCCTGGCGGGCTCCCCTGCCACTCTGAGACCGACCGCGGACGTGGGACAGGGAGCTGAGAGCTGGCCGTCTGCCCTGCCTGTCCCATCTCTGTAGCAATCAGCCCCAACAAGGCAGCGAGCCGGCCGACAGGGCGGCATTGAAGTCAAACTCTCGCATATCAGTTTTGATTTCCACTGGAATCGCCTCCCTCGGCTGGATTTCAAAAGACAGCGTTACTAATGAGAAACACACAAGTTCTTGAAATGAAGTTAACGTCTTTTAAAAAAGAAGGAGGGGGTGCTTTGCTTTGCTTTGGCTCTGTTGATATATATTAGAACCACATTGTCCAAGGGCAAAAAAAAAAAACAACAAAAAAAAAACCAGACGTTCTGCTTCTGAACAGAAGTACGGGAGCCCTTGTACTTTGGAAGATGCAGAGAGGCTGGTGTCTTGGCCTGTCGTATCTCTCAACTTGGAGAGAATTTTTGTTTGTGTTTTTGTTTTTTTAGGGTGCTGGGAATTTGCAACTTCAATTTAAAACAGGAAAAAGGAGAGGAGGATACAGAGTATCTAAAGTGGGCAAAAAGGAACGCCAATGAACAGTTAGGATTTTTTTTTAAGAGCTTGTTTGTTTTGGAGAGAAGTGGGACATGGAGACTCAAAGACAGGCTTAGGTTTATAGTCTGCTCCATCTCCATCCCCTTCCATTTCCCAGCTCTGTGTGCCTGATCAAGTCGCCTCGCCCTACGTGACTCTGTCGCCTCTGTTTTTCTATGGAGGAAACCACGAAACACCTCCCCGCTACAGGGCCGCTGGGAGGACTGGAGGTTCCCATGAAGATGTGCCCAGTGTGCGTGACACTCAGTCCCTGCTCAGAAAATGGCACTTGGATTGGGGCATCCTTGCCATCTGGGAGCTGTTAGATCCAGAGAGCTGTTTAGGGCCTGGTTCTTTCAGGACACTTCTGTCTGGTGTTCCCTGAAGCCCACTGGGGATGTGATCGCTCCTATGAGAACGTTCTCATTTCAGAGCTGACAGAGGAAGAAAGGAGAGGGGCGCTTCACGCTCAGTTCCATCATAACCAGAACTGGACAAGATTTGAGAGACAGAGGGATCTCTTGCCTCTTGAGAAGCCTGAAGCAGGGAGGCTATCCCTGAATATTCCAGAGGTGGTTCCTCCCAGGGCCTCTGCATGTGCTCACCCCTCCCCATCCATCCACTAACTGCCGCATCCTCAGGTTTCTTCCAGAAAGGACCATGGACCACTGGAACGCTCTCCAGGTCTTGCTTGGGCAGTGCCTTTTCTCTCCAGGCTTTGGTTTACCCATCTGTGCCAAAAGGGGATGAGATAAGGTCACTCCCAAAGCTCCCTTTCAGAGCTGCTGATTCACCAGTCTGTGAAGGGCTGAGACTCCCTTCGGCCTGGGAAAGGCTTTCAAATGCCCAAAATGGGGATTTTCCGAGGCTGGGCATCCCTATTCAAGGCCCTGCAGCCTTTAGCATCTTCAACAACTCTCCAAACCCCTAGAAGCACTGATGTAGACAGGAGATAGGTGACTTGGTCCCCATCCTGGTGGGGATGAAAGATGCGCTTGCCTGCATAGCCAACCATCGCTTCACTCCTGAGGAAAACCAAGCTTCCCGAGGGATGATGTATGTTCCACGTGTCCCAAAACACACGGCAGGGGCCCCATTCCCCTTTGGAGGGATGAAAGTTGATCATGATGGAATTCGGCTTAGGAGAGGAAACAGGGGTCCTAACATGATCAGGGCCTGTTCTTGGATCCACGTGGCTTTGATCTATTCCCTTAGCTTCTCTGCGGCCTTAGTTCTAAGAAATAAGACCTTTGCCTTTTGCAAAAGCATCCTGAGGACAAATCACCATTGCGCTTCATCTCTGTCCTCTGCCTCTCCATGCTCCAGGCTGGGGCTCTCTCGAGAGGTATCTGGGCCTTTTGGGGTTTTCCTAGCATCTAGAAGGAAGTAGGGAGGGACATCAAAAATTATATAGGATTTCTTCCCCTAAGAGCAGAAATCTGGTTTCAACCCTGATTCTTTCTCAGTCAAGTAGCTTCAGGCCTTAACCTTTCTGAGCCTCAGTTTCCCCAGCTGTGAAGTGGGGATGCCTACCTGACAGGGCTGTGGTGGAGACAGGCTCTGTGTTTGGCTTTCTCTGATTGGAAGGGGTCCTTATTCTGATGCCTGTCAGATATTGTGCACTCTTTGCAAGTCTAGAAATTGTCTAGTGGCAAAGTCAGGAGGCGAGTGAGGAGTTGGCCCGGAAACCCATCCGAGCCTTCCCACCTTGGCAGTTCCTTCATTTCAGAGGCTGGGCGCAGCATGTGCCATCTCTGAGTCAAGCTGGAATCCTCCAGCAGGCCCCCCTGTGCCCAAATGCAGCCTGGAGGAAGCAGGAGGGAGGGGGCGAGATCTCTGCAAAGCACGGACAGGGCAGCCCAGCCCGTCAGGAATTTCTGGCCCCAGGACCTCACAGTTGCCCCATCCCAGGTGCCTCTTCAGAGTTGGGGAGTTTCTGGGGTTCAGCAGTCCCAAAGAGAGTGAAGTCAGCTGGGGCCGCACAAAGCGCCTTCTCAGCAGTGGCCCCAAGCCTGGGCCCCTCTGCATCTGGGGGACTTGTTTTCAGTCAAAGCCAGACCCTGCCCCAGCAAGCCCCGAACCCTTTCAGTCACCTTGAACGAGGAATGTTTTTTTCATTAACATCCTACTCCTCTGCTCCCCTTCTCAGCCCCCCAAAGAGGCCCCCAAGCTTGAGCTTCCTCTCCCTGTCTCTGCAACCTCGTAATATCCCCAGGCAGCTGGAAGGCGAAGGCAGTGATCTCAGCCGACAGCCATGTGCGCAGCCCCCACCGCCCACCCGGACCCCTCAGCTAGCAAGCTGTTTTCCTTCCCTTTGCCCACAGTGGAAACAGCTCCGCGCCCAGGACTTCTCCCCTGTGAGGCCTCCGGGAGCTTCCACCCCAGAGACAAGCCCCTACTCAAAAAAGGTAACCACTCTTTTATTTACCGGATGTGCTCTCGGACACTGTCTCATTCAATCATCCTTGTCCCTATTTGACAGATGAGAAAACTGAGGGGTCTTGTTCGGACTCTTCTCCCTGAATGCAGCCCTTTCCCAGGGGAGGCGGGGCTGGCAGTGGGCTCTCTGAGCACGCCCGTGGCTACTCCTACGGGGTCCAGGTGCCTTCGCTGCGCTGCACGCAGGCTCCTCTCCCCAGCTCTTCCGAAGCTGTGCTGATCCAGCACTTCACCCGCCTCTGCTCACCACCTCTGTCTTCCCCATTCTTTCCTTTAAAAACGCTGACTGTAGTTGACAAGAGAAACTTTACTCTGGAGGAAACTGACAGGCCTGTGGCCTAAGGAGTAGCACAATTTACATTAAAAAGAAAAAAGAAAGCTGGAGATACTTTGGCTTTGGAGTCATATACACCTTGGTTCGAATTCCAGCTCTACCACTTACCGACTGTGCAACCCTCAATAAGTCACCCCTCTGAATGCTGATTTCCTCTTCCGTGAAGCAGGAATATTAGAAAAAGTATCTACGTCCAAGATTTGGGGGAGAGTTAACGGAGAGTCGTGAACGCTCAGGATTGTCAGCTATGATGATGAAGGAGAAGGAAAAGGATAGAGAAGAGGAGGAGGAATTTTTTAAGGCTCTTGATACTTGTTGCAATTTGCAATCAACTACACTAAGTCGCCCCAAATTGCCTTCTCACCAATAGTAATGAGAGAAGTAGCAAGGCATGGTGGCTAGAGCTGCACCATCCATACAGTAGCCCCTACCCATACAGAGCTATTTACATTACAATTAAATACAATTGTAAATTCAGTTTCTCAGTTGCACTAGCCACATCTCAGGTGCTCACCAGTCACATGCGGCTGGTGGCTCCACTGTTGGACAGCACAGCTAAGCCCTAAAGCTCCGGACAAGAGCCTGGGCCCAGAGACAGGCTGCCTGCATTCAGATCTTGGCTTTGCCACTTTCTGGCCATGTGACTCTGGGCAAGTTAGTTTCCATCCGTCCTAGTTTCTCCATCTGCAAAATGGGGATAATAGTATGAATACATACCTCCTAGAGTCATTATAAAGATTAAATGAACTAATATTTGTAAAGCACTCAGACAGCACTTGGCATATCATAAGAACTATTAAATAAATGAAAACAGCTCATCAATTATGAAAGTTGGCATTCTGTGTCCCTGTGTATAAATGTCAGGAAAGGTCCTCCCTCCCCACCACACACACCTCAGTACCTATCATACTCCAGATTCCACACCAAGTGAGTCACCATGGATAATAGCTTTAAGGTTAATGCTTGCACATCTTTTAAATGAAAAATTGACTCAAGGAAAAGAACAGAGAAACGTATCAGAATCCAGAGACCTGAAAAATACAGCACCTGAACATTAGATCTTATCCAGAGCTTCCTGGTGGCCAAGGTAAAAAAAGGAAAACAAGGCAGATGGCTTTATTCTTGTCTGATGATCAAATGAGCTCCTCTGCTTTCTCTTACCCACAATCTGATCAAAAAAGGAAATCTTGAGATATAGGTACATTGATGTAGATTTTTTTAAGTCTATGATTAGCCCTGTATTCAGGCAAATTCCTAAGTTTCTAAACTCCTAAACACTTGTTGCAAATTGCAATCAACTACACGAAGTTGCCCCAAATTGCCTTCCCACAATTAGGAATGGAGAGAAAAGTAGCCGAGCATGGTGATTAGAACTACACCACCCAAGAAAGTAGCCAGTCCTGGGCCCAGCCACTCCCTGCAGGCTCTCTTTAACTGAAAGATGCAAATCTCACTGGCATGAGGTTCTGTGTCCCCATAGCCTCTGCCCTAAAGAGTGTTGGTCTGTTCTAATGCCTCAAAGTGTCCCAGTCACCTCTGAAGTATTTCCACCTGACCCCGACCCTAACCTCCCAAGAAACTCCTACCCTTTACTTTTTTAAGACATAGTCTTGCTCTGTCGCTCAGAGTTGGAGTGCAATGGTGTGGTCTCCACTCACTGCAACCTCCATCTCCCAGGTTCAAGCAATTCTTTTGCCTCAGCCTCCTGAGTAGCTGGGACTACAGGCACATGCCAGCATGCCTGGCTAATTATTATTATTTTTTTTTTAAAGTAGAGACAGGAGTTTCACCACGTTGGCCAGCCTAGTTTCGAACTCCTGACCTCAGGTGATCCGGCCACCTTGCCCTCCCAAAGTGCTAGAATTACAGGAATGAGCCACCACACCCGGCCCCAAGCCTCTCTTTGATGAAAGAAGTGCTGTGTACCTCAACCACATCATAACCAGGCACACATCTGTTCCTAGCACAAAAATCACCATAGAGGCTCATAGAATTTCTTTGTCTTGGGATCCCACAGTATGGCCCACTTCGTAGCCAGAAAAAAAGGGTTGCCGATGCTCCAGTGTCTTACCTCAGCACAGAGCAAGTCAGTTGCTGGGCCAGTGGCAGAAGGCAGGAATGCTCAGGGCAGCGTCTCTGAGGTCCAGAGATAGGAGCCAACCCTGGGCCTTGCTCATTCTTAGTCTGCCTTCTGCCTGGGAATGGGCATCAGGCTGAGGGCAAGGTGGGGGAACAGGGCCTTGGTAGACACAGGATGTGGCTGCTAAGGAGATTAGCCTCCAGCTAATGCCATCCCACTCGGCTCCACGGGGACGTCTGCCAGTCTGCCCGTCTCACCAAAACAGCGTCTTCTCCCCGATGGTCCACCCTCCCCAGGCTGGCAGCCCTAATGGGCTGGAAACAAGAATGGCATCTGGGTGCATGTGACATGGCAAAGTCAGGGTTGAAGAGACCCTGAGGGAGGGGCTGGGCACAGGAGCAGCCAAGATGCCATTATAACACAGGAGACGTGCAGAGCACCCTGCCCTGGCCAGACATCCGCGCTGGCCAGTGAGCTTCCCTCCTGGCCCCAGCTTTCCTCCCTGGGGCCCATCCCAATCGCTACAGCTGATCTCTGCTGTTAGAGCCAGCAGGGGGAGGCACTATCCAAGAGACAGGCCCATTTGAAAAGGGAACTCTTGAAGTTCAAAGATCCTTCAAGGCCCAAAGCAAGGAAGTAATAATGATGGCCAAGGTAGTTGATTTGGTTCAATGCCCCTATTATAAGGCTGAACCGTATCTCCCCTAGTCCCCCTCCCACGACTCACATGTTTAAGTCCTGATATCCATTTCACAGAATGTGACTGTATTTGGCGATAGGTCTTTAAAGAGGTAATTAAGGGAACAAGAGGTTATATGGGTGGGACCTAAACCAATGTGACCGCAGTCCTTCCAAGGAGAGATTGGGAGCCAGACACACACAGAGAAGGCCACACGATGACACAATGAGAAAGTGGCATCTACAAGGGGAGAGATCTCAGAAGAAACCAACCCTGCTGACAGCCTGAGCTCAGATGTCCAGCCTCCCGAAATGTGAGAAGATAAATCTGTGTTATTTCAGCCCACAGTCTGGGGGACTTTGCTGTGGCAACCCAATTAGTAGTCTAGGCCCTGATTAGTCTCCCAATGAATTGAACAACACACCCCACACAAGGCTACCAAGTAAATCTCACCACTCACGTAGAAGAGAAAGAGAATGAGTGAGTGCTGAAGGCCTACTCTGTGCCAGGCACATGTATGTTACCTTGCTAGCTGCGTGCGGTGGTTCTTGCCTGTAATCCCAGCACTTTGGGATGCCGAGGCAGGCAGATGGCTTGAGCCCAGGAGTTTGAGATCAGCCTAGGCCATGTAGAGAGACCTCATCTCTACCAAAAAAAAAATATATATATATGAAAATTAGTTGGGAATGGTGGTACATGCCTGTAGTCCCAGCTACCCAGGAGGCTGAGGTGGGAGGATCACCTGAACCCAAGGAGGTTGAAGCTGCAGTGAGCCGAGATCATGCCACTGCACTCCAGCCTGAATGACAGAGTGAGACCCTGTCTTTAAAATAAATAAATAACCTCACTGAATCCTCCCAGCCCTGCCAGGAACAGCATGGGTCACACTGTTCAACTGAGCTAACGGAGAGCCTCTCAGAAGACCAGCTCCTCCAAGCTGTGTTTGAACTCAGGTGTCAGATTTTAAAGCCTGGACCCATTTCACCAGTTACACAGGTTCAGGGCTTGCTTAGCCAGAAGATCACAAATAGAGACTGCGTGGTCACCAAGCCACGGGTGGCGGAGGGGATTCCGGGGCATCTATCCACAGACATCCGTGAGCTCTGAGCACTACGCCTGGGGCAGCTACCCGCTGTCTCCCAGAAAATGGCTCAGAGTGTTCCGTTTCTTGCAAAGGAGAAAGGCCCTGAGAAGAAAGAAAAAAAAAGGAGACGATATCATACAAAATGGATTAAAGATGAGGACACAGGGATGGGTCCAAGAACCAGAAGAGTGCTCTGTCCACAGTGAAGAATGTTCCCTAAAACTTCTCCTTCACTCCCAAAGCCTGACAGTCCCCCACCCTACAGTGCAGACCCGCACAAAGTTCTTACTGCAGAGCAGGCACCCTGCTCAATGCCTAGCAGGCCCTGGCTCATTGAATCCGCTCTTCTCCCAAACACAGAGGCAGAAGTGAGGCACTGAAAGGTAAAAATTTGCCCAGGGACCCACAATTGGTCAACAGAGAGGCAGGACTTCAGTCTGAGGTCTGAAGCTGGAGCTCCACTCTCAACCATTCCCCTGCACTTACAGAGAGACCATTTTAGAAGTTTCCTCGTTTTCACTACCAAGAAAAAATAATGTGTGTCCTACCGCAGAAAAAGGAATACTGCAGGCTCCCAGTCATTAACGACCAAGCATGAGTAAGAATATATTTTGTTTGGTAGGACGTATTTTGACAGGCGCAGAGTAAGAGAGAGCTGAAAGCCTAATTGAGGAGGTGAGGGCTCCCAGAGCAGAGAAACACGCCCAGAACTCTGAGGCTGAGCCAGTTTGCACAACAGGGTCTGAGGTCCTCAACCACACAAACGTCAATCGTCTGCAGGCAACTAGGCACTCAAGGGACCTGGCCTCCAGCGTGCTTCTGGAGTGCCCCTTCCTGCAGAGAGCACTGAGGAGACACAGCTTGTTTGCCTGATTAAAGCATGCTTCCAAAATTAATCTATGCCATAAAGCCGTGGATATCGAACAAATGCCCAGGATTTATGCAGCAAAAAAGTTTTACGTAAGAGGGTGCATTGTAACGCCCACAACATGTTAAAACCGTATCTGTATGACACATGTATGCATATATGAACATTCATTCACCCTTTTCTTAGTCACAGTATCTTAATTTTTCTCTGGAAATACTTCTTCCTCACTTTTGGGCCAGGTGCTTTTTATTATTTATTATTGTTACTGTTTTGAGTCAGAATCTTACTCTATGGCCCAGGCTGGAGTGCGGTAGTGGGATCATTGTTCACAGCAGCCTTGAAATCCTGGGCTCAAGCAATCCTCCCACCTCAGCCTCCCAAGTAGCTGGGACTACAGGAACAGGCTACCATATCCAGCTAAGTTTTTCTATTTTGTTTTTTTGTAGGGACAGGGTCTCACTATGTTGCCCAGGTTGATCTCCAAGTTCTGGGCTCAAGCAATCCTCCTGCCTCAGCCTCCCAAAGTGCTGGGATTACAGGTGTGAGCCACCGCACCTGGCCTCAGGTGCTTTTTTAAAATCTTGGTTTCTTTGTTTTCAGACGGAGTCTCACTCTGTCACCCAGGCTGGAGTGCAGTGGCATGATCTTGGCTCACTGCAACCTCCACCTCCCAGTTTCAAGTGATTCTCCTGCCTCAGCCTCCCAAGTAGCTGGGACTGCAGGCACCCGCCACCATGCCCGGCTAATTTTTATATTTTTAGTGGAGATGGGGTTTTGCCATGTTGGCCAGGCTGGTCTCGAACTCCTGATCTCAGGTGATCCGCCCGCCTTGCCTCCCAAAGTGATGGGATTACAGGTATTAGTCACGGCTGCTGGCCTAAATCTTGGTTTCTATTGCATACGGCGAAATCAGTACATTGTTACATACACATCTGCCTGCATAGCCAGCCCCAGATCACAATATGAAATATTTCCAATCCTCCCAAACCCCCAGGTCCCCTCCTAGTTAATTCTGCCCCCACTCCCATAACAGAGTTGACCACTATTCTGACTTTTACCACTTAGCTTTACTTTTTATCAGGCTATGTGCTTCTGGTCCACTGGAGTTGATTTCATGCCTCATTCCCGAGCATGTGACTTGCTCCTGGCCAATCAGAGCACCACATCCCCCTAACCTCAGTGCCGGATTCAAGGGGTGACATGTGGCCGAATTGGGCCGAAACTGGCCTGCTGGCAGTGACAAGCACTATTCTCCGCTGTGATGGGGGTAGAAAGATGAGATGGCGTCTTTACCCCTGGAGCTGTGGGAGCCCCCATGAGGAGCCAGGAAATAGAGTCAGCAGACCCGATGACAAGGCTGAGAGATGGAGAGAAACTGAGTCCTGGGGACAGTGTTGGAGCCCTTCAATCAAGCCACAGCCACATGAGCCTATACAAATCTCTTTTGCTTAGGCCATTCTGCTACAAAACGAATTGATATAGATAGATAGATAGATAGATAGATAGATAGATAGATAGATAGATAGATAGATGATAGATAGATAGATAGATAGATAGATAGACCAAAAAAAAGAAAACCCAGAAAGAATAGGTATCAAGTAAACATTTAATCATAACCCACCCCCTTATTTACAACAGCTTATGATTTTCTTTGCTTTTAAAACATCAGTCTTGCCATAGTCTTCGCAGCCCCACCCCAGCTGCCTCCTGCAGCCTCACTGTGAACCAGCTCCTCCTGCCACACCCGTCTGCTCCCTTCCGCCACAGGACCATTACATATGCTGTCTCTTCTTTCCCAAACACTCTTCCCTCCATTTTTGCATACTTAACAGATCCCAACTCCAGCTTCACTCCCTCCACAAAGCTCTCCCAGACCTCCCTGTCAAAGCCTTTTTCTCTAGTTTCATGTCTTTATATCTCTCCTTTTTAATGTAAAATGTGGTTGAATTCTTATAATTACATGATTTTATATCTCTTCCCTTTTCAACTATGCGCTCCATGAAGGCATGCACATCTGTGTTTGCTCACTATCGCCCCCGAGTGTCTAGAACAGAACCTGGCACTCATTCGGTAGGTTTGAAAAAAAAAAAAAGTACTATCAACCGTGGTTGTGGGGTGCAGGGGGAAACAATGTGGAAACACTTTCACTTTCTAAGTCATGTATATTTCCGTAATGTTCCCCTTTTTTCCGGAAATACCTGTTTCTTTTGTAATCAAAAAACAAATTAAAGGTTTATTTTTAAAACAATGAAAAATAATGTTTTTTCTTCCCCCAAGGAGATCCCTTTGGCCAGAGGTATTTGTTCCACCATCAAAATATATGAGAAATGATCCCATTTAAGTTTTGCTCCCACAAATTTTCCTAAAACCTTTGGTGCCTTTTACTGTATCTCTTCTAAGGAGCACTTCCAGACAATTGTATAAATGAACAAGTAGCCAAAGAATATGAACAGAAAGACTCAGAAGAGAGTTAGTCTTCCGTATTGGGATTTCCCCCCTTTAATGCAATACTCCACGTTGTGATTTTTACTGTGTGCATCCAGGAAGTCATGTCTTCTGCTAGGAAAATGATTCCTGATTCACATGATGGGATTAAAGTGCCAGTGATCCCTGGAGCTTCTCTGTGAGCTCCAGGACATCCAGGTGCTCAGCCACCTGGTCACAGCTGAGAACAATGGTGTTCTGCCAAAGCCAGGCAGAGGGGGCTGGGTGTCCACTGTGTCCCAGTGTGCATGCCCAGCCCTGTGGCCCACTCCCTCTATGATCTTAGGCGGGTACCTCTGCTCTCTGGGCCTCAGTTTCCCCATCCATAAAACAGGGAGGAGGGATTTGGTCAGTTTCCAAATTTCATTTTGGCCGGAAGTCTTATTTCTCTTCAAACAAAATCAGAAGCAGACGTTCAATATAGAAACAGATAAAGCAGAACTGCTGTGTTTGAAGTGGAAATGGGGAACTGAGATGTTTTCATTTGCCATCTCTTTTGCCTGCCTGACGCCCCCCCACAACACTTGCATACATGTGCACACATGTGTACATACACACGTGCACACACACACGTGCACACATGCGGCAGCAGATATGGGGACACCTCCACGGAGGCACGAGGGAGCAGAGCGCATTCTGCAAGTTGCAGACTAGAGCATCTCTAAACCTTCTCCCAGCTCTGACATGCCATGAATTCTGTGATTTTGTTTATTTGGATAATATTTGTGCCTGATTGCTGTCTTGCCTCGAGTGTGTTTTATTTCACTCATTTCCTCAGCGGATATTTACTGGTCAGTGAAAAGGCCTAAGTGCCGGGGATTATGCTGGGGTTACCGCAGCACCCCAGCTGAGCACAGCCTACCCTCATGGAGCTTTTACGGTCCTTAGGAGGAAATGAATTACCAAACCACCAGTGGCGGAGACTGTGCATGATAGTGAGAGCAAGTGCTGTAAAGAGAGACTCCGAGGTCCTGGAGAGCACATAACACCAGGGCTGGGCTGAGCCCAGGCGAGCAGGTGACATTCCAGTAGAGATCTAAGGAATGAGGAGGGGAAGAGGAAGGGTAGAACATCCAGAGAAAAGAAACAGCATGTGCCAAGGGCCTGAGTCCAGAGCTTAGCATATCTGGGAGCAGAAAGAAGGCAAGGTGGTGGATCCCAGTGTACAAGACAATAGGGAAGCTGAAGGGTGGGGGGTTAAGGAGGCTGAAAGGGAAACCCTTGAAAGAAGTGTGAGCCTGGGATTGACATACATTCAGCAGCATTTATTGAACTCTTACTGTGTACAGTCACTGTTCTGGACCCTGGGGATAAAACAGTTTAAAAAAGGCTAGGTATGGCGGCTCATGCCTATAATCCCAGCACTTTGGAAGGCCGAGGTGCATGCATCACCTGAGGTCAGGAGTTCGAGACCAGCCTGGCCAACATGGTGAAACCCCGTCTCTACTAAAAATACAAAAATTAGCCCGGTGTGGTGGCGTGCTTCTGTAGTACCAGCTACTTGGGAAGTTGAGGCAGGAGGATCTTGAACCCAGGAGGCGGAGGCTGCAGTGAGCCAAGATCGTGCCATCACACTCCAGCCTGGGCGACAGAGCGAGACTCCATCTCAAAAAAAAAGACAAAAACTTCTGCCCTCGTGGAGTTTACATTTTAATGGTAGAGGGAGCGACACAATAAACAAAATAAAAACAGATGAGTTGTCAGAGGCAGAGGCAGGCACATCCAGGCTTTCCCAGAGTCTGAAGCAATCTCATATAATGGCGGGGTAAGGAACTCTCTAAGATTAAAAAAGAATAAAAAATTGTAAATATCCGTTGAGGTACAGAGCCTTGGAAGCTATCAGTGAGGAGTCCTGAAGCTTAGGAATCATTAGCTTGCTGGAGACTCCACCTCCGGTCAGAAGGTGAGCAATGAGATGAAGAAGAATCAAGCACTGGGGGCAGTCGGCCTTGGGAGAACTGGGGGAGAAGGAGCAACTTGAAATGGGGTAGACAGACAAGGCTTCTTCATTGAGAAGGTGACCTCAGGAACACCTAGAGGAGGTGAGGGAGCCACATGGATATTTGGGAGAAAAGCATTCCAGGCAGAGATGTTGAGCTGGAAGCCTGCCTGGAGGAGGCCAGAATGGTGAGGGAGAGAGGGGAGGAGACAGCCCAAGAGGTGGCCTGGGCCAGTGGGATCGGCTAACATTCTTGCTTGCAAGGTTGCCCTGACTACCGTAACGATCCCAGGGCAGCAGAAGTGGAAGCCCAGAGACCAGGTACCAGCCAGGCTTAGTTCAGGGAGAGATGCTGATCCTGAAACCCTGCAGAGGCCACAGAAACACAGAGAGAAGGCAGCTTTCCAGAGCTACTAGAGGGTGCATTCGGGGGGACTTCTCGGCAGAGCTAAGGGGTGGCTGGCAGAAAATAGGAAAGAGGGAAATGGGAGAAAAAATCTCAGTGCATGCAAATCTCCTGCATCATTTTACTCTCACCCAAAGGAAAACAAACTGCCAAAGGAAATAAAAATGCTTCTGGACAAGTTAAGTGGTGGTCTTCTGTGTGCAAACGTGACTCTCCTCAAAGGCTGTTTGTCATCCTCAAAGATGGCAGGGCCTTGGGGGAACAGCCACACAGAGGCCATCTGTGCTCCCAGCCCAGTGAACCCACAGGCCTGTAAAGCCTCCATGGGGATGGCAGAGAGGAGGGAAGGCAGATCCTTTTTGAAGAGAGCAAAGTAACCCCGAGGCTGGTGATGCCAGGAACACTGGGGCATTGACCGACTCGGGGCCTGGATTTCTCCTCTGCCAGGGAAGGAGGAAAGCGAGGGATGGATGGGAGGGGGCCTGTGGCTGTCATCCCGAGGCTCGTGGTTTGGGTGGCAGAACAGACCTAGGGATTGAGCGGAGCCATGGCAAGTGAAGCAGCAGACTTTTAGGCAGGCGCCTCTGACACAGCCCCAGGCGGTTCTGCTCCCAACAGTTCACCTTTCATGGCCAGTTGCACCTTCTGAACAGTTCGTGACAGCCAGCCTGGTGAAGCAGCCAGCCATTGGTGTCTTCCAAGGCTGGGACGGGTTCCTGGCTGGGAAGTTCTTCACCCTCCCCGTTCCAGATGGGGAACAGCTCCCAAGAGATTCAGTGTCACTGAACAAGTTAGAGGCTGAGGGCTGCGGGGTCTTGGGGATAGCACTTGCCCTTCTTTTCAATCAGTGCACCATATTTGGAAGCAGAATCAATGGTGTACTACGGGCCAGAGACCTGGCTTTGTGTTCCAGCTCTGCCACTCCATGCTCTGTGAACTGGGCATGTTACTTAACCTTCTGAGCCTCAGCTTCCTCATCTGTAAAGTGGGCATTGTGCTAACACTGCCACCTCCCAGGGCAGCTGTGAGGGTTAACTAAGTGCCTAGAAAAGACAAGAGCTCAGTTTATGGTCAAATAAAATCACAGTATTATTTGCAGACTAAATTTCAAGGATCCTAGGCTGCCACTCAACAGGGACAATGGCACTGAGGGTTTGAAACCATAGCTGGAAATCTGAGACATATGGGCAGTCCAAAGGGCCTCGAGCTCCAACACACTGATCCAAAAATTAAAAACCCAAAGACTGTGGGAATTCTTTGTGGCTGGAGAAGTCAGGCTCCTCCAGCCCTGGGAAGATGGAAATGAATCCAGTCAGTTTAGAGCAAGACGGCGACCAGCCTTGGCAGGCCCAGGCACAACCCTGGGAGGTGACCAAAGGCTGGTGATCATTGCAGGAAAAGTGCTGTGTCCAGAGAGAAAAGCTTCTTCCAGAGCAAGGTATGGCAGTTCAGGACTCCAACTGAGACCTCCAATGGGGCAAAAGAGACTGGACACTAAAACTGACATGTATAACCAGGGGGCCAATCCCATGTGGCATTCGAGAAGATTTCCTTGAATGGGAACTGGGGCCAAGCATTGTGCGAACTTGGGAAGAACATGATTAATGAGGCATAGGCCTGTCTTTGTGGAGCTCAGGAAAACTAATATATTCTGACCTCCTCTGTGAGTTTCCACAAATGCTCTCCCCTCTCATCCTCAGAACGGCCTTAGGAAGAGGCAAGAGGAAGCCGGAGCTCAGAGAAGTTAAGGGACTGCTGAAATCACCCAGCAGGTGCGAGGTGGGTGCAGGTCCCAAGCAGAGACCTGGCTGCTCACTCCACCCCAGTGTCTGGAGCCATCCATCTTCCAGCCCTGGCTGTCTCGCCCTGCTCTCCCCCAAAATCACCTCCCTGGCTGTCCATGAAAATTACATCCAGGCATGCTCTGTGATAAGCAATTTGAGAGCAGAGCAAATTCCCCATCTCTAGCCTCGTGCCCCTGGCTTGGATGCTTGCCCAAGGGCTTGGCCCAGGACCAGCCCCACCCAGAGGTGCACACCCGGGTGCCTCTCACTCAGACCCCCCGGGGCCAAGCAGAGGCCTAGCTCAGAGCCCCCCAGCCGCCACTGCCATCAAGCACACAAATCAAACCCAGCCATGACCCCAAACCACAATGATTTTCTGAACCTTGAAATGAACACAACCCTTCCCGATTTACAGAACCTCAAACCCAGTCAGAGGCTCACACCTCCTGAAGGCAAAGCCAGCCAACAAACAAAAACATCCAGATGGATCCAAGCATTTGCTCCCAGAACAGTGTCAGGCCAAACCTAACGCCCCCAAACTTCTAGTCATGGTTTCCAGCCTTTGAATATGAAAAGGAGAGCAAGCCCCGAGGGGTCTGACCGAATGGGGACAGGGGACAGGCGATAGAGGAAGGGAAGCACTGATGTGTAAAGGTGCCAGGTACTTGCAGCTACAAGGACAGCTCCAGGAATCCTGTGACAGAAATCCCCCAGGTGGAAACAGGTAAGGGTGGTTCCTCCCCCAAGGAGGCTGCCAGTTGCCACTGGAGCCCCTGGGAGGGAAGGGAGACAGCAGAGGAGGGGGCTGCGACTGAGGATCTTCCCGGCCAGGCATGGAGTCACCTTCCCCAGAAGCTCAGTGTGCAGGGCAGGGTGGGGCAGCACAGGACAGGGTCCGGGCCACCATCTTGCAACCCCTGTTCCATGTCTTTCCATACAGCAAAGTGTCCTCCCCTGGGAGTGGAGGTAGAGGCGCAGGGGCTGGGAGCTTGGTCCCAGGTAGCATGGAGGCCCCAGCCTCAAGGACTCCTGGCACATCTGGTCTAACTTTGACACCAGGTGAAATAGACATCTGGGAACCAGAAGAAATTATGGACTCAGGAAATGGGGAGGATGGCCAGTTGGTACTACCAGCGCCCCTGCCATCTTGTGATGGTGGATTTAAAGCAAGACCACTCAGCTTGGTGGGGTGTGTGTTTTCCAGCCATGTTCAGCCATGCAGAGGCAGGTGCAGAGAGTGGGCGAGAGACCGGAGCAGGGAGGCCAGCAACTGAAGAAAGTGGAGATTGGCCCTTGCATCTCAAAGTCCAGGAGGCGGGGAGATGAGGCCTGGGGCACACAGAAGTTGGCAGGTGCATTAGTTGCCAAGCCTTTCCCCAAAATGAGGTGCCTGCCTGATTCAGCCAGCACCCTGGGTTCGTGGCTAAAAGCTGTGTGCACCTCTGCCCTGGGCAGGGTGCCTTCCCAGGGCTGGCCTCTCCCACAGGGGACCAGGCAGCTTCCCTGCTGGGACCTGGTGGGAGGCTGGAGCTGGGTGAGAGGAACAGGCACTGAGGCTCATTGGGCGATGGAGTGCGAGTAGGGGCAAAACCCACTTTACAGGCTCCCACGGTGGCAAGAGGGTAAAGTGTGGGAGGTGGAGAGGTGATTAAATCCACAAGGTTCCAGAAATGGATGGAGCTGGCAGTCTCTACAACCAAGTACTATGCCAACGACAGTTACTTCAGTCCAGGATCAGCCCTCTCCCTGGAACAATGAGCCATTCTCTTGCTGAGAAAACCTTCCAGAAATTTCCTGACATGAGGTAGGTGGTGTAGGGCAAGCCATGGGGCTCCAGAGAGGGCTAAGTGTAAGTTCTTGCTTTTCTCCTGGGTGACTTTGGCATGTCATTGAAACCCTCAGTTCCTCAGTGTCCCAATCTGTGAAGTGGGAAGAGTCACACGTATACTCTGTAGCCCTGGTGCAAGGACTATGTGAGATAGCACGGATAAGACGCCAGGCATGTAGTAGACGCCCGAAGTAGTTCAGGTCATGCTGGACACTTGGTTGCCCCCACATTGCCTAGAGGTGTTTGGCATCCTGAAATGCTCAACCCCTCCCCACACCACCAATGAGCACAGTCAGCCTCTGCTGGTGCAGGCTCCAAGCCCTGAAGCCCTCAGGCTTGCCTAGTGCCCACGTTGGCGGTAAGAGGACGTTCACCCAGTCACCAGCTTATGCCTGCTGAGCTCCTCCATGGAAAACTTGGACGGGCTGGAAAATCCCAACTACAGTTACGTTTTCAAACCTTCTCGCAATCCAAATGTCAACACCAATAGAAACAATATGTTTATTTTCAGACCTCCTGCCAGACTGGGTTAATTTCTACAGGCTCAAAGCCCATTTTGGAACTGTAATGTCTCAATTTTACAGATGAGAGGAGGGAGAGGAAAAAAAAATGCCAAACCCTTCTTTGCCTTCTTGATTTGGGAAGCTGAGGGGGAAGGATAGCACCAGAGCAGGTTTTGTGGCTGGCCTTGTGACCCAGGAGGCCCCATTACCCAGAAATAGCATCTGGGGTCCCCATCTCTCCCGCAACCCTCCTCTGCAAGCGCAACTCTTCTCCTCCCTTCACCTCACAGCCTCCTTCTACTTAGCTCTTACAGGTCACCAATTTCTCTGCCTGATGGGGGTCTGCAGGGGCAACAGGTGGGGAGCTGGGCGTTCGGCCAGGGTTGGGAAGACGAAAGCCAAGTAAAGGGATGAAATTCCTCTGTGGCCCCAGGGTTCACGTGGGACCCAGATGGGCTAGGACCTGGCTGTATGGCTTATAATAAGGAGTACGATGTCTTGAGTCCAGACACTGGGCCCTGCTGGCAGGGGACCCAGTTCTGCCTCAGACATCCTGGCATATGCTAGGCATTAAGTGGGTGCTTTGCACCATCTGCAATCCTCACAGCAGCTTGGTAAGGTGGGCATTGCCACAATACCCATTTTCCTGATGAGGAAACTGAGGCTTGCCCAAGATCCCCAGCATGCATGTGGCAGAGTCCAAGTTGGAGGCTGGTTTGCCTAAGGATCTTGTCCTTTCCAGCCCTGGACACCCCAGCAGTAGAAAAGTGGAAAGGGAGGTATCTCTAGGGAAACTTTCCTTGAGTTGACCTTCAAAATCTGCCTACTCAAAGCTGAAGGGGCAGCTAGTTACCCCCAGATGAGAGCAGAAGGAGCGGGACAGACTGGACTCTGAGATTCATCGAGTACTGCCTGGCATATTCCCCTCTACTTATTATCCAACCCAATCTGGCTAAAAAGCAAACTCAACCTAATCTCCCCTCAGCCAATGATATGACTATTGTGAGAAACATGTGAAGTCATATATGTGGAAGGGCTGTGAAAACTCCTAAGCTCCTTCCCAACTGCAAGCCCCAAGGTACCAGAGCTCCTATCCATCCTTCAAGGTGCAACTATAATGCCACCTCCTCTGAGAAGACTTCCCTGCTTTCCCTGTGTTTTCACCACTGGGGAACACTTCCTTTTCTCGACCTGGTGTCCTACAAGAGGTTTATATGTCAGGAGGTCCAGTAAAGAGCTTCGCACACAGGAGCTGCCCAGATAAATCTGTATTGAAGGAAGGAGTTGAGAATGAAGATAACATTAGCACCTCCTGGTTGCCTCATTTTAGAAATGAAGAAATTGAAGCTTAGAAAGACAAATTGGCCTGCCCCAGTCCCACAGTAGAACCTGCTTCATAGCCCAGGTCTATCTGACTTCAGATAATCATCAGGAATCAGGAGCAGTCAGCTGTGCCCACTCGGGACCCTCACCCAGGACCCCTGCTGCCCTGGCTGCTGCAGGAAGCAGACTGAGCTTTAAGAAAAGCCGACCAGGAAGCTGGAGAGCCAGGGCTGGCCTGCCACCTCTCATCTCTAAGCACACCCAGAGCAGACCGCCTGACAGCTCCAAAGGACCCAGGACATGGAACGTGGGGGTCTCAGGACAGACACATAAGTGGATTTTCTTCAAACAGGTCTCACTCTTATCCCCTGATGGGGAGATCAGTCCCAGCCAGGCAGGCCCTCCAGGTCTGGGCAGGTAGAGGAAGTAGGGGTCTCTTTCCCACTACAGCCTCAATAAACAACAGCGAAAGTCATGTCCTGGCCAGGTGTGGTGGCTCATGCCCATAACCCCAGCACTTTGGGAGGCGGAGGCGGGCACACCACTTGAGGTCAGGAATTCAAGACCAGCCTGGCCAGCAGGGTGAAACCCCATCTCTACTAAGAATACAAAAACTAGCTGGGCGTGGCGGCACACACACCTGTAGTCCCAGCTACTCAAGAGACCGAGGCACAAGAATTGCTTGAACCTGGGAGGCAGAGGTTGCAGTGAGCCGAGATCATGCCACTGCACTCCAGCCTGGGTGACAGAGCGACACTCTATCTCACACACACACACACACACACACAAACAAAGCTTAAAAAAAAAAAAAAAAAGGCGTGTCCTGAGCAAAGTATGTAAGACAGTCCTGGGAAGTGTAACCTAGTGTTGGTCATCAGTCCTTGGGCCCAAGGGGAGTCCTGGAGCCACTGGGGAAAGTCAGATGCAGACCAGCATTTGGTGCCACAGCAGAGTGGCAGGTCCCAGGGAGCCCACAGGAGATGGTCCAGGCACACGCCACAAGGGGAGCCCTGGGCCTCCAGCTGGGATGTTAGCCCTCTTAGAACACATTCATCTGAGAAGACCCGGGTCCATGTATTCCCCTATCCATTCATTTATCTATACTCACTTCTCCTTCATTAGTTTTAGAATTATAAAAAGAATGAGCAAAAGGAGGCAAGAAGAAAATAAAAAATCCACCCCAGATCCCACTTTTTAGAGATAATCCCTATTACTACTTTGATACACATGATTCTGGATTATCTTCTTTGAGTATTTTTTTGTTTGTTTTAAAAGTGGAATCAAGACCAGGCATGATGGCTCATGCCTACAATCCCAGTACTTTGGGAGGCCAAGGCAGGCGGATCACTTGAGCTCAGGAGTTCGAGACCAGCATGGGCAACATAAGGAGACCCCATCTCTGAAAAAATTAACAGAGTTAGCCAGGCATGATGAAATACGCCTGTGGTCCCAGCTACTTGGGAGGCTGAGGTGGGAGGATCACATGAGCCCAGGAGGTCGAAGCTGCAGTGAGCCAATATGATCACACCACTACACTCCAGCCTGGGCAACAGAGCAAGACACCAACTCAATAAATAAATAAATAAATAAGCAAACAAACACAAATGGGATCATATTCTTTGAAATTGTTTTGTAACCTACTCTTTTCACTTTACAGTGTGAAATTATTGTGTGTCCACACACACTTACCTAAGCTCACAAAATCGCTGGAAGAATATGCAAGAAATTATTGATGCGGTTGCTCTTGAAAGGAAGACTGCAGGTCTAATGTGGGAGAAAAACGTACTTCTCATTTCATATATTTTTATTTAAAAAACACTTCTAGGCTGGGCGCGGTGGCTCACGCCTGTAATCCCAGCACTTTGGGAGGCGGAGGTGGGCAGATCACAAGGTCAGGAGATGGAGACCATTATGGCTAACCCGGTGAAACCCCGTCTCTACTGAAAAATACAAAAAATTAGCCGGGCGCGGTGGCGGGCGCCTGTACTCCCAGCTACTCGGGAGGCTGAGGCAGGAGAATGGCATGAACCCGGGAGGCGGAGCTTGCAGTGAGCAGAGATCCGGCCACTGCACTCCAGCCTGGGCGACAGAGTGAGACTCCGTCTCAAAAAAAAAAAAAACACTTCTAGAGTGCTTATTATGTGCCAGGCCCTATTCTTCTAAGCATTGTACAAATGTTAACTCATTTCATTTGCTTTAAATGTACTTCTATAGAGTTTTACTTTCTTACCAGGTGTATGTGTTACTTTTATAATTAAAAATGAGTTTAAATTCACACATGGAGGAGCCAGGCCCAGTGGCTCATGCCTGTAATCCCAGCAGTTTGGGAGGCTGAGGCGGGCGGATCACTTAAGGTCAGGAGCTCGAGACCAGCCTGGCCAACACGGTGAAACCCCTTCTCTACTAAAAACACAAAAATTAGCCAAACATGGTGGCACATGTCTATAATTTCAGCTACTCGGGAGGCTAAGGCAAGAGAATTGCTTGAACCCGGGAGGCAGAGGCTGCAGTGAGCTGCAATTGCACCACAGCACTCCAGCCTGGGCGACAGAGCAAGACTCCATCTTAAATAAATAAATAAATAAATAAATAAATAAATAAATAAATAAATTCACACATGGAGGGAAAGTCTCTCCATGTCAAATAATACCTGTTACATGTTGCTTTTACTATCCGCCTGGAGTTTTCCACTGCTCAGCATCCTGGTCCAGGCCTATTTAAAGGACCGGTCCAGGGTGTATGAGGGCGGACTCCTCCGCTCCCTTGAAAAGGGGCAGAAGCAGAGAGACATGACACCTCCACATGCCGGCAGCCATGTCTGTGCCTGTTTTATAGGCGGAAACTCTTCTCTGTCCTAGAACCAAACCAGGTCACAGACAAAAAGTCAGACAAGCCACGTCAACTTGTTGTACCTCATACCAAAATGACCCAAATCCTAATTTCAAAAAACCGAAATTATCAGTGGAACCAGAGCTATTTCCCTAAAACCCCTAGTGCGCCTGCTCAAAGCAGGACTGGTCCTCCGTACTTTTGTAAGCAGTTCCATTAGACCACCCCTCAAATCTTTGTCTGAGACTGCCGATTCCAGTATCTTGAGGCCCTGCATTTTAATCAGCGCGAGGGCTTTCTGGAGCATCATTCACAGAGGTGGGGTTCGAGGTTCAGAATCCGAAAAGCTTGGGTTCTTCGTGGCCTTGAACAGAGTGTAAACTGAGTTTATAGTCTGAGTCCCAGAGTCCCACTTCCCAGGCCTGCTGTGGGATTAAGCAGCCCTAAGAAGCAGATTTAGAAAGCTGTGGCCACGGAGTGGACTCCAGTGTTTTGGTGAAGTCCCAGGTCATTGGGAGGGTAAGTCACAGACCCTCTAAAGTAGCTGAAGGTCTCAGACAAGAGCATTCCCAAAGCCTTGTCTCCCAGGCCTCTTCCAAGCCCTTCAGAAGCCTGGGCTCAGAGCCTGGGTGTTACTGCATTGTTCCAGGCCCTGACGGTCATAACGGTGGGGGTCAGTAGTGATGTCCCCGCTGCTCACTCCTCTGAGGCCACACCTGCCTCTAGATGCCCATTCCAGATTCCAGGCTCAGCCTAGCTGGCAGCAGTACCAGGGTCACTGTCCCACTGGGAAAGAGGGCCCAAGGGAAGAAAAACAGAGCCTGAGCCTTGGCCTGGAGGGTATTCATGACAGCCCCCCACTCCCATCACACACCCACGCATTCCCCCATCCATGTGTAGAGGGCTGCCTCCTGCCACTGAATTTAACCGCCGGCTGCTGCCTCCAGAGCGCTGTGGCCGCCTGCAAATAGCGGCTTCTGAGTCAACAGTTGCACCATCCCTCTTCTCCAACTAGGAGAAGAAGGTCAGGAAGAGGGGCTTAGGCCATTGCCGTGGCTCTTGCCTATAATCCCAGCACTTTGGGAGGCCAAGGCAGAAGAATTACTTGAGCTCAGGAGTTTGAGACCAGCCTGGGCAACATGGCAAAACCTGGTCTTTACAAAAAAATACAAAAACTAGCTGGGCGTGGTGGTGTGTGCCTGTGATCACAGCTACTCGGGAGGCTGAGGCAGGAGGACCACTTGAGCCTGGGAGGTCAAGTCTGCAGTGAGCTGTGATTGCGCCACTGCACTCCATCCTGGACAACAGAACGAGACCCTGTCTCAAAAAAAAGAGGGATGGGGCTGAAAATCTGAGCTCTTGTGCCCCCGAACCCCACCAAGGGAAAGCAACCCAGACCTTCCAAGAAGGAACAGAGGCTCCAAGGGAGAAGAGTTCCCAAAATGTGCCCAGGAACCCACACAGGAGACCCCAGCACCCCAACACCAAGCTCACAGAGCAGCCCAGGACTTTCAGTCTCCTGGAGCCTCCCAAACCACAGGCTAAGGCGGGCTGTGAGCAGCATCTTCTAAAAAGGTGTTCATTTTTAGCAGGCTTCACGCATATCGTAATCCAGGCCCAGCTATCTGCTTGCAAGGAACAAAATCGTGCCACAAAATAAACCAGCACCGTAGCCTCTCCTCACTCCTCGGGACTAACCTCTTCTGGCGTTGCTGAAAATTAGACATCAAAATGTGAGCTGACCCCAGGTCAGATCTGTCTCCCCAGCCTAACTGTGAGAGAGGAGTCAGGCCCGGGGCCCTCCTGTCTCAGGCACCAGGCCCCGTCTCCTGGAACTGTTGTGATAGCTCAACAAAGGGTTTTTACCTGAAACACGGTCCCGTCCTCAGGAAAGACTTTGATCACTGGCAACGCCCAACGAAAACCCTCTTTATACACCCAGGAGATTTCAGGTCCCCATCAGCTGACGGAGACAGGCTCTCCAAGGAAGGTTCCGGAACTCAGATGCTCCCACAGAGCCCCAGTTGGCAAATGAGCTCACAGTTCCAAAGCAAAGTGTCCTGCAGTAACACCGTCATGGCCCCCACCCCCTCCCATCCAAGCTCAGTCTGCAAATACTTTGCATTCTTCCAAATTAGAATGGCCAGTCCCTATTTCACCCAAAATGCAACTGCAAACTAAAATCTCCCCAGTCAAAAGAAGGCATCCATCCCCACCCCCGGCCTCTGGGAAGCCGGGGCTGAGCTCTCCGCTAGCTTTGTTTGGCCTCTCTTGCACCAGCTTCAGTTAGCTGGGGGTGCTTGTGTTGGTACGTAAGTGTTCACGGTAAGTATCCGGAAAAACGAATGTTACCTGAACATTGCTTACCAACCTGTCATTTACAGTTGTTGATTTCTGGGCTAGACAAACACAAAGAATGTTGCTCTGGCCTTGCCATTCATCTTCACAGCAGACGTGAATTGTGTTGCTGAACCTGAACGCAAAAAAGTACTTTTCTCTCGAGCCGGGGCTCAGGTCTACTCTAAAATGCATACACAATTCATAATGATGCATTTGATTAATGGTGAATGAGCATGGAATTCTGAGAGCCAACGCATGTGATGGCCACATTAGCACCAGATGAAACTGTCATGTGGGGTGATGTGACAGAAAAACCAAGAGCAAGTGACTGTATTCGTGGAACCCTGGCCACATGGGAGACGAAAACCAACTTTTCTATAATTTCTTTTTTTTTTTTTTTCCTTGTAAGGGAGGAAGGCAGAAGAATAATCCACAGATGAAGATAAAGGGGGAAAAATGAATCCGATTTTGCCTTTCAAAACAGAAACATGATATTCCACTGTAAACGATCAATTTCTTTTTCTCTCCTATCCACGGCTCAACTTACAAATCCAAAGCCATCATACTGGGAAAATGGTCTCTTGTGGCTCTCTGATAAGCTCAGCTGTTACTGATGGTCAGGAAAACCATTTAAAAAAGGACGGAGTTCTTAAAACCAGTCGGGCAATTCAAATAGTGCTGGAAATGGAGGCACGGTGACCACGGAGCGACGGGCAGCTGCCTGACCTGTGGCTGTCAGGCCCAGGGCTGGCAGCACCACAGCCAGAGGGTCGGTGTCTGTTTTAAACGCCTGCACTTTGCTGGGTGTGGAATGTCTCGAACCTCCACCCCTGCAAGTCTTATTGAAAACATTATCTTTTCCATCAATAATACCTCGAAGTTCTTTATTAGCAAACTCCCTGGCAAAAGCTGACATATTTACAGCACGTAGTAAACTTTACGTATCTGCGACAATATTAAAGGAGAGCAGCAGAAAGCCCCCACTCAGTGACCACAACAAATCATTCCATCTTAAAATGATCAAGTAGGGGGCTAATTGTCCTGAAGAGAGGGGCTCCTGACAGCTCCCATCCCGTCCACTGGCCAGAAGGAGCATTAACAACGATGAGAAAAGTATGTTTCAGGATTGGAAACATAAGAATACATATTTAAAAAAAAAGAAAAGAAAAAGAAAAGAAAATCCAACTGATACCACCGTGGGCCGAAGGAGAAACCTGATCTTGAGATGGAATGGTTAACATTTGGGGTTGTTTGGAGAGAATTGCTCCAAGCTGTTTTTGTTCAGAACGTATAGATTTAAGGTAAGAAGCACTGTGTAGCCTGTACAGGTCACAACCACTTTGGAAGCAAGTTCCTCATTACTTTTCAACTGACTAAGGTAGGGATGAATTTTGTTTTTCCTCTAACTGGGTAGCTCCGTGGATTTTCGCTTGGAAACGCACTAGAAAAATCTTTACTTGCCTTGTTCTTTTTATCACTCTGCCAGCGTTTTCTCCTTTCGGATTACATCTTTCTGGAAGCTCCTTTCTCTCACTTCCCTCTTGCCTTCAGGCCAATAAAGTGCTGACCCACGGCCCCAAGTCTCTCCTAACCCCTTGTTCTCCTAAAGAAAGAACTCAGGGTTTGTGGGAATCCCCCTGTTGTCCTCTTCATGGAAAGGACAATTTTATACACATATATTATATACCTATTGAAATCTGCAGGTTCCCAGTGGCGAGCACTTAAGATGTGAGGGACCCCAGTCTCCAAAACTTCTAGCCACTGACAAAATTGTTTGTTTGGATAAAAATGGTAATAGCTGCCTACGTAACTGGGAGGAATTGCATCCATTATCTTATGGGAAGTATTTGATTTTTAGTAATTATTTGGCAAATCCAAAGAGGGAATTGGGTATCCATTTGAAACTTCTGTTTTCTATCCATTTTGTTGAATGGGTTTCTCTTCCCCTTAAACTCCACATTAAACTGTTTCCCTCAAGGGAAAAAGAAGAAGAAGAAGAAGAAAACAGTATTTTCAACTCTAAAAAGCATAAATACTTCTTTAGAAGAAAATATCAAAAGTATCTCAGGGGAAAATGAAAATAAATGTGTTATAGAAGGACAGTTTTAAACAGGTTTGGGGGCTCTGCATTTGAACAGAAAGACTTTGGAAACTCGTATTAATAACCAGCTTCCCTGGGTCTGTTCATTTGCAGGGATCGGTTCCTCCAGTCAGCGTTTTCAAATCCTTCTTCAAAATATCTGTATTTGTTTCCAGCTTCACAAATGGATTGCCACGTGCCTTCACCATTTACCAAAAGTAAAAAAGAAAGAAAAATTAAAAAGGAGAATGGGGTGTATTTAAACCAGAAAATTTATCTTTAGGTGAAAACGTTGAGGAAAGGAATCTATATTAAGAGTTCTGTTTTTAAAGGCAGTGGTCAGGGCAGATTAAAACAGGAATTGGTGACAATAAAATGTCATCAGATTCTTATACTTTTGCCGTACAGAACATCATCAAAGTCGCCCCATATGTTAACATGCTTTTTATATATCTTTTGTATGCGGCATCGATTTAATTTTTATCAGAAATGACAGTCCCAATCTCCAAATATTTGTGTCAGGGGCAGGAAAGGGATACACACCCCAAAAATACCCTCAAAATTATATACTGATGTCAACACCACTCCTTAGAGTTGTTATGTTTTTGTGGTTTTTCTTTTGTAAAAACATCTTTTCCACAGGCTTTTTGTCCATACCATATCTGTATGATTTTTTTTCTCAAAGTAATGGGGACCACAGTTTTTGGCTACACCATCAGCAATATCGTTTAATTTATTCTTTCTACCTCGGTGAAGCCATGCGCTTTCTTTCTCGGTTGATCTGTGCTGGAAATGAATTCCACAATTTGCAGTCCCAGGCATCCCTTACCCCATAACAATACAAGATGCGGAAAATGTGCTCAAGATTGAAAATCACATTTTGGAAATCCAAGCGTTTCTCCTTCTAGACTTTCGCTAAGCCGCTTATTGTACAAATCCAGGTATTGCTTAACTATCTCTAGGGGTAGAAAAAAAAAAATAACAATAATAATGATAAAATAAAATAAAGCATGATGTACTATTTATTATATTTCATTAGATAAACCTCAAAAAAGTAAACATTTTCTTCCCGCGATTCACCCACTGCCTGTTTCAGATTTTAATGCAATGGTATGTTTTTTCAGGATCTTGAATATTTATATTTCAAAACTTAAATATCTTTATTTAAACCATACAGCCTCAATCTCCAAAACCCCGGATTTTTAATATTTTGGCGACTGAAATCTGGCATGTTTGAAAGTTTGCCTCTCTGCAGAAGTCTCTTGTTATCCAAAGTAGAAAAAACAAACTAGGGACAGATTACGAACTGCCCAGCGCTGGCTGCCAGCACAGCGAAAACACTGCCTCCGACCCCCTTAACGCCCTGCCCTGGGGATAACTACTTTCTTAATAATAAATAGGGAAGATGTAAAATGTTTTCTTTAAATTAAAAATCGAAACGAATTGTTTTAATGAATATCTCTGGTTATGAGGGTAAAGCCTGCCTTCGTGTGTACACTTTCTGAAGAAAAATTTCCTGTGTGGTTTTCCCTGTGAGATCAAAAGGAACTAATTAACTTTTCTATAAGGTAAACAAAACTTTAACTTGAAATATCCCCATGAAGTATGTGGGAAGTGAGCTTTTGTGTGAGTGAAAGCGGGAGGGAGAGGGAGAGGGAGGAAGGGAGAAAAGGGAGGAGGGAGTTGGGTTTAATTTTATATTCAAAATCGTCTCATGCTCAGAAGGTATTGGAAACTCCTCACCAAGAGTCAGCCTTCTTTTTCCTTCCCCATTACCAAAATGATATTTAAATCAAAGGCTGAAATGTTGCCAAGTTCAAATCCCTCCTAAGATTAATAGGGCATTGTTCTGTTCATAGTAAATGCGTTCTTCTTAGAGCCCCTTTAAGAAGAACTGGGTGTGTGAAGGACCATTCGGGAAAGAGTGTGGGAAAGGGAAAAATCTGGAAAATCAGCCCTGGATGGGGGGTGGAAGGGAGAGTGAATCTTCAAGAGGATGGACAACCACTGCCCCACCCCCAGCCAGAAGTAACTGGGGTCAGGGGACCAGGCCCCCAGCTGGAGCCCCATTTCTCCAGGACCGGGCTCATTTTCTCAGGTTTCTGGGACAAAGGAATGAGGAACAGGAGGAACAGTTCTGAGGAGTCCCTGAAGGTCTCTGGGGTCATGCCCCTCTGGGTGCTGACCCCAAGCTGTGTGGAGAGACTGTGGGGAGCTCTTGCCTGCCCCTCCCAGGAGGAGCAGCTGCAACCGAGAGCTGGTCCCCCTCCCAGGACAGTGAGTCCTTGGCCTGTTTCGGGTGAGCTGCCTGGGTCCAGGGGGCCCCTGGCTGGGCCTCTTTGCCCTTGCCAGGGTAGAGACAGGCAGCCAGCCCAAAGGACAGAGACTGGAGGAAGCAGAGTGTGTGTGCGGGAGAAGAAGGCTCCGCTGCAGGGCTCGGCAAGGCAGACACTGGGCCGATAGCTCCCCTGGGTCTGGTATTTCCAGAGCAGAGGCATAGGTGGCACACACCACTCAGACACACTGCTCCCCGCACCTCCGTCACCCCGGAAAGGCTGCCCTGTTAAAGATGGCAATTGTTGCTGTACCAGCTGACATTTATTTCACGCTTCCCAGGCCAGGCTCTGCACTCAGTGCTTCATAGGCTTTGTCTAAAGCATCACCGCAACTATATTAGGGACTGCAACTACCAACAGAAGAGGAAACTGAGGCAGAGAGGGCCAATGTATCTTGCCCAAGGATACCCAGCTACTTACACACAAGGTCGCTAAGCTACTAAGAAACAGGATAGCTGCATAGAGCCCCGGTCACTAAGCTAGGATGGGGGGACCAGGGAGACACATCAGTGGGAACTCCCTGGGGGCAGCCCTGCCCCACCGCAGGGGCACAGGCTCAGTCCACCTATATGTTCCGAGCTGTTCTGAGCTGTGTGTCAATTATGTTATTAGTGATGAGAGACCCACCTTAAGCTTGTTAATTCATGTGTCTGGCACCTAAGTTTGCAAATAATTTGCTTTCATACCAACTGAAGCAAAATATTTCAAGCCAACTGAAGTCACCCCTACAAACCATCCCTCTCACTCACAACGGCATCCAGGGAGCTCTCTTTGAGACGACAAGGAAGAGTGGGTGCCTGTGGTTGGGTGGCAGGGGGTCAGGGGGCGCACATCGCCCGAAGCCCCTGTTGTCTCTGATGTGGCCCTTACAAGCGTTCAGAACACACGCCATCCTTCCTAGATGGCGTGCCGACAGTAGGGGAGTAGGAGATACATTTTTGAATGCCCGCAACTTATCCTTTTTGCTTTGGAGAAGAACTAAATTCTTACAGGAAAAAAAAAACCAAAAAATAAAAAGGAGAGAGGAAACAATAACTATTACACCAGTTTCAGTAGCAAGACCTACAGCAATTTTTCCTAAGGTCATGGATAAGAGTTGAGTCACACCAGCATTGCCTCATCCTGGCTATGTAATCTTGAGCAGATTGCTTTACCACTGTGAACTTCGGTTTCCTCGTCTGTTAAGTAGAGATAATTCCAGCTATCTAAAACGGGATAAAGTGTGTCCAGGACCTAGCGATCAGTCTTCATAGAGGCTTAAAGAAAAATTGTTCCGATGAGAACACATGGACACAGGGAGAGGGACAACACACACTGGGGCCTGTTGGGGAGGGTTGGGGCGGAGAGCATTAGGAAAAATAGGTAATGCATGCTGGGCTTAATACCTAGGTGATGGGTTGATAGGTGCAGCAAACCACCATGGCGCACGTTTGCCTATGTAACAAACCTGCACATCCTACACATGGACTCTAAAATTTAAAAAATAATATTTAAAAAAAAAGAAAAAGTGTTCCCTTTCCTTTTCATCCCCGACCCCTAACAGCCCTTCCATACGTAAAATCAATTGCTGTGTTTAGGTTTTCATTCTTTTAAAAATGTGTGGTTATGATCAGGGGTGTCTTTCTTTGTCACAGCCAAATCCCACTCATTTTTAGTTTACCAACCACAGCCGACTCTTGCTGATTTTGGACCCTCCTTCTCCCTGGAGACCCCACTTTGGTTCTGGTGCCTTAGCGGGAGGATTCTCCATTTCCCAGGGCAAAAATCCTGTTGCTCTGATCCCCTGCAGTCCTGACACCCAGAGCTCTGTACTCAGGCCCCTAAGTCGTTAGCATCAAACACTGGCTGACTTAGCAACAATTTAGCAGCAAACACTGGCTGAGTGCCTACTGTGTGCGGTTACTGCACTGATTGATGGGAATCCAGGTGTGGAACTGAGAGACGGGGTGGACTCTGGAGCTCAAGTTCTGGTGGGCACATGGGGTGTAAGGCGACGGGAGCTGCTTTATTTCTTCAGTAGTGAGTCTGCTCTGAATGGGGGTGTGCACACACAAACCCCACTCCACCGCCTGGCTAACCTTGGACAAGTCCTTTCACCTGTCTAAGCCTCTGTATTCCAATAGTCTATTAAAAGCGTCCTAAGGGGCAGGCTCTGTGCTGGGTTCCGGGGTTAGAATGGCCAACAGACCCAACAGCCCTCCTTTGGAGTCTAGCATGAAAGTCAGGGAATGTATACATTACTTTAGTCGTCAGGGGACGAATAAAGTCCAGCCCCTCCAGGGTGCCCTGACTGCCTTAGCTAGCCCGGCCTGGCCCCATCCTGAACAGAAGAGCCATGAAGGAGGTGGTGGGAACAGAAGGAATAGTGGGAGGCCTCAAGGCATTCGGTCTACCTGTCCAGGAGGTGTTTAGGTGCTTCTGAGTGTGGGAAGCAGGGACAGGTGGCAGAGGAGCCCAGATGCTGCTCTTCGTGAGAGCCATTTCATTTGATGTCCCAACAAAGATGGAGACAGTGACGGTCTGGGTACAACTGACCCGAAGAGATGGTAGCCCCAAGCCTCACCTGATTCCCATGGTAAAGGCCTAAGGCCAGCCAGGCGTGGTGGCTCACGCCTGTGATCCCAGTACTTTGGGAGGCCGAGGCAAGTGGATTGATTGAGCTCATGAGTTCAAGACCAGCCTGGGCAACTCTACAAAACCCCAACTCTACAAAAAATACAAAAATTAGTAACCGGGTATGGTGGTGCATGCCTGGAGTCCCAGCTACTTGGGAGGCTGAGGTGAGAAGATGGCTTGAGCCTGGGAGGCCAAGGTTACAGTGAGCACTCTAGCCTGGGTGACAGAGCGAGATCTCGTCTCAAAAAAAGAAAAGGAAAAAAGAAGAGAAAGTCCTAAGGCCTTCCTCCTGTGCCCCCAAATCTGCCCCATGCTGCCTCGTCTCTCATTTGGGAGCTGTGCTAATTTCTAAGCCTTGGCCCACTTCCCAACAAGGACATGTGGAGTATACTGTTTTCCAACAGCAATGCTCACATCCCTACCTCTAGACTTTGGTTGGCTTCTGGTGTAATCAGCTACGTGCATATATTATTTATGGACAAACTCATAATCCTCTGTATCTGTACACACACGTGTACACACACATGCCCCAGATGGAGTGAACGCTGAATAAATATTTTCTGGATGGAACTGCTGAAGAGATATATATGTATGCATCTCTTGTGAATATATCAGGATCCAACGTGCACGCGGAGACACATATGGTTTTATATACAAGGTTAGAGATCAGTTTATATGAGTGTGTACAGATATATAACTTTATTCCCAGTTGGCATCAGGCAGTCAGCTGGCATCTGGTATAAACTAACTGTTCATTCAGTTGGTACAAGCATGTAATCTGTACACAGAGTGAAATATGTGACTGGGATTTTCTTCCTTTTCGTGAAAGTGCTGAATACAAAACTTGTGATACTTTTAATAAAGTATCACATAGATTACATAATTATGATCAACTTTTAACCTAACCACAGACTTAGAATTTCCAAAATCAACCATAAAAGAATAATAGGGGAGCTGTCAGTCTCTCCGTAAGCAACAGTGAGCCCATCTCTGAAGAATGACTATAGTTAAACAGTGGAGTCAAATTCCACTGCCATTTACTGAACCGCTTCATGTTTGTATACATCGTTTCATTTAATCCTCACAATACCCTATGAACCAGGTTTTATCATCCTCCCTGTAAGACAACAAACCGAGGCTTGGAGAGGCTAGCAACCTACCAAGGCAAACCAGCACATAGGGAAGGGAGACTGTTTACCCATTGCCCAGGTCTGCCATAGCAACGCACTCAACTGGGTGGTTTGAAACAACAGAACTTGTTCTCCCACAGTTCTGGAGGCCGGGAGTCCAAATCAAGGCATCAACTTTCTCTCTCCAAAGACTCGAGGGGAAAAATCCTTCTCTGCTCCTTCTAGCTTCTGGTGTTTGCCAGCAGTCCTTGACATGCCTCAGCTTGTTGGTCTACCACCCCAGACTCTCATCTCCCCTACATGTCTGTGTCCACATTCTCCCCTTCTTATAAGGAGGCCAGTCATTGGATTACAGCCCACTCTAATCCAGCAGGACCTCGTCTTAACGAGTTACATCTGCAGCAAAGACTCTATTTCCAAATAAGGCCACCTTCGAAAGTTCCAGGTAGATATGAGTTTGGGGGAACACTATTCAACCCCATACAGCTGGGAGCTGAACTCACATAATAATATAATATAATCCCACACTCCTAGGCTTCCCAGTGGGTCCTGGGCCCAAATCCTCCATTTCAAGGTCAGGGGCAGCAGTGGTGCCCTCTACCTGTCCCTCCCTCTAGGTCAGGGTCATGCACAGTCAACAGGAGCACAAGCCACAGTCTACCTTTCCTTGGAGCTGTGTCCCAGCTGCACAGGGAAATACTTACATGCACCAAAGCTCTGGTAGCGGGGCAGAGAGGAGGCATAGGACCCTTGGTGGTAGCTGACCTGGAGGCATCCTTTGAGACTTCTGCCACTGCACCAGCCTCAGCCTGTGGTCCTTGCAGTTCCCCTGAAGCCAGCTCCCTCTTCACACACACCTGCTCCCCTCTCCCCAGGGCCACACCAGAAAGCTGCAGGGAAGGCCTCACAGGTCTAGGAGCTGGAGTCACAGCTGGGGCTTCGCCTGATGCCCCAAGTGGGCTTGGGCTCACCTAGGGAAAGCTTGCAGCTCTGGCTACTGTCACCGCCTAGGGAAAGCTGAGGGGGGAAAGCCAGGCGGGCCTCTTCCCCTGGGTAGCCCACAAAGGACTTTCCTGGGGGTCCCCCACAGGGGCCACACAGCCCTTGGCCCCTGGAGATGCCTGTTCCACTCCTGTTGCTCTAATTACCCACGGTCTCATCGAATTTGTTATCAGTGTCACTACCCCAGCAATGAAGGGTGGGTGTCCAGAGCTGACGGCTGGTGCCTGCCTCCTGAGCCTGGCACTTACTAGCTTGGGTAACTTTGACTTCTCTTAGCCTCAGTTTCCTCTTTTGTTAAATGGGCACAACAACAGTACCGGCCTCATGCGGTGGTGAGAATTTGGCAAGTTTCTGCACATATAATGCCTGGCACCTAACGGGTGCATGGTAACATCGCTCACATGTGAGCCTTCATCATCATTGCCATCACTATCCTACAACAGCAGTTATTACGGTGAACTGAATTGCAGCCTGCCTGGGGAATGAGACGCATATTCTGGTTCACAGAGTTACCGTGGTTGCCGTATGTGGAATTGTTTTTGCGGAATTAGATTTTTAAAGTTAGGATACAATTAAGCCACTAACTCTCCACGCCACAGGCTCCCAGTTCTGGCCCTTAGGAACTGTGTGACTTAGGCCTCCGTTTTCTCATCTGTATAGTGGTCCCTCCCTTCCTTCCCAGATTGTAGCCAGGAAGAAAGGAGAAGGTAGCTATTATCACCATCTGCCTGGGAGTCTCAACCATGTCTGATCACTCGGCTGGGCCTCCGTTTCTGCATCGGTGAGATGGGTGATGACTCCTATCCAGAGATTTTAGAGTAATTTGAGGCACTGAGCATCTGTGTGCCTGGCACAATAAATGGTGTCGGATATTGGTGGGTTTTTAAACGATTTATTTGACTTTTAACTTCAGTTCAGGGGTACATGTCCAGGTTTATTATACAGGTAAACTTATGTCATAGGTGTTTTTTATACAGATTATGTGGCCACCTAGGTATTAAGCCTAGTGCCCATTGGTTATTTTGATATTACTGTTCAGGATCAGTTTACCTGTGGAGGTAAATGCACAGAAGCTCCAGGTAATGGCCTCTGGAGAGGGGAATATTGGCTAACTGAGTTAAGAGGTGACTTAACTCTGACCCTGCCCCTCCCCTAAAGCCCCTCTGCCTTCTAGTTGGTGTCTATAACAGGGGGTCCCACGCAGAGTGCCAAACGGGGAGTCTCTGGCTGGGGCCAGGCACTGCCAAGAGCACGGGCTTGATCTCTGCAAGCCCAGGAGAGTGAGAGGAGGACGCAAAAGCACACCCCTAAGGAGTAAGTGCTCATAAATTCATTGGCGAGTAATTTATGGCGGCCAAGTATAACACCTAATGCCTGCCAGTGTGAGAGGTTAATAGGGAAGGTTAAAGAGCACCGGCCGGCTGATTTATGGGCCTGGCCAGGCTTTCATCCTGGCCGAAGCTCTGGCTCTGGGCCTGGGGGAGAGGAGGGGAAGGGGCCAGGCCAGGGTGAAGGGGCAGAGAGGGAAAGTGGGGGAGAAGGAAGGTCCAGAGGAGGCATGCAATAAGAGAGTGGGGAGGGAATGGTGTAGAAAAAAAGACAGGAGGGAGCAAGGCAGGCAATAGCAGTAACATCCTCCACACCTCTGCGAGGAGGCGGTGATGGGAATGGTCCGCTCAGAGGCCCAGGGGCTTGTCTTATCTGTGACCCTCACAGGGTCAGAAGGGTTTGCATCCGTCAGCGTCGCCAGAAAAACAAAATTGAACAAGTACATTCAGTGATGTGAACTGGGGCACGACTTATGTTTGCAAAGAGTGAGACAAGTGACCAATAATTTCCTCATCAACATAGGATTATGATCTGGGGCCAGGACCATACAGGAGACAGAAGGCATTGAGTCTAGCCTCCTGGCGGCAGCATTACTGCTGAGTGCCCTCATCTGTAGGTGGCGATGGATGCCTGCCTCCAGGAGTGGTTTCGTGCATTCAGTGAGATTCCATGGGTGAGGACACTGGCCACAGTGTCTGGCCTGGAGAGGATGAGATGCAAGAGAGTTGGGTCTGACGTTACTGCTACTGCCTTCCTTGCTCCTTCCTACCTCTTTTTTTCTATGCCATTCTCCCCCCACTCTCTTATCGCACTGTCCTGGACACCAAGGTCAGGCTTTTAAAGTTGACATCAAAAAGAGCAACCAGCAGCCGGCAGAGCGTTCAGTCACTCCCTGGCTCTGGAGGAGCCGTCACAGTGTGTCTGGACACACATCCCGGCCGGACATCTGGGCCGGCACCCAGACTGGCCTCCTGAAAGAGTTAAACTGACTTTGTCAAAACCAGAAAGCTTAAATACAAGGAATGTTGTGAGGATGTTTTAGATGATCTTACAGGTATATATTCACACATATATTCACACATAACTGGCCACCCCATTGTCCTGAACACCAGACCCAGAATTCCCTGAGATCCTAGGTCAGGATCATAGGGATGATGGTTACAGCAAGAAACCCAGGCCCCCACACACCCAGCACTTTGATATTGACATAGCACTTTCCCACCCACTAGCCCACCCTGTCCTCCTGGCTTCCCAAGGGGCAGTGTCATTATGAGGAAGCTGGGCTCAGAGGGGCCAAGCGACTTGCCCAAGGTCGCACAGCCAGTGAGTGTGTGCAGAGCCAGGAGGCGACAGCAGTTTCTTGGCCGCAGGCTCAGCGCTTTCCCCATGTGCATTGCTGTATTTTCCCAGAGGTCCTCAGCAACACACATTCCAGGGAGTTGGGGAGAGAGGCAGGGACAGCCCCACTGGACACATTTCCAGGGTGCTCCCACCCTCACCCCAAGAACTAGCCAAGAACTAGCACCCCCGGCCTGCCTCCTTCCCACTCTGTTCTCTGTGTCTCTCCCTCACCACTTTGCGTTTTCTGCCCCTGGGTGTGTCACCCCACATCCTGTTCTGCCCATACAAACACCCATTCCCCAAAAGTGGAGGTCGGGGGAGTTTTCCCTGATTCACACCTCCTGGATCCTCTCTGAGATCATCCCACTCACCTCCTGAGGGAGGAGCCATGTTCACAGTCTTGGGCTGGGTTGTGGGTATTCACACACACACACACACACACACACACACAGAGAGACACACGTCTTAGAGGATCCCTCCCAGCTTGCCAATCTCTGGCTCTCAAGCCGATCACAGCCTGTGTTCAGTCCGATCCCTCATCCCTTCCTTCTGCCCACCAGGCTTCCAGGCTGCCATGCCGCTTTGGGGGGAGGAAAACTGGATGTGGCACCCCAAGTCCTGGCCCAGTTTCTGCTTTACCACTTCCTGGCCATGTGAGTGCAGAGCGGTCCCTCAGACACCCTGGAAAGCCACGTGTCTGCAAGGCCAGACCTGCATGAGCTTTCCAGCCAGATCTGGACTTGAATGCCAGTTCTGCTACGTTTTTGCTGTGTGTCTTTAGGCAAGTGCTCAACCTCTCTGAGCTTTGATTTCTTCATTATTAAATGGTATATAATGACAAGGACCTGACTGGTTGCTGTAAAAATTAAAGAAAATAAGATATTGTAGGATCATGAATACAAATATTCGGGAGACATTTCTTCAAACACAAGAAGGGCAGCAAGTTTTCATTGTTGAAGGGGCCTTCTGTTTCCAACAAGATATTCAGCACAAGGGAAGTCAGATGAGTGAGATGAGGTGGTTGTGGAACAGAAGAACATCAGAGATTTTACTCAAATGTTCAGGGTTAGAGTCCCAGCTCTGCCCTTCCTGTGTGCCTTTCGTCAAGGCTCCTGGCCTCTTCTCAGCCTCAGTTGCCTTTTCTGCAAGATGGGGATGATCATAGTACCCTCTTATAAGACAACTCTGAAGATTTCCATTCATTCAGGCAAACAATTTCATATTCACTGAACTCTTGTTCTGTGCTAAGCTCTTCTCCAGACCCTGGAGACAGAGCAGAGCAAACACGTGATTCCTCACATTGTGGGAACAGATGAGTAAACAAATAAATAAACCAGGTAACTGCAGTTGGTGCCGAATGCTCTGAAGGATTAAAGCAAGGTGGGGAGGGAGCTCGCTTGGATTGGGTGGCCCAGAAGAGGGAATCTACGGAACAAGCCCAGAATTGGGTCTGGCTCCTAATGGGTACTACGTAAATGCTACTGACTGCTGATTAATTATTACTAAGGGTCAGACACGCAGCTTGATCTGCAAGGGCTTCTGGGAGTGAGCAGGAGTTTGCCTGATGGCACAGGTCTTGCTGCCCTCAGCTTGAGAAGAGAGAGCTGTCTGAGGGATGGCGCCGCCAGGTAAAGGCCTGGCTTGCTTGAGCCACCATGCTGTTTCTGGATGTTCCCGCGCCTCCTCCTCCTCCAGCCTCCATCGGGCTTTCATTTCCGCAGGCGGAGGCTGAGCGCCAGCCCCTGCTGCCAGCCTGGACTGAACATCAGAGGCCAGAACCATTTGCCGCGGGTTTCACGGGGTGTAAAGTGCTCAGCACCCATTAAAGCTAGAGGGGCAGCAGGGTGGGGGCTGAGATCCTGCCTAAAAGGCTCAGAAACACTTCTTTAGAAAGAGCCAAGATCAGCCCTGATCCCTAGCTTTGCCCTGGAACTGTTTATCTCAGCTTTAAAATGCCATGGGCCAGGCTGAGAGCTTGTAAAAGGGGAAAATGCATATTGTCCTCACAGAGGAGGAGTGAGGTGGTCTCCTTGAGAGCTCCCCAGTACAGGCAATATAGCTTTCTGCCAGTCCATCCACTTAGAGCAGCTATTAGGCACCATCTGTGTGTAGACCCTAAGAGGCACTGCAGCATCAGATAGGGTATCTGCTTGTTGGATACTTGGGGAAAGAAGGATAAGGAAAAACAATTAGACGTGCCTACTGTGTGCCAGGCTTTCTCATCATCTCCTTCAATCCTCATAACAATGCATCAAGGCAACCATTATCATCCTCATTTATCCAGTAAAAGAAAACAGAAGCCCAGAGAGGTTAAGTAACTCACCTAAGGTTGCACAGCTAATAAGTGCAGAGGGAGAATTAGAACCCTTGATGGAAGAACAGTTTTCATTCACAGAGAAAGTGAAGGAAGGGCAAAGAGTGGAGGTAAGGGGAAGAAGGACACCCCTGCCCAGTCAGCTGACTATGTCCTGGGATCAAAGAGTGGCAGGTGTACAGCCAGGTACCCTCCTATCCTGGAATGTGACAGTGGAGCGCTAACCTGAGCCAAGCATTTCCCATGACCTTTCTCAAATAACCCCTCCCCCGACCCAATTACTGAAGTCCCCAGTGTACCAATGAGAATACTGAGGCCCTGTGCCAGTAAGCGGCAGAGCCCAAATCATTCTGATTCCGGTGTCTGACCCACTCACTACCCATGTGACTCACAACCATTGTGTTAAGTGTCACCCTCCATGTCTGAGGCACTTGGCCGTTTACAAGCTAATCATGTTTTTTCCATTCATTATCTCCACTTATGATTTGAGCAAGCCTTGGGCAAAGAAGAGGGCATCACCCAGAGCTCAGGCTCTCCTCAGTGGCCCCATGAAAAGGCAAGCAGGAAGGACTGGGAGTTGGTAAGGAGGGGTTGATGGTGGGAGGACACTGGGGAGGCTCCACAGCCAAGGGACAGAAAGTTTAGCCGTAAGCAGCCCCGAGGATTTGAGACCCTTAGCCTCGACTTTCCAGAAAGCAGCCCTCACATCTTTGGCAGTTTGGAGCAGCTTTTCACCTTTCCTTTGACCTGGTGCCAAAGAACAGACTACAAGACCTGAACAACCTCTCCTCTGGCCTGTGTGCTTGGTATAAGAAATCTGGAATATAGCACCTGTGAATGAGATGAGGCTTGTGAACGGATTTTCATCTGATTTTAAACCATTCAGATCCTGTTTTAAAGGGGAAAATAACGAACCATTCCCACAATAGCTGCCTTCATGGCAGTAACTCAGCTATAATGAAAGGGAATTCTTCAACCAGTTCTACTTAATTCATTTGTTCCTTCCTTCATGCATGCATTCAGTATTCTTTGCTCTGAGTCTGTTCCAGCCAATGTCTACATCACAGGTGATAGGTGGAGAGAATGAACACTGTTCAGGGGAGGGGCATATCACTCCAGTAGAGAAGATTAAGAGGAAACTTCCAGAAGATGAGGCTTGAGCTATGCCTCCAAAGCTGCTAGGGAGAAGGGAGAAGGGCATTTTAGGCAGAACATTCCAGAAACTCTCTGGGGACCCATCTCGGCAGGACCCAGCTGGGGCCTAACCCCAGCTACTTCCTAGAGCTGAGGCCACTAGCCCTTCCTGATAAGGTGTCATGATTTCCTTCCTTCCTTTCCAAGTGTTGGCTCCCCAATTTGTAGGGACTTTATTAAAAACACACAGTTAATGGTTAGGAAAGAGGAGGCATTTTTGCTTCTCTCTGCCCACCCCTCCCCACCCTGAGCCCCTACTCTGGCTGGAATGTAGCCATCAAAATAAACATTAAATGCAAAATGCCAGAGCTGAGTTATTACTTGTGAGGGTGCTGGGAGAAAAATTTATAGCAACATTACAGTGTTTTGTTAAAAATCTCTTAATGCACCAAAATGGGAAGGTGTGTGTGTTTTTTATTAAAATGTTACACTCTATAAATCCGATCTGCAGGAAGGACACAGGTGGCGACCCAGGGACTCAGCTGAGGAAGCTGTCATTTCTATCTTTGGAGCCCGTCCTCATCCTTGGCTCTTAGCCTCTCCCCAGCCCCAATCCCTCTCCTCCTCCACACCATCTCCCCTTCTTTGAGAAAAAGCTTACTCCTCCCTTACCACCAGGGGAGGAGAAGCCACGAAAGGGTGTGACGATCTTTGTGCAACTTCCCGATACCCTCGGGGTCTGGCAAAAAGTTGCAATTTTCTTAAAAAGCCTGTCTGAGCAATAGAGTCCCCCACAGCGCCCTTATGAAGTTTGTCTGACGTGGGGCGAAATTTCCTGTTGGTCCATTTTCACAAATTTAGATTCTGGCTGATGCTGCATTTTCCAAGGGCTTCTTTATAAAAAGGCAACCAGTGTCTGTCCCTAGCCTTCTGCTCTGGAATGTCCTTCCTCAAAATGGTAGATGATATCACTGGAGCAGAATGGCGGTTTTCTTTTCTCCTTTTAACCATATGTAGGTGTGTCCTCCCTTAAGAGAACTATAGGAATTTGGATTTACAGAACGAGGTTCGTTGTTTTTCTCACCATCTTTCAAATAGTAATATCAAAGGATTCCTTAGAGACATTAAAACAGAGACTCCTAGATTGGACAGGGGCTTGAAAACCCCCTAAATTGTATGTGAAATTGGGAGTATGCAACTGTAATGGGTTGAATGGTAGCCCCTAAAAGATATGCCCAAGTCCCAACCCCCACTACCTTAGAATGTGATGTGACCTTATTTGGGAAAAGTGTATTTGCAGCTTAATTAAATTAAGGCTGTCAAAATGAGATCATTCCAGATTATACAGGTGAACCCTACATCCAATGACAAGTATTTATCAGAGACTGAAGAGAAGGAGACACAGAGAAGAAGGCCTTGGGAAGACAGAAGCAAGGATTGGAGTAATGAAGCCACAAGTAAAGCCTGGGGACCCGGAAGCCGGGAGAAGGAAGGGAAGATTCTTTCTTAGAGCCTTTGGAGGAACATGACCCTGCAGGAACTTCAATCTTCCACTTCCCGCCTCCAGGGCTGGGAGGGAAGAAATTTTGGTCCACCACGTTTGCCTCAATTTGTTAAGGAAGCTCTCAGAAACTAATACAGCATCTATCTGCATCTTTCCAGAGAGAAGGTCCTCAACTTTCATCAGATCATCAAAGAAACGTCTCCCCTAGAAAGCTGAAGAGGCATGGATGTAAAATGTTTGTGTGAATGGCGTGTATTTGTAGAGTCACTGCTCCCGCAGGATGGAAACTGTACCTGTAATTTGGAAGGCAGGATCAGCAAACACCCTCAACCCGGGCCTGGAGATGGAGGTGTCTGTCCCATAGTCCTTCTCACTCCCTTCCCTACTCTCGCACACTGGTTCTGTAGGTTCTGGGTAAGCATCTGACTCCACCTCCCCAGTTCCCAAGTCTTCTGAGATCAACTTTGCAATCATCTGGGAAGCAGCTCTTTCTAAAAGCACTGAAAAGCCCTGGTGTCCACCTTGTCTACCTGCAGAGCATCTCAGCTACAAGGGCAAGCAATCCTTAAAAAAGGAAAATAGGTCCTTTGGTGGTGATGCAAATGTTTTGGAACCTCTCTAGACGGATGGTTGTTGCACCACACTGAGAATATGCCAAACGCCACAGAATTGTTCACTTTAAAAGGTTAATTTTATGTTATGTGAATTCACCTTTAAAAAATGGGGAGTGGAGGGGAGGGAAATCAGCATCGATTGCTTCCCTAGGTGCAATAATTAGCAAAGCTCATTTTGCACCCCACTCCTCTTCTCTAAGAAATTGAAACCGTGCTAGTTAACTTGACAAGAGAAAGGGCAAGAGCAGTGATTTAAACAGGCACATCCTGAAAGGGCTGGATTGGCCACACTTGGGAGCGGAGGGACCATCAGAAGGCAGGTCATGTGGCCTCGGGCCCGAATGGAAGAGGATCTGGGGAAATCTCGCCACTACTTAATTTGAATTCGACTGGACAGGTCAGGGTGGCTTCTAGAATTGCATCTTCCTCCAAGCTCTCCAAAACCTGCAACTATCCCAAGTGAGAATAAGAACTGAAGGGAACACCTACCCACGTGATCTCTGATCTTCACAACTTTCCTAGGAGATAGAAATAATCACGTCCATTTCACAGGTAAAGAAACGGAGGCACAGAGAGAAGTGACTTGCCCAAGATGGCACAACCACAGATCACGGATTAGCAACCAGCTCTGCCTGGCTTTACTAGAGCCCGCGCACGCGTTTTCTACCACCCTTTGAAAAACCTGACCGGGACCTGTAAACGAATTCAATTTAGAGAAAGCAGCGAAGAGTTTCCGCGCTCCTGAGCATGGCAGAGCACCTGAGGGAAATTGCGGTTTGAGAGAGAAGAAGCTCGGGGTCCAGGCCCCGAAGCGCGTCACTGCGCAGATACAGCCAGGACCCAGGACCCAGGACCAGGCTCTCCGGCCAAAGCTCGTTCCACAGCCAACCCCTGAGGGCAGGTATTTTCCTGAGTGTTTCCGGCGGGCGGCTCCTCCCCGGGGCGCGGCCCATCCTCCTTCAGGCCCCAAGACCTTGAGTGAGGGCGGAGAGACAGCGTGTTGCGACGGTCGGCTGAGATGCGCGGGAAGGTGGGGGTTGGGGTGCGGGGTGGGAGACCAGCGGCGCTCAAGAAGTTCCACGAAGACGCCGCCTCCCAGCGACCTCCGGAGACTGCCTCCTCCGGGCCTCGCCTCTTTGCCCCGGAGTGGCCCGAGCGGGACACGAGGCTTTGGGTGTTTCTTTTTATCCCATCAGCTGCCCTTGTGGTTTTGCAAGTCGGTTCACTCCGGTCTTAGTCGACCTGGTAGCGCGCGCCGCCGTCTGTTTCCCCAAGGGCTGGGGGTGGAGAAACAAAGCCGCTGCGTTGCGCTTCCGCCCATAGGTCGGCAGTCAAGGCCCTCGGACTCAGCTCTGGACCGAGGGGTCGATGCCAGGAGAGGTGTCAGTTCGCCCGCAGTTGCGCGCTCTGGGCCTGCTCTGGGTGTGCGGGGGAGGGGGGAGTACGGAGAGGCCAGCTGTGCGCCCACAGGTCCTGGGGAAGGAAGGACCTCAGGCGGGGTGGGAGTGAGGGTCGAGGTCGGGCCACTAGAGTCCTCAGATACTGCCGGCCGGATCGGGGGAGTTGCACAGGCTGGACCGCAGCTAATGAGTAGCAGGAGGCAATCGAAATATAATCACCACCACCACTTACTAAGCACCTACTGTGTGTCGCGCACTGTGCCGAGCAGCGCCGTGTTTGTCCCCCTCCTTCTGTCTCTTTCTGTGGCTAAGGTTACCCTAGTACTTCTCCTGTGCATTCCCCTCGGCTCTGCCCTCCCCGATGTCTGCCTCGCTCTCTCAGCCCCCCTCCTCTCAGCCCCCCTCCCTGCCAGTCACAAGCCTCGGGATTATGCGATCAGAATGTGCGCTCCGGCTGCCTCCTATGACAGGTGCTAGGGCAGGGACCCCTCCCTCCCGAGGCAGGCGGCAGGAGGGCAGGGTCGGGGAGGTTGCAAACAGGGAGTGCTAAGGCCACATGCCCGCCCCCGTCTGTGAGGCCCCGGCGCACTGTGGCCGCCGGGATAAAGACAGCAGGCCTGGGAGCCGGGAGCCCTGAGCTGGAGGGTCAACTTGACCTCTTGCTGGCCCGGTGACTTCGAGAAAGGGGCAATGCCTGTCTGGGCTCCCCTTTCCCTAACAGTAAAACAGGGACATAGACCCTTCTCCACAAGGTAGTAGCAAACTCACAAAGTGAATCAAGGAAGGTGAAGAAGGTGCTACTTAAAGTGCCAGGTGGGGCAGAGCCAGGAGCTGGAGGGCAGCGGAGACCCTACCCCTAAAACCTTCTCCCACTCAACACACACCCTCCACCTCCCTGCACACCAACTGACAGGAAGGGCAGGACCGTGGGAGCTATGAATTCCTTTGGCTTTTTCACTCCTGGTGCTTTGAAACGACCCTGACCCAGGGCGGAGCTGTGGGTAGAAGAGGTGGGTGAATATAACCCATTTTCCCAGCTGTTGAAGGTCAGGAACCCCAAATCATCACTTCAGGGGCTTTCAGCCTGGGCTAGGGTGTCTAAAACAGCAGTCTCCAATACGGAGAGGGTGGGAAAATCTGAAGTCAGCATAATCTCATTTAATCCATGCAGCCATCCTATGAAGCAGATACTGTGCTATTGTTATCTCCATTTCACAGAAGGAGAAACTGAGCTCCCTGAAGGCAGTCACTTAGCAGGCATTACACAGCCAGCAAAGCAGCACAGCTGGGATTCAAAGCTGGGCTCCTCACCACTAATGCAGCTGCTGTCAGAGCATTTTGCTGCCTCCTTCTTTCCCGCTTTTACCACCCAAGCCTCCCCGCTGTCACAGAGGCCTCCCTCCAGCTCTGTCCTGGAGAGAATCCAGAAGCCCCCTCCCAATCCAGAGACCATACTGAGGGCGGAGGGAGGGTTGGAATTGGAGTCAACACAGCTGCCACTGACTGCCCACCAACTCTTGGGGTGGGGGGACGGGGCAGGTGGACAGACAAATGAAACCTCAGAGAAGAAGGACCCTTGGAGGCCCAGAGCCATGGTTGTGGGGAGGAGACAAGGGAATTATGGGCCACGCTCCCTCCTGTGAGTGAAGCCATGGCACAAGGTTGAACAATGGGCTCTGGCCACTGGAGGAGAGGAGGAGTGGGGAAAGGAGGGAAGGAGGTGTGGACGCAGAGCCAAGCTCAAGTATCAGCCAGAGAGAATCAGGAAGCCAGCCCTCTCCCATCCCCATGGAAGCCTGCCCATTTGACTCTCTCCAGCTTCAACTTGGTTTTCTGAACGGTGGGATGAAAGGACCATCCCTTCCTTACCAGACAGAGGTACCACCACCCCAGAAGAGCCCCCTTCCCCAAACCCACAGGCTGTCAGTTGGGCAGTCCCAGGCTGGGCGTGTAGACCTTTGCATTGCAGAATGAAAGGGAGGAGGGGGAAGGGAGTGAGGTCCAGGTCTGAGGGAACCAAGAGAACTCTGAGGAGAGGCATGCTTTGTCCCAAGGGCCAGCTCTGCCCAGGACAGCGGAGCTTAACCTTCGGGGGGCCAGGAACTCCTTGGAGATTCTACTGAAAGGGTCGAGCCCTCCCCCACTCTCCAGAGCCAGGCACAAGCAGACACAGTTTGAAGGGTCTTCAGAACCCCTGGCCATCACACTCTTTTGCCTCCACCTCCCCAGCTGAGAAATGGGTAAAACATTCCTACTGGCTTCCCTGGAACTAAGACTGAACAAAGGCAGATCCACTCCTCCTGCCAAGCACCTCAAGAAACTGAGGCCTCGTGTCTGCCCTGGAGGTGCCTGAGGACCCTGGATAGGACCCTGGATAGGCGTTGCCTTTGGCCCATCTCTTCCACCACCAATCTTTTGCAGCCACATTTTGAAACCTTAGAGGACCAGCTTCCAGGAGAGAAGGGACGGAGAGAAGACAAATAGGCACACGGGGCTTCCCTCCAAACACCTGGCTTGGGGTTTGGCTAATGAGATGTGGGAATTATGTGTAGACTTAAAATATCTGTGCTCTCTTCGGCTGTAACCCATCTGCAAAGGGTGGATGGGCTCAGACCCCAGAGGCCAACTTCCGGTTCCAACAACTTCCTCTCGGTTCAACGAGAATTAAGGTGGCCACCGGGCAGGGTGGAGAGCTCTCGTCTCTAGGGCTTTAGAGCCAGGTTTTCCGCGTGTCCCCGGAGCTCCCCTCCCCGCCCTGCGCTCCTGGCCTTGCCTTGCCAGAGAGGGCAGGGCACTAGGCTCCATCGCGCACCTGGTCTTCGCCTTCAGGCGGGAACCCCAGCCCCGCGCGGAAGAGCGTGTGGCCGGCTCCCCAAGAGCAGGGATGCAGATCCTGGAAGCGAATATAGGGAGCAAATGTGTGCGTCTCCCCCAGGCGGGCGCGGGCAGCGGGGTTGGTCAGTTTGTAAAACCTCCAGTCCGCTGCTGCTTTGAGCTGCATAGATGCGGGGGACCAAACAGCGTGTGTGTGGCTGGAACGCCTCGTTTATCCCGCACCTCGGGGATCCGCGCTGTTCCCAGATAAATGAAGGTGTGCCCTTGAATGCGGGCTTCCTTTACGATCCCCTCACTCCCCTGCCCCATTCAACACAATATGCGGGGCAGGAGAGACACAGCTGCGAAGGCCTCTCCCAGTGCCTGGTTCCCCAGCGTCCGCTAGCCCGAGTTCCGGAAATGGCTAAGCCCCTAAACTCGGGGCGCAAGTTCCAGCGTGAAGTGGGCGAGGAGGAAGGGCGGGCGACGCTGCCGCGCTGCTGGGGCCCTGCTGAACCCGCACAGATCCGGTCCGCGCCTGCTCCCCCGAGGTCCGCCCGCAGTCTCAAAGCCCCTAAGCGACCCCCGCCTGGAGAGCACTGCTCGGGGGCAGTGCCTCCCTCCCTGCCTCTATGCGACTGGAGGCTTGGGTTGGCGCGGCGGCGTCCGCATTCCGGGGAGACTGGGGCAGGGGCTGCGGCGGCTGGGGGCCGGTGGCCAGCGCCGATGCTGACCTCCTCCCGGGGGAGGACATGGTGTGAGTCACGCGGTCTGCTGGGGCTGGCGAGCGCTCCGAGGACCCGCGCGGACTCGCTGCTCTCGCGCCCGCCCCGACGGCTCTGGAGAAGTGGCAGCTTTTCTGCGAGCCCTGGAGGTCCAAAGGGGTTAGGGACCTTTCGGTCTGTCGGTCCCCCGTCGTGTTTGGCTCCAGGGATTTCTGATAACGCGCGCAATGGTTAAGACCTTAGGTTCTGACGTTGGATCGCCTGAGTTCGAATCCCAAGTCCTCTGCTTTGCTGTGTGGCCCGGAGCTATTACTTCACTTCCCTGTGTTTCGATTTCGTAACCATTATAGAATGAGAATAATTGTTACACCATAACGCTATTGTTAGGATTGCAAAGATGTCAGTGTGCAGAGCTGACTTGTAACAGTTGCCGATAGGCTGTGGCTATTATGTTGTTATTTCTAGAGTGTGAGATATGTGCACAGGGGTCTCCAGTACGGGAGGGTTCCCACGCAAGACTTAGAAGCTTCTGGGCTTCATATCTTGATTCTTCCCATCTTTTCTGCCGGTATCCAAAGTGTTCTTTTAACCACCCTAAACTTCAGAGCAGTTATTGTAGCCTTCTGCCATTTGCAGAGCTGGCAACTTCCAGCGAAGTGCTGCGCAGGACTCGCTGATGTGGGTGTAGTCCCCGTTTGACTCACATAGAAGTTAAGGCTTGGGTCAGTCAGACAAGGTTACATAGAAGGTAAGTGCCTGCCAGGCTGTGGAGCGGGGGTGCCCCTCCTCTCAGCTCCACAGTGCTCAGCCAGGGTAGGGGTGCAGTAGATAACTGGGGAGTAGAGGGCAGCTCAGACCGAAGGTGGTGGCTCTGCCGGGTGCGGTGACTCACATCTGTAATCCCAGCACTTTGGGAGGCCAAGATAGGCGGATCACGAGGTCAGGAGATCAAGACCACCCTGGCTAACACAGTGAAACCCCGTGTCTACTAAAAATACAAAAAATTAGCCGGGCATGGTGGCACACACCTGTAGTCCTAGCTACTTGGGAGGCTAAGGCAGGAGAATCACTTGAATCTGGGAGGTGGAGGTTGCAGTGAGCCAAGATTGTGCCACTGCACTCCAACCTGGGTGACAGAATGAGATTCCGTCTTGAGAGAGAGAGAGTGAGAGAGAGAGAGAAAGAAAGAAAGGAAGGAAGGAAGGAGGGAGGGAGGGAGGAAGGAAGGAAAAGAGAGAGAAGGAAGGTAAGAAGGAAGAAGGAAAAGAGAGAGAAGGAAGAAAGGGTGGAAGGAAGGAAGGAAAGGAAGGAAGGAAGGAGGGAGGGAGGGAGGAAGGAAGGAAAAGAGAGAGAAGGAAGGTAAGAAGGAAGAAGGAAAAGAGAGAGAAGGAAGGAAGGAAGGAAAAGAGAGAGAAGGAAGAAAGGGTGGAAGGAAGGAAGGAGAGAGAGGGAGGGAAGGAAGGAAAAAAGAAAGAAAGAGAAAGGAAAGAAGAGAAAGAGAGAAAGAAAGAAAGAAAGAAAGAAAGGAAGGAAGGAAGGAAGGAAGGAAGGAAAAGAAAGAAAGAGTGAGTCTGCTGTGCTGTCTCCCCACTGGGCACCCTCTAACCAACTCAATCCCCCATCCTTGGGTTCTGCCGGAGCCACCGGGACTGGACAGCTACCCTCCAGCCAGGGGCAGTCCTCTGGGCTATTCATTGAATCATCCATTCAACATATTTTCTGAGCAGCGCTGTGTGCCAAGTACTGCACTCAGCACTGGGGAGACAGTGGCCAGGGACTTCCATTCTAGGAATAACACAGACAATAAACCAAGTATGTTAACAAGTGTGGGAGATAATGTCAGATCACGGTAGATGCTATGGAGGAAAAGGAAGATGTGACAAGGGTAGCCAGGGTGGTGAAGGAAGGCTTCAGCGAGGAGGTGACACCCAGCATTAGGTTTGAGGAAGAAAGGCTTTTCTTCGCCACGTCCCCACACCCTTCCCAAGTGTGGAGCCTGGAGCCTGAGGCCACAGAATGGGGAAGCTGCTTCCTGGAGGGCTGACTGGGAGAGAAGCAAAAGGGAGGCAGAAAGGGGCAGCCAGGGGTGCATTTGCCAGGGGTGGGGGTGCAGGACTTGAAGCAGTTATCATAGCCTTCCACCATTTGCAGAGCTGGCAACTTCCAGCCAAGTGGTGCACATGACTCGCTGAGGTGAGTGTGGTCCCCTGGGTCTCCCAGTACACGTAGTGAGGTAACCGGGCACGCAGAAACTGCCTGGTGTGCAAAGGAATCAGGCAGCAAGCCAGGGAGAGCCTCAGCTGCAGGAGAAATAACCCACCTGGAGAGCAGCGGTCAGGTCCAGACTCAGGCTTCAGCACTCTCCCTGTGGCCAGAAAGCTGGAAGGATGCCCTACATCCTTGCTCAAGAACCAGGTGGGAGTGGCTCCACTTTCAAGTATGGAAGGACCAATAAAGGAACACATGATTGAACACAAACAGAAATAACTAGCTCCTCTTATTAGCACGGTCCCTGGAATGTTTTGGAAGGGACCTAGGAGAGGGAGTCAGTGGAGGTTTGCATGAGGGCTTCAGGTCACACACTCAAACGACTTGACCGGAACGTTGTCCCCAAGGTACTTTCTCACTCATTGGCACGCGCTCATTCTTCCTGGATCCATCTATAAGATAAAATGCAGAGGACTAAAGGCCCTCGTTCCAAGGACACAGGGTCTCAGGTGAGACAGGAGAGATTCTGGCTTAGGGCATGAAATCCTTGGTTATCCAGGTGGTCAGGGAAAGGTTGAATAGCCAGGCAGTAATTAAACAGGTAATACAAGCTCAGAGTAGTTAGGTGGTAAGAGGTGTGGTGATGCTCAAAAAATGCTTCATGAAACAGCAAATTTTTGCATTGGGTGCACCTGGTTCAGAGGTTCTAGGAATAGCGTATAATTGCAATTGTTCCTGTTCTCGGGTTGTCATCCCCACCCCAACCCTCTCCACCACAATTTCCCTCTCATAGTCCTTCCCTCATATTTTAGGCAGGAATGGGGGTGGAGAAAGTAGTGGGGGTATTGCCACCACCTTCTGGGTGCCTTCAGGCAGCTGCTGGGCACAGGAGACTGGAGTAGGTTGCTGACTTGGAACTCCTTGACAAAAAAAGGCATCTCTAAGCTCCTGGGAACCATAGGACACTTTCATTCATTCACTCAACAAGCATTTTATGAGTGCCAAGCCCTACAGTGAACAAGACAGACCTGGTCCCTGCTGTGAGAAAACTCACTGCTCTCAAGGCACAGGCGGAGTAAGGGCCAGCACACTGTTAATTCTGCTACTTGATTCTTGAAGTGGGGTGGGTGGGTAACCAGCTGTCCTTGACTAAGGGAAACCAAAGAAAGAGTCTCAGAACTTGGTGCTGCACTGAGCAGTTGGAATAAATTGAGGGGATAGAGTCCTAC
>NW_012107141.1:2219089-2220372 GCF_000951045.1 Mandrillus leucophaeus | reverse complement strand
GCAAAACCTTAAGAGGGTTTGGGAGATCTGGTCAACTTTCCGAAACATCTGAATCTTTTTACTGCCCTCCGTTCTTTCCCTCGGCTAGCTGTGGGGAGGGAGGAAAAAGAGAGAGGGAGAGAGAGAGGAAGAGAGAAGGGGGGAGGGAGAGGAAGAGAGAGAGGAGGGAGAGAGAGGAGAGAGAGAGAAAGAAGAGGGGAGAGAGAGACGCAGGCGTGGAGGGGAGGAGGGAGAGCGAGCAGGCCGGGCGCGGAGTGCACAGCCACAGTCTCCTCGCCTCCCCAAACTCCCAGCCAAGGCGCGCGGTGGCGTCCTCGCGCCCTCGCTCGCGCCCCCGCCCGCCGCCCGCGCAAGCCAGGCATGAATGCTGAGACTTGCGTCTCTTACTGCGAGTCGCCGGCTGCTGCCATGGACGCCTACTACAGCCCGGTGTCGCAGAGTCGGGAGGGCTCGTCGCCTTTTAGGGCATTTCCCGGAGGCGACAAGTTCAGCACAACTTTCCTGTCGGCCGCCGCCAAAGCACAGGGATTCGGGGACGCCAAGAACCGGGCCCGTTACAGCGCTGGGCAGCAGGACTTAGCGACACCCCTGGAGAGTGGCGCCGGGGCGCGGGGCTCCTTTAACAAGTTCCAGCCCCAGCCGTCGACCCCGCAGCCCCAGCCGCCGCCGCAGCCCCAACAGCAGCAACCGCAGCCCCAACTGCCCGCGCAACCGCATCTTTACTTGCAGCGAGGCGCCTGCAAGACGCCCCCGGACGGCAGTCTCAAACTCCAAGAAGGCAGCAGTGGCCACAACGCGGCCTTGCAGATTCCCTGCTACGGTGAGTGCACGTGCGGGTCACCTGGGGCTGGGGACCACGGTGTGCTTGGCTTCCGCATCCCTTGAAACTGGTGGCTTGCGGGAGGTATGAGCTGGCGGGCTGGGGGCGGGCTGGGGGCAGCAGCGGGTGACTCCGGTCAGTAAACGGGATCGATCGCTGCGAGGAAGCCAAGGGATCTGTTCTGTCTCCTTCATGTCCGCCGGCCTAGGCACGGAACGTTTCGGCTGTTAAACTCGACCTGGAGTTTGTTTTTCCCGGTCCCTTCAGCATTTCCCCAAACCGCTCGCTTTGCGCTGCCTGTTGGGCGGGATTTGAAGCGGATGCTTCTTACCGGCCCAGGGTGTGCCGCGAAAAGGAGTCTCCGCGCGGCGCAAAGGAGTCTCCGCGCAGCACTCTGGTGCGGGGTCGCGGGGCTGCCGGGCTGCTGGGCTGCGGGACTGCGGGACTGTGGGACTGCGGGACT
>NW_012107141.1:2213878-2216359 GCF_000951045.1 Mandrillus leucophaeus | reverse complement strand
AGGCTGGAGTGCAGTGGCCCGATCTCCGCTCACTGCAAGCTCCGCCTCCCATGTTCACACCATTCTCCTGCCTCAGCCTCCCCAGTAGATGGGACTACGGGCGCCCGCCACCACATCTGGCTAATTTTTGTATTTTTAGTAGAGACAGGGTTTCACCGTGTTAGTCAGGATGGTCTCGATATCCTGACCTCATGATTCGCCCTCCTTGGCCTCCCAAAGTGCTGGGATTACAGGCGTGAGCCACTGCGCCGGGCCCAGGTTTAATCTTTTATTCCACAAATATCTGTGGGGTGCCAGGCACGTAGGAGGCTGCCCTGGGGCAACTAGTGGGGATGAGATACACACATAGCCAGGCAACCAGACAACCACGAGACCTGGGACAGAGATGAGGCAAACGGAAGCGTCAACTTAAACTAGAAGAGATGGGAAGATTTCCTAGAGGAACATGCACTAGGCTGAACTCTGAATCATTAGCCAGACAAAAGTGCAGGAGTGAGGTTAGGGAATTCCAGGTAGAGGAAACCACCTATGCTACAGTGCACAGGCTAGAGAACTTGGCAGGTTCTAGAAACTTGAAGAAACTGCTGGACAGGAGTATTTAGGATGATGGCAGGAGCACTCGGCTTTTTGCTATCTAACTTTGGAAAATTATTTTGGTTGAGTCTCAGTCTACCTATTTGCAAAATGGGTATGATAAACCTTGTATTGCAGATCGTTGGCACAACAGGAGCTCAATAAATAAAGGACTCTCAAGTGGCTTAGGTCTGCCGGCCAGTGAGGCTCGGTTCCCATTGGGCATGGAGTGGGGGGCAGCTGGAGCCTGCGCGCTCCTGGCTTGGTTTGCGGAATATCTTTATTAACGAGCACTTCAAGGTAAGCCGGCGATGGAAACCAGATGTGGGATCGCGCGGTCGGCGGGATAGCGGAGCAAGGACCAGAGATACTAAGGGGGTAGGGTGGGGGTAAGAATTAGCCCAGATGAAGTTGGGAGCAGAAGCGCGCCCCCCCAGATATTTTTTTTTCTTTGGGAGACCTTAGATGCAGAAAGTTGACATCTGACCCACATTCTGGGTTCAGGGTGCTCAGGCCCTCTTTAATTTTACCTTGCACTTTTACCTCTCACCCCACTCCCAGACTCCCTCGAGGTAAGTTCTCCCTTCACGATTTTCTCAGCGGTTTAAGGAGGGCTGCTCTCGCTGGTCTCCTTCAACTTGAAGCATTCACAGCCGGGGGCCAGTTTCCTCTCTGCGTCTTCTTTGTCCGCGCGGCCTTCCAGATCGGTGAAGGGACTAGCCTGAGCAGAGGTTCCAGGGCGCGGCGGTTGTTTCCCAGCTGTGTGACCTCGGCCAGGTGGCCGCCCCCCTCTTAGCCTCCGTTAGCTCCTCAGAAAATCGGGGGCCCCAATCTCTAGCAAGGTTGTCATGAAGCAACATCGAGGGGCTCCACGCGCAAAGTTCTTTTCTCTTGTTGTGGCTGTGCCAGGGGCCTTGAGGCTCGCGTTGGTGGGAAAACCACAACCTATCAAAATCAAGCAGTTCGTTTTACAGTCGGGCGCAGTGAGGCCAGAAAGAGAAGAGACAGCCTCACCCCTCTCCCCCACCCCTGACCCCAAGGAGTGAACAGGTGACAGCGCGACTATCGGGCAAGGTCAGGGGGTCTCCAGACTCTGTACCTGTACCTTGCCTGGCAGGAAATCCCCTCGCCTGGGCGCAGACGTGAGGCGTGCGCTGTGCGGCCTCTGGAAGGGAGCGCAGAGGGCAGCGCTCTAAAGCTTCTGAAGTCCGGCCCAGCCCAGGGCTTCCCCAGGGCTTGAGCGAGCACAGATCCCGCTGCCTCCCAGCCCAGCGCCCTTGCAGCGGAAGGAAATAGTTAACAATACGTGAAAGTGACCGTGCACTGGACGACGAAGGCTTGTGTGTGTGTTAATCTCCCGGAGGAATGGGAATGGGGAGGAAGGTTGGAAACCTAGGAAAAGGTGCCAGCGGGAAGGCCCGTAGCGGCGCCCGTGAGCTCGCGCGCAGGAGGCCAAAGGACTCGCTTGCATCCGCAGGCCCGTGGTCCCCCTGGCTTCTACTGTCAAAACCTGTTAGGTTTATTTTGGGGGGCTTTTTTTTAAACCTGTCATTAAAATTTGCATTTCCCTTTGCCCTAGGACAAAGCTCCTACACTCGGTCAATTCGCAGCCTAGCCTCGGGAGCTCTGGGGGTCTTGGCACCTCCCCAGCCCCGCCTAGAATCGGAAAGCCCTCGGGCACCTCCGGGTTGAATCCCCGCTAGCGAGTTAGTAGCATCTCCTTAAGAGTGGAGAGGAGGGGGCAGGGGCCAGTGGAAGGAGAGAGAAGGAGGGGACGAGAGAGGGGGAAAGGAAGAAGCAAGTCAGGGAAAAAATTTACTTTTTTTTTTTTTTTTTTTCCGCCGCAAAACCTTAAGAGGGTTTGGGAGATCTGGTCAACTTTCCGAAACATCTGAATCTTTTTACTGC
>NW_012107141.1:2200873-2212591 GCF_000951045.1 Mandrillus leucophaeus | reverse complement strand
CTGGGAGGCTCTTCGGGCGGCGCCGCCGCAGGTGAGAGCGCCGCAGGTGTGGAGCCCAGCAGGAAGCCCGGAGCGTGGTTGGCCGAAAACTCATGGGAAATCCAGGTTCACTGGCACGACACAGTGCGGAGTCAGAGACCGTGGGGTCCCAGGAGAAACTGGGGTCTGGCAAGACCCGAGTCCTGGGACCCTGAGCACTACTGGCGGTGGGGATGCGGGCAGGCCAGTTCCCTGGGAGCTTCTCCCTCGGCGATTCTTGGAGGCGGCAGGCCTCAGAACAATGGTTTAGGACGGAGTAGCAGGGGAGACAGGAAGTCCCGAGTCCCAGGTGGCCCAGGGCTGTAGCAAAAGAGAAGGGTCTGGGTTCTGATTTGAGCCCACGGGGAACCCGAGGGAGCTGGCCTAAATGACCTCCAAGCCCCCTTGAACGCAGCCACAGGAGGCAGGCCTGGGCCCCCAGAGCACAGCCACCATTGCCGGGGAGAGAGACACTCAAGGACGGTCTCTAGCCAGAGCGGATGTCTAGCCAGAGGAGCTCGGTAGCCCAGGCTTTCTCTTCTTCCACAGAATCGGGGTTCCTGAACCCCAATGCGGAAGGGGGAGCAACGACGCAGAAAGAGAAAAACCTTCTCTGAGCCGGGAGCCCTGAGCACATACTCTCCCGGAGGCCTTGGCCTTCAGGCCTGGCCCTGGTGAGATGAGTTGGGGGCAGGGAATTTGCCCTGATCCAGGCTGATGGAGAGACACTAGGCCTGGGGAGGGGCTGGGACACGGCAGAGGCCTTGGTGGCTGGAATAACCTTGAGAAAACAGCCGATGGCAGATGTTTTCTCGTATTCAGGTTCCTTCTTTCACAGGCGCAGAACTAGTTCATAGATGGCTGCTGACAAACATTCAGTCATACCCTTGTCTACAGATGCGCGCGCGCGCGCACACACACACGGCATCTTCTTTAGGAGCCGATGTGGTCATACCCAAGAACACATGCCCATGTGGCCTTGAATGAGCCACATACTCCCAAACCCAAAGGACAGAACTGAGAGAAGATTTAGAAAGCTTCACTGGCCCTTCCCCACTTCCTCCACCTTCCTCTTCACCTCCAGTTGGAATGAGATCAGGCATTCAGATCACAGACCCCCAAAGCTCCACACGCAGACACCCGCAACTCCACACACAGACACCCGCAGCTCCACACGCAGACACCCGCAGTTCCACAGGCAGACACCCGCAGCTGCACACGCAGACACCCACAGCTGCACACGCAGACACCCACAGCTCCACACGCACACACAGCTCCACACACGGGCACACACAGCTTCACACACGTACACACACAACTCCACACACGGACACACACAGCTCCACACGCAAACACACAGCTCCACACGCAGACACACACACACCTTCATGCAAGTACTCCTTCACCATGCTAAGCTGGCAGAGAATCTCAGCCCTGTCCATACAGGCCGGCCTTCCCAGCCCAGAGATGCAGGCCCCAGCTCATCCTTGTCATTCAGGACTGTTAGGTGAGGGCAGGTCGCAGACTAGGGGACCCATAGAGGTTCATCCTGCATAGCCAGGGGGCTCATGTTTTCTCTCCACTGCAATGAAATGTCATATTTTAATGAAAATTCCCAGGGAGACCTCTGAAGAGGCTGAGATATTAGGCAAGAAGAGAGCCTAAGGAGCTCCCCACCTCTTGGTTAAATGCCTTCAAGTCCAGAGGGAAGGCAGAGAGGGCTGGCCTCCCCTGAGCCTTCTCTCTGTGCCCTGCTGGGCCCCCACAGCCAGCCTGGCCCTTCCTTTACTTGCACTAGCCTTTGGAGCTGAGGGAAAGAGCCAGCCACTTGACCCAGTACTGCCCCTAACCCGTGGCAGTGTGACCTGACAGCAAACACCTTCCCAAACCCTGGTTTCCTCATCTGCATCCTGGGGTGATAACAGAAAGGCCTTACTGGGTCATAAATGTGCCTCTGCAGAGACAGCAAGAGGCAAGAGCCAAGAGCTCCCCCCGCCATCCCTCCAACCCCCGCCCACATTTCCATCCGTGTCTATCTCCCTGCTGCTGGGAACTTGAGAGCACCCAATTCTGAGGATAGGGCAAGCTCCTGCCACTGCTCTGGTCATAAACTGCAGGCTGAGTCCAAAGGCAGCCTCTAACCACCCGCAGGACCCCACTCCACGCTGCCTAAGTTGGAGGCACTGCTCAGGGCAAAGCCACAAACAATAAACAGCAAGTCACTGTTTGTTCTTTTCCCTCTCTCAGCAGCTGAGTCTCCCCTACCAGGAGATGTCTGGTCCTTCTAGGAAAGGGATTAGGCGCGTTAGGTCTAAGATGGAGAAACTGAGGCTCCAAAAGGTGAGGCTCTGCCCTTTACAGAGGTAGCCAGGAGGAGGGCCTCTGGAGTGGGATCTCTGCCCTATCAGCAAGCAGGGAAACTGAGGCATGCATTCACAACAATTCTCTCCCACAATTGTGAGAGTGTATATACTCAAAAGGGGAGAGATGGAGTTCAAGGAAAAATCCTTAGATGTTCCCAGGAGCATGGGGAAAGTCGGAGGCAGGAGCTGCCTTGGTACCAGTACCGGGGCTGGCTGATTCCCGTCTTCAGGCAGGCAGCTGAGACCTGGCAACCATTCCCAGCCCTGGGGGTCGGGACAAAAGCTGGTCGTTCACGTGTGTAACTACACCTAACAAAACGATAAAGCTCGGAGGCCTCCTTCTGGACCTCAGCTTCGGGGCCCACTCCTGGCAGAGCCAAACTACCCCTTGTCAAAGAAGGTGCCCCGGGCAGCTGTGCCAGGGCCAAACCGAGGGAATGCGGGGCGGGGAAGCCGCCTCTAGTCTCTGCTGGCCAGGTCTGGTCTGGGTTGCCGAAAGAGTTGGTGAGAGAAACCCTTCCGGGCTGCAGGCGTCCCTACCCCAACTTGGGCCTTCCTTTCCCCAAATGTGCTAAAAGAAGGATGATTAAGGCGGCTCCGCCGTGTCCTTTGGGCGCGGAGACCGCGGTTTTACGAAAGAGCCCCCACCCAGCCCTCTTCTGCTGCAACCCAAGACCTCACCAGTCTACCCCCAGACTCTGGGTCCGCTCTTTGGCCTCCTGAATTCCTTGCCCGAGCCCAGGGTGGGCCACCTGGGCCCCAGGAGACATGTCAGGTTGGAGACCCGACGTTTCTCAGCGACGCAAGAGCCTCCTTGTACTCAGGGCAGGGACTCCAGCGCCTCGCCCCCAAATTCCGGATCCGACCCCCGGAGCCGCAGCCGGCGCGTGCCGTCCTAGTCTAACGGTCCCGAGACACGGGGCCGCTGCGGGAAGCTGCCCCGTTTCCCCCTTCCCTTTCGCTTTCGATTCGGTGCAGACAGGTTTCTGTTGAAAGCAGATTGCTGCCTCTCCATCCACCCACCCTCAAAAAGCAGCGCTCTCAGCGCCAAGGTCTGGGGAGGCGCGGGTCTGGCTGAAGCCCCTGGGGTGCCGCCTAGGGATCCAGTCCCGATTTTTCGAATTAGACGCAGTGGTTAAATACCAGCGGGTATTTATTTCCCCTGCACAGACACAATCCACGCACCATGAAATGTGTAAATTCTGCCAGGGTCGTATTTGAATGTAGTTAGAGAACTGGGGTGTGTTTTGCATACGAGAGACGACCCGAAGAAGGCAGAAACGAAAACCCGACAGAAGCAGCAACAGCCAGTGGGTGACTGTGGGGTGATCGTGGGAAAACTCGAGCCTGGGACTGAAGCCTGCTCGAGAAGGGGCGACTGTTGTTTAATTTTGGAGGGAGGGATGGCGAAGGAAGATGCTTTTAATTTGTTACTTTGTTAATTTCCATAGCCGGCAGCCTGCTTCACCAGTCTGGTCCAAACACATACGTTCTTAAATAGAAAAACAGAGGGCCTGGATTAAAACTCAATATTTTAAGTCAATCGACTTGTACAATCTTGCACAATCTTTTCTTTATTATACTTTACGTACAGTGAAGTGCTTAGCTCTGAGGAGGAAAGTTGGAAGAATTGTTATGTATGTGTACACTGTTAGGACGACCATCTGGATAAAGAAACAGACCATTTAAGTGTTTCATTAAACGTTGTAAAACGTTAAAGCAAAAACATTTTTTGTAAGTTGTTTTAAGAAAATTTCAGAGGATACTTCGGAGCACCGGGGACCCCATTTTGTTCCTGACAGCAGTGTTTCTTGAGTAGGGTGACACTTTCGCCCGCACATTTGCAGTCCGGATTCTAATGCCAACTTCCAAGCGGCTGCGCCAGGAACCTCGCCGCGAAAACTGGGCTAAGCCGGAGTCACCGAGCCCTGAGCCGCACGCACTGCGATGCCGGCCCGCATAGGAAAACAGATTAAAACGCCCTACAGAAAATCTCGGCGAAGTCCCGGAGGCCCCCGAGGACTCTGGTTTCTAAGATCTGCTGGGCGCACTTTCTCCGGGACGTCCCTTCTTCTCGGTCTCAGCCCCTTCCTACCCGCAGCCGCGCGCAGCTTTGTTTTGGTGGCAAACTGAAATAAGAAATGGAAATATAGTGGCCTTTGCTGCTGCCAGGGATGAGAGGTGGTTGACGTCTGGCGCGTTTGTCCGGGCTTCAGGCTTCTCTGCAGACCCCTAGACTGGGGTGCCCGAGGTCAGGAGAGGAGGGGGATAGTTTCCTGGAGTTTCCGCGGCTCCGAGGCCTTGGGATGACTCATGGAGGGTGCGCTGCCTCGGTGCGCCTCTGGCCGAGAGGGTAGGAGGGTGGGTGGTACGGGAGTGTATGCTGGAGAGAAGAAAGAACGCTTGACCAGAGAGAACTTCCTGCCCCCGGAGCCTCAGTGTCCTTAGCTCCCCAAACCCCTGCTCAGGAAGCCGAAGGACCTAGGACCAGGCAACGGTTTGGGGTGGGGCGGTAAGAGCACTGTCCTGCACCCAGACGTCCCCTGCCAGGCGCCACCTGACCATGTGCGCCCGCAGCGCAGGGTTCTCCAGCCGTCGGCATACGTCCTCACCGAGGTGACAGTCATCGGATTGGGAAAACAGCACTGCGAGGACCCGGCTATGTGATGATGCAGCCCGGGGGATTTCGAGTGGAAGCCGACCGTCCTGCGGTGCCACTAGACAAGTGAGAAGCAGCCCTTCCGAACAGGGCCCTTTGCTGGAAGGAGGAGGCACCTCTCTCCAGCCTGTGAGCCCTCCCAGCTGCAGCCGGGGTCTTCTCTAACATCAGTTACCCGCGGCCTCCAGGGAGCTGCCTCCAGAGGTGCAGCCCGGCACACCTCTCCTCTGCAGATGTATAAACCGGCGACATCCCCATCTCCATTCAAGATGCTCCTTTTTCACCCAGTACAGGGGTGCGGAATAAACCTGGGGCAACAACTTGCGTGCTGCCTGGAAGCAGGTCCTTCAGAAAGGATGACAAAAATTTAGTGATGCGGCAGAAGCTTCCACTGTGTCCAGGAAGGGACAGTGGCCTCCCACCAGTTGCACCGGCCCTGGGCAGGCCCCCACCCCCAGCACATTTTGTCACCTTAGCTACCGCCGGCCGGCCAGCTTCTCCACCTGACCCCAACCCGCACCAGCCAGCGCCAAGGAGAGGGAGGAATGGAAGGAGGTTGTGGCTCAGCAGTGAGGAAGAGCCACGCAGAGGCAAGGCTCCGAGGAGCCAAGGCTGGGGTGTGTAGGGTGGCACGCTGGGCTGTGGGCCGGTTCAGATTTGAACTCCAGAGGCAGTTGGAAGTGTCACCCTGGTGCTCGGCGGCTCCTAGGGTGCTCTTTTGGCCAGGAGGGGGTCACTGGGAGATACCGGCAAGGTAAGAGGCGCCATGGGCTGCCAAGTACCTGTCTTTCCGGGTGAAGGTGCCGCTTGTACTGAGGACCGCTTGGTCATGGCTGCTGGGCACTGGCGCGGGTGCACATTGGGAGCAGAGAGGGAGCCAGTGCTCGCTTCATCGGATTCGTAAAGCAGATTCTTTAAGAGTGAATTTTCATTCTGAACTGGAGGTCCCCGAGCATGGACGTTGGCCCTACGCACCTCCTAGAGGGACAGGACCTGGTGACCCAGGTCAGAGCAGAACAACTGGCTCTCCAGGGCTCTGAAGGGCACAACCGAGGCTGGGAAGCTGTGGGAGGTTTGGACCACGGCACTGATGTCTAGCGTGGCACACGTGGGGACTGGCGCCCACAGTCCGGGTATAGATCACCCCAGCCTCCACCTTTGCATTCTCTACTCCTGCATGGCCTTAGAGAAGTCCATTCTGCTCTGGGTTCTGAATTTTAGTTGTACGAAATGCAGGAGTGTTGACAATTTCCAAAGATCCTCTCGGAGTTTCTGTGCTGGTAGCAGTCTGGACCCACCTTCACCCCCTTTGTCTTCCCTCCTCACCCCAACACGCATTTTTGTCCGGGAGAAATTGGGGTAAGGTAGGTGGGAGAGGCTTCCCTGGAGGCTGACACAGGTCCTGAGTGGGGAGCCATCCCAGGACACAAAGCCAGCTGGAGGTCCTGCAGGGCCGTGGTGGAATGCAGGTTCTGGGCTCAGGACTGGGATGTAAATAGGGAGGGGGTAAGCGACTGTCTTTGTGTCCACACGTGACCAGGCTCAAGCTAAGGCCCTGGGCTCATGGTCCCTGTGTCCACTCATCTTCCCTATCCCAGTAATTATGGAGCACCTTCCCTGGATGGATCTTCTCCCAGGAGAGAGAACATGCCAAGCCTCTGCCTCCTGTGTTACAGCTTATGTCCTTCCAAGTGTGTTGTACAGTTGGGCTTAACAAATGTTCGCTGGCTGGAAGAATGAATGAAGAACTGGTGTCTCCTGCAGTGTTGCGCCTGCATGGTTAAGTGCACCCAGGAGCACCTTTGGCTGTGTGAGGGCCGGCTTAGGTATTTGTGTGAGCGTGTGCATGGCGTGAATGTGAGCCGTGTGTGCCGCGCCCATTCTCTCTGGGTCCACATCCTGCTGTCTGAGTGTTTCAGGGCGAGGCCGAGGGTTTGTGTGTAGTCCAGTGAAAGGCATGCCTGTCCTCCAGTACTTGTGTCTATGTACCCCAGTGTGTGAGCCTCAGGTGTGCAAGGGTGAGTACCCATGTGCACGGCTCTGGAGCTTCTCTGAGTCTGTGGGTGGCATAGCCTCTGCCTCCAGAGGTGCCCCAGGGAGAAAGTGACTAAGCGCCCTTGCATCATGGCCTGTGGCCTTCCTGTCCCTGGTCATGGCTCCCAGGAGCAGCTGACTCAGTGAGTGGCAGGCAGAATCTCCCTGTGGCAAGTCCCCGGGTGGGGTCCAACCACCCCCAGCAACATCCTAAGGCCCTCGAACGTGGTCCATCCAGCCCACCCACACTGCAGCAAGGCCTTCTGACAAGCCACTAACTCTGGAATGTACCCTCTGTCCCATGTGGCTCACTGCGGAAGAGACGCGACCTTGGCACTGTCTTTACACACACTGCTGACCCCATTTAGCACATGAGCAAACTGAGGCCCAAGGGGAAATGGACCCCCACAGCCAGGTTAGTAGGAGGGCGGGAGCTCACTGAGTTCTCCTCCTTCCACTACGATGGGTGGAAAGGTAGAAAGTGTTGGGGAATCAGATCCACTCATCTGCTCTGTTGTTGGATGCAGCTCCTGCAGTAAGTCCAGTAAGTTGCACTCTCTGTGCATCAAATAGGGCAGATGCTTGCAGTTCTGCCTCAGTCAGAAGTAAAGCAAACCCCACCGTGAGCTCCTGGGCATTAGAGGACAGCAGGAGAGCACCCACGGAATCCCTGGTGGGACTGCAGGGACCTGACTCTAATGCAGCCACACCAGGCTGGGACTCCTGCTCTCTGCCCAGCTCCCCAAGCTGAGTTTTCTTTTCCTAAGTTCGTGAAAACCACAAGCCAGGGTCAGCTGAGGCCAGATGACCAACTCCTCCCACTGTGCAGGACCGTCCACCAGGCCCTGAGGGCCTTTGGTTACATCCAGGAACCTGGTACCTCCCCTGACTCTGTGGCACACACACACAATGGGTCATGGTGACATGGTGGGGGGCCCACCCAAGGTTGGAAGAGATGGCAGTCATCGCCTGGCCCACATGTCTTATTTCACAGACAAGGGGACTGAGAGGCCTGATTCCATTTACGCATGGCTCACCAAACTTTGCCTGTCGCTATGCCAGGCCTTGTAGGGGATTCCAGGAAGCTCTGGATGCAGCCTTTGCCTTCAGGTCCAGAGGAAGAGACAGACAAGTGACCTTGAAATTCCAGTTCAGTGGGATGGGTGCTGAGATGGGGAAAGCCCTGACTCAGGCTCTGAGGAGGTCAGCCTGGCTTGCCCTGGGGTGTGCAGGCGCCACCGGGGTTTGGGAGCTTACTGGAAGCCACTTAAGGGGAGGGTTCAGGAAAGTTGAGGGAAGTTGGGATTTGTCCAGGCCAATGAGTCTTCTCTAGTGGCTGGAAATCCTGAGGTTTCTTCTCTCTTGACTTTCTGCTTTTCTGTCTCCATGCTTTCTCTGTAGATCAATAGGTCTTGGTTTTTCTATGGAAACAGCCGTGTATAACAGCCCCTTACCTCTCCAGTGCCGCTCCATTTCTCCACGTGTTGAATGGCACTTTGGCCCTGCCCCACCTGTGAGGGGAGTGTGAGGAGGATGTGATGATGGAGAGAGGTAATGCGCCTGCTCCGTACATCCTGCACCGCCAGGTTCTCTGCCCCACCCCTCACACTATACCCTTTGAGGGTGCTAGCATATTGCAAATGATAGTGGTGGGGTTCTGATCAGGTTTCAGAGTAGGGATGTAGAGTTTGGGGTCCTCCTGGATGTGTCAGCCTTCCCGATGTCTCTACGTGGCTACAAGGATTCATTCACACCTGGTTCACATCCCAGCATGGAGCTGGGACAACCCCAGCTCCATGGCCTCTGACTTCAAGGCGGGAGCTCGCTTTCAAATGGGGAAGACAAACATGCAGATAGCTCTTCTGCACGGCTCCCCTATTGTGGCCTCAGCCTCCCCATCTCTGAACCTTCTTCATGGGACTTGGTGGTTTCAGAGGCCTTGGGGTTCTGTGATACTCACCAAGAGAGACGGATGGGCCCTCCAGAATCCTCCAGGTGCCTCAGGACCCCTCTTCCCCATTCATTGTGCTAGGAAAGGGGGAAAGCTGGTCCAGTCTGCCAAAAGGTAAGAGTCTGGAATACCAGGCCTGGCTCCTGGTCTGAGTTTTCCCATGTGCAGGACAGAGACAATAATGGGTTTTGAGGCAAAGAAGACTTAGAGTTGGCTGCTGCCGCAGAACCACGTGACAGCCCAGAACGACGGAGCGTCCCTTCCTGTGCGCCAGGCAGTACGCCAGTGCTGCTTATGTATTATTTCACTTAACTGCCATCACAATCCTATGAGATTGGTCCTATTATCATCCCCATTTCATGGATGAAAACTGAGGTTCATGGAAGATAAGTAACTCATCCACAGTGAGACAGCCAGGAAAGAAGAGTCAAGTCTTGCTGGCCAAGGGCTCCAAGACACCTGAAAGGCATCCTGTTCTAGAATGAACCTGATTAGACTTGAGATCACCCTAGTTCTGTCCCAGATGATGTGGAGATGAAAGACAGGGTCTTACAAACATGGCCCCCAGGGCCGGGCACGGTGGCTTAAGCCTGTAATCCCAGCACTTTGGGAGGCCAAGACGGGTGGATCACGAGGTCAGGAGATCGAGACCATCCTGGCCAACACAGTGAAACCCCATCTCTACTAAAAATACAAAACATCAGCTGGGCGTGGTGGCGGACGCCTGTAGTCCCAGCTACTCGGGAGGCTGAGGCAGGAGAATGGCGTGAACCCAGAAGGTGGAGCTCACAGTGAGCTGAGATCGCGCCACTGCACTCCAGCCTGGGTGACAGAGCAAGAGTCCATCTCAAAATAAATAAATAAATATACAAAAGAAAAGAAAACCCTTAACCCCCAAAGCGTTCTTCTCAGCTTCACATCCAGGGATGCAGAAGACAAGTGGTGTCAAGAGTAAGTTTCAGCGCCTGCCAGGTTGAAGTTCTACACGGACTCTGTGACCTTGGGCACAGCTTCCTCACCCGTACCAGGTGAAAACAGGGTCCCAGGCATGGCATAGGGCCTCATAGCTGGTATGAGGAATGACTGCATGAGTTTCCAGAGGTTTCAGGAACATGATAGAACCTCTGATTTAGGTAGGGTAGAGCTGAGACGCATCTGTGGGAACAGTGGGGAAATAACACCTGCCCTCTAGGAAACATGAGAGACCGCAGGAGACTTTGTCTTGTTTCAAACTTTCCCCAGAACCTGGAGCTTGTCTATATAGTAGATGCTCAATAAATGTCTGTTGCTGAGTGAATGAATGAATGGATCTTATGGGAGGGGAACATGCTAGGAACTCTGTACATCTTTCCACTCTCTCTTCGTTCATCCTTCCTTTGAATTGAGGCCTGGGGTGAGAGCCTGCTTTGTCGTCTCTTGCATTCTGGTAGAAAATGATTGATTTTTTATTTTTTTTTGCAGGGTTTCCTGTGGGGTGTAGGAGCAGGGAGGCTCTGGGTAGCTCTATTTAGCACAAGCCTTGGTCCTCTCCGACTCTAGCAGTTGGAGGAGCACCCCTTTTCCTCACTGCTCCTCTTTTGGGTCTCACCCCACAGGTCACAGGCCTGCAGTCTGACTGCCACATCCCCCAGGGTTGGCTCTAGTCAAGTGGTTTTCTCCCTTTGTCCCCAAATCTCCTCCTCAGGTCTCCCCCATTCCCTACGGTGAGTTCCGTGTCCTTCCCGCTGGCACCCCCATTCCTGCCGCCTGCCCAGCAGGCTGCCTGAGAGCTGCTGAAGCTCCTCCCTTAGTCCCCCATTCACTCATCCTCCATCCTGGGATTCTGAGACTCACCTGCAAGGGATGCAGCCCTCTGTTCTGGCCAGGAAGCCATCTGACCTCACCTGGGTTCCCAGCAGGGCATCCGGCTCCAAGGCCTGGGCTCTTCCCAGCACACCCGTGATTCCTTCCATACGCCCCAACCCAGCATTTGCAGTCTGAGGGCACTTGAACACCCATGATCCCCTGAGTCTCACCAAAGGCCTTTGTGGAGGAATTGAATCTCCATTTTACAGATGGAAGTCAAAGCTGAAAGAGGTGGAACAGCTCAGAAGGAATGCACGGAGGAGTGTGCGCCTGGAAAAAGCTCCTCCTCGCATCCAACAGATCCTTCAGCCTGGCACTTCTGTGTCAGGCAGGGACCAGAGTGTTTGGCAGTGAAGGAACTGGCTTCTACCCTCAGAGAGCCCATAACGTGGTTAGAATGTGCTCCATGCCATGGGAATCCCCAGGGAAGGTGAATGGACTGGGCCTTCCTGAGCATGGACATTTGAAGTGGACCTTGAAGGTTGAATAGGAGCTCACCAGCTGAAGGAGCTGAAAGAGGCCCTCTAGACTCAGGAAACAGCATGAACTAAGCCTTTGGGTAAGGGAAGAACATGAAGCGAGTGTGTGGAGTGCAGGGGCATGATGGATGCCGGTGAGGTGGGCTGAGGAATGGCAGGGGCACGGCCGAAGACAACCTTTTATTTTATTTTATATTTTATTTTTTGAGACAGAGTCTCACTCAGTCCCCCAGGCTGGAGTGCCATGGCGCAATCTCGGCTCACTGCAACCTCTGCTTCCCAGGCTTAAGCGATTCTCCTGCCTCAGCCTCCCAAGTAGCTGGGATTACAGGCACCCACCACCACACCCGGCTACTTTTTGTGTTTTTG
>NW_012107141.1:2197203-2199298 GCF_000951045.1 Mandrillus leucophaeus | reverse complement strand
ACCTGGAAACAGATTTCAGCCCACACAGTTGAGTGACCTCGGGCAAATTAGTTGCCCTCTTTGCCTTGGTTTCTTTACCTGTCAAGTGGGGATAAGAATCGTATCTACCCATTAGTGATAGGGTGAGGCTTAAATAAGGTAAAACGGGTAAGAATCGAGCCGGGTGTGGTTGCTCACGCCTGTAATCCCAGCATTTTGGGAGGCTGAGGCAGGTGGATCACCTGAAGTCAGGAGTTTGAGACCAGCCTGGCCAACATAGTGAAACTCTGTCTCTACTAAAAATACAAAAAATTAGCTGGGCGTGGTGGTGGGCGCCTGTAATCCCAGCTACTAGGGAGGCTGAGGCAGGAGAATCACTTGAACCCGGGAGGCGGAGGTTGCAGTGAGCCGAGATCACGCCATTGCACTCTAGCCTGGGCAACAAGAGCGAAACTCTGTCTCTAAATAAATAAATAGATAAATAAATAAATAAATAAATAGGTAAGGATCTTAGAACAGTTCCTGGAGCATAGTAAGTGCTCAATGTTAGCTGTTATGATTGGTAAGATTTTGCTGGAACCTTGACTCTGTCAGACTGGCCAGAAACCTTGATAGGCAATTAAAGTTGACTAGGATGCATAGAGTTGGACAACGAACAAATTATTACTGAATCCACGATTACTGTGTGGTTGACATTGTCTTTTAAAACATGGATGAGTGATGGGAGGTGTGGGGGCTGCCATCTCTACCTAATGCAGTGGCAGGAGGCTTCAAGGAGGGACAAAGGCCACCCAGGCCCCTCAGGCCCCTCCTCCCCATAGGCTGCTGCACCTTGTACCCATGCATCGTGAGCTGGGGAATAACTCTGTCCCTGCTGAATGTGTTTTCTGTGTTTATTGGACCCAGAGCTTCAGCCTGTCCCCAGGACAGTGGTTGTGTTGTGTTCCTCTCTGATCAGCACAGGGCTGGGCACAGAGGATCGGGCTCAGGGAATGTTAGGCAGGCTCTGCATCCTCCCTGGGCCCCAGCGTGCCCACGTGCAATTAAGAAAGCACCCGGTGGGCATTGCCCTGGGCCGGACCTGGACTGAGACTTTTCACGGAAACCCGCTGGGGGATACTAGTATCCTCAATTTGCAGGTGAGGAAGGTGAGGTGTCCCGCTGTGAATTGAACCCAGATTTCCTGAAGCCAAAGAGCCTTTTTCCTCTTCACTCCCCTGCCTGGACGCTCTCATGCCTATGTGCCCATCAGACTCAACCAGCATGTGAGAGCTCTGTGAACTGTGGAGGGGCGCACTGGGAGGGGTTGTCGGCACACCACATGCTGTACGTGTACCACACCATCTTCGCTCATCTACCGAAATGATGACCACGTCCCCCGGCCCCCCAGACCCCACTCCCTCCTTCCTCCAGAGCCATCCTGAGAACAAGGCCAGCCCAGCCCAGGAGCCGCACGTGATGTGTGGGAGCAGCTCCTGTGGGTGAAGAAGGAGGAGACAAACCCCTTCTAAACAGAACGAGCAATAGCCTCTCACTTGCCCAGCGTCGGCAAGGCCAGGGACAAGAGGCCAATTTGGAAACATCGCTCGTACCATGTGGCAGGTGGACAGTGAGGGCCAGGCCTCCTCAGGGAACACATGTCCCCAACCCCTGCTGTACTAATGTGTCCCCCAGGATTTAGCCCCGTGAGAGAAAATTCCACAGAGTCCAGTTTTGTGCTACACAAAGTATATTCTCAGGAGATCCATCCTGTTGCAGGGGATCCATCCTCCCGAGAAGTAGTAACAGGTGGAAAAGAGATGTATTTGTCTCACGTTGGCTGTGGATTAAGGTTTTCTTGGTAGAAGGGACACACCATGTATTTTATTTTATTTTTTTTCTTTTTTTAAGATGGGCTTTTGCCATATTGGCCAGGTTGGTCTCGAACTCCTGACCTCAGGTGATCCGCCCACCTCAGCCTCCCATAGTGCTGGGATTACAAGTGTGAGCCACTGCACCCGGCCACACCACAGATTTTAAAGCAGAGACTTATTTGAATTTTTTATTTGTTCAGATGAGCAGAAGTCAATGAAAAAACCATTTCCTTCCTTCCTTCCTTCCTTCCTTCCTTCCTTCC
>NW_012107141.1:2193794-2195473 GCF_000951045.1 Mandrillus leucophaeus | reverse complement strand
CGCCTCAGCCTCCCAAAGTGCTGGGATTACCGGTGTGAGCCACCGCGCCCGGCCGTAGGTACCTCTTATAAGTGGAATCATACAGTATGTCTCCTTTGGTGTCTGGCCATTTGTGTATCTTCTTTGAAGTGTATTCAAGTACTTTACCTATTGTTGAATGGGGTTGTTTGTTTCCTTGTTCTTGAGTCATAGGAATTCTGGATATTAATTCCTTTTCAGATACATGATTTGCAAATATTTCTTCTCGTTCTGTGGGTTATCCTTTCACTCCCTGGATACTGTCCTTTGATGCACAAAAGTTTTACATTTTGATGAAGAAGCACAATTTTTCAACTTCTTCTTTTGTTGTTTGTGCTTTTGGTGTCATATCCAAGAAATCATCAATAACTCCAGTGTCATGAAGATTTTCCCCTATGTCTTCGAAGAGCTTTGTAGTTTAGCTCTTAGGTTTAGGTCTTTGATGCACTTTAATTTTGAATATGACATAACATAAGACTCCAACGTCATTCTTCCTCATGGGGATATCCACTTTTCCCAGCACCATTTGTAGAAAAGATGGCCCTTTTCTCACTGACTGGTCTTGGGACCTTTGTTGAAAATCAGTTGAGCATATATTTGAGAGTTTACGCCTGATTTCTATTCTGTTGCATTTGTCTGTCTGTCTGGCCCCTGAATGACCTTCTGATGTGAAGTCCGGGATCGCAGAATGTACAAGGACCCTCGTAGGCCATCCGTTCATCTCCTTGCCTGCAGGCCAGTGACTGACAGGTCACAGAAATTGAGCTCAGGGACAAATTTGTTTTCCAGGACCTAGAGCTGGTGAGAAGGGGTGGAGGGCAGAGCCACAGGCGAGGACTCTGGAGCCACAGTTTTAGCCCTGGCTATTTGGGGGCCCCTCTGCCCCTTCAGTTGACCATCCCATGAGGACGTGTGGCCTTTGGGGAAATTCTCATGTGCTCTGAGGGTCTATACACCCACCTCCTGAGATGCTCAAATCTGGGACCACTTCCTTTATTAAGATGATTCCAGAATGCTTCCAGTGGAGCTGGGAGGAGCTCCAAGAGGGAAGCAGCCAGTGGCTCCATGCTGCTGGCCCTATGCATATTTTGAAGATTTTCTGTTTGACTCCCAAGAGAGGCACTTGCAACTCCCTGTCCCCTACCCCAGGCCATCCAGTGAGCGGCACAACCAGGGGCTGGGGCTCCAGGAACTGGACAGCAGGCTCCAAGGGGAGCACAGCAGCAGAGAAGCCGCTGACCCTGCTCCCCCTCCTGGGAACTTCCCCGGCCATGCGACTAAACGGAGGCCTGCTTGAGCCTGGTCTTCCAGTCATGTGCCCTAAGGCATAATTTCTAGAGTTCTTGGAAAATCATAGAAACTATGTTCATTCCACAATTGGGCTACACAGGCTGCCTGATGCTTCAGATGCCTTCGGTTTGGAGAAGCCAGTGGAGCTCAGGACCTGGAAACAGATTTCAGCCCACACAGTTGAGTGACCTCGGGCAAATTAGTTGCCCTCTTTGCCTTGGTTTCTTTACCTGTCAAGTGGGGATAAGAATCGTATCTACCCATTAGTGATAGGGTGAGGCTTAAATAAGGTAAAACGGGTAAGAATCGAGCCGGGTGTGGTTGCTCACGCCTGTAATCCCAGCATTTTGGGAGGCTGAGGCAGGTGGATC
>NW_012107141.1:2186563-2191742 GCF_000951045.1 Mandrillus leucophaeus | reverse complement strand
CTTCCTTCCTTCCTTCCTTCCTTCCTTCCCTCCTTCCCTCCCTCCCTCCCTCCCTCCCTCCCTCAGACAGGGTGTCACTATCACCCAGGATGGAATGCAATGGCTAAATCGTGGCCCACTGCAGCCACAATCTCCTGGGCTCAAGCCATTCTCCTGCCTCAGCCTCCTGAGTAACTGGGACTACAGGCTTGTGCCACCGTACCCAGCTAATTTTTACTTTTTTTTGTAGAGATGGGGGTTTTACTTTGTTGCCCAGGCAGGTCTCAAACTCCTGAGCTCAAGCAGTCTGCCCATCTTGGCTTCCCAAAATGCTGGGATTACAGGCACGAGCTACCCTGCAGGGCCAAAAGAACCATTTTTAACTAACATGTTAATTGTGAATGCTGAAACATTGATTATTTATATTTTATCCTTACTATATGTGATAGGCAAAATCCTTGGAACCCATCTACTCCAAATCCCAGCCATTTATACAAAAACGCCAACCAAAACTTAGATATAATTATCCTTTAGATATTTTGAATTGTTAACTATTTTATAGTTGTAAATGTGGGATTTTTAAAAAAGCAAATATTGAAAAGTCTTTTCCATTCATATCATCTTTAAGGAAGTTGATGACTTTCTTAAAATACAAACTAGGACTGGGCATGGTGGCTCATGCCTGTATTCCAGCACTTTGGGAGGCTGAGATGGGAGAATTGCTTGAATCCAGGAGTCTGAGACCAGCCTGGGCAACATAGTGACACCGCGTCTCTACAAAAAACAAAACAAAACAAAATTAAATTAGCCGGGTGTGGTGTTGTGTGCCCTTAGTACCAGCTACTCAGGAGGCTGAGGAGGGAGGATTGCTTGAGCCCAGGAGGTTGAGGCTGCAGTGAGCTGTGATTATACCACTGTGCGCCAGCCTAGGCAACAGAAGAAGAAGAAAAAAAAAAAACCTATAATTAATTGAGCCATTACTTTCCCCTTCTCATCCATGGGGAGAAAAGCCTTGTTGCTTTTTCAGTTTGTAAGTGATTCTCTAGATTAGAATGAGTACATTTGGGCCAGGTGAGGTGGCTCACACCTGTAATCCCAGCACTTTGGGAGACCGAGGTGGGTGGATCTCGAGGTCAGGAGTTCAAGACTAGCCTGGCCAAGATGATGAAACCCTGTCTCTACTGAAAGTACAAAAAGTAGCCAGGTGCAGTGGCAGGTGCCTGTAACCCCAGCTACTCAGGAGGCTGAGGCAGGAGAATGGCTTGAACCCCGGGGGGCAGAGGTTGCAGTAAACCGAGATGGCATCAATGCACTCCAGCCTGGGTGACAGAGCGAGACTCCATCTCAATAAATAAATACATAAATAAAAATAAAAGAATGAGCATATTTGAGAAAGAAAAGATTTGATGTTGGCGAAAGCAGCACATTCTTTCTGGGATCATATGCTGCTTCTGCAGGCTAAGAAATTCAACTGTTTGGCCAGGCGCAGTGACTCATGCCTGTAATCCTAGCACTGTGGGAGGCCGAGGCAGGCAGATTGCCTGAGCTCAGGAGTTCGAAACCAGCCTGGGCAACAACAGTGAAACCCTGTCTCTACTAAAATACAAAAAATTAGCCGGGCATGGCTGCGTGTGCCTGTAGTCTCAGCTACTCGGGAGGCTGAGGCAGGAGAATCGCTTGAACCCAGAAGTGCAGTGAGCCGAGATCACGCCACTGCACTTCAGCCTGGGCAGCAGAGCAAGACTCCATCTCCAAAAAAGAAAGAAAGAAAGAAATTCAGTTGTTTAAGATTAGTTCAATTCAGCACATGCTTGTTGGGTTCCAGACACCGATACCAGGCAGGGCAAGGGATAACGCTGCCTCGTAACACCCCTCCCCTGCCCTTGGCGAGGGCACAGTCTAAAGGCAGAGGCTGCCACGATTCCACTCTTTAAAAGTTTTTTAAGTCTATATAACCAAATAAATGTACATTTAACATTTGATTTTTACAGCAGTTGCCAGTGTTTCACCCCATTTATAGTCTCTGTTATATGTATGTGAAATGGGCCCTTCATTGAAAGGGACCCTGGGAGCTACTTTTGACAGAGGTTTATAGTTCATAAATGTCATTCTGGGAGCCGCCGCTCAGGAAACCTGAACTGGAGAGGATGCACCTGGGGAAGGAAGCGAGTGGGGATGACACAGATGCAGGCTGAGTGACATTGCCCTGGCTGTCAGCTGCCACGGCCAAATTCATCCCCAAATCATAACTGTATTCATATATTGTGGCGGCATCCCATTGATAGAGTGGGTGCCGTGTGTGGGGCAGGGGATATGCCGTCTTGCACTCTGCTTCAGTCAGACCTCAGTCATTCTGGGCTGTGAATGTTCTCAGCCTCATCTTACAGATGAGGAAACTGAGGCACACAAAGGTCAAGTCACTTTTCCAAGGATACCCTTCTGTGGCAGAACCACAGGGTGACTTGGGAGCCTCCTTAATAATCTCCTTTAGTCTCTGCCCCCATTTCTTTCATGGGGGAAACTGGCATTCCCTAGTCGTATGTGACACGTTAGCTAAACACAGCTTTAACAGACCTCTCCAACCACATCGCTGCCTCAAAACCCCTCCTCTACAGAGACCTGGATTCGCCCCAAGGCTGGGCTAGGTGCCCCGCCCTGTTCACCACCCTGCACTGTAATCACAGCCCCTGTCACCAAGGCAAGCCATTTGAAGGGAGGGACTGTGTTTTACTGGGCTCTGTATTTTCACCACCCAGAACTGTGCCCAGCGCATAGCTGATGCTCCAGGAATGTGTTGAATGAATGAATGTAGCAAATAAGTGGCAGAACCAGGGGCCAAGCCAAGGCCTGTCCTACCCCAAAGACTTCTCATTCATTTCATTTCACCTCGTGCAGGATCTGAGCCTCTCCGTCTCGCCTGCCTCCGGACGAAAGCGATATTACAGTGTCTTGGTGAAGGTGGTGGAGCTGCAGGATTCTTTCTGCTACAGAAGGGAAACAGAGGCTTGGGGGAATTAAGTGAGAGATGTCTCGGGACACGCCCAGGGCCACATGGTTTAGGGTTGTTGAGAGGGACAATGGGCAGACAGACCACAGGGCTGGACGTGGGAGGTGCAGGGTTCCAGTCCTGGCCCTTCTATTATCAGGCAGTATGACCTTGCTCTGGGCCTCCGCATCTTGGCTGTGAAGGGAGGGTCTGGTCCAGTGGGGTCTCCGAGCCCTGGAGATGTATTGCTGGGATAGGGGAGAGCATAGGAGACTCTGCTTCTCTGGCAGTGGGTCCTGCAGGGGACAGGGTCTCATCCAGCCACCCACGCCATGAGATGGAGCTTGGAGATGGGACGAGGAGCTGGGAAACTTCTAGCCTCTTTGAGGAGAGAAGCTGACAGGGGCACTTAGAGCCCGGACTAAAGCCAGAACACCTGTCCCACCCCAGGAGACATCAGAAAGTGATCTCCAAGCATTAGATCACACGTGGGCTTCTCACGGAGACCCTGAAGCTTGGTTTGCCCCAGTCCTTTGAGATAGAAATGACCCTGGTGGCTCAGCGGTGCCCCCTTAGGACAAGATGAAGCCTGCCTGACCCCTCCAGGAGTCCTCCATGTTAGAAAGATGACTCATCACCACCTTGAGAGGCAGTGGGCTTGGCATGGGACCATCCGGTCTGCCCCTCCTAGCTACGTGATCTGGAGCAAGTCATTCATCTTCACTGGACCTCAGTTTTCTCATCTGTGAAATGGAGATACCAACACTGACCTCATGGGATAGAGGGTCAGAGGAGATAGTGGGTGGGTCGCAACACGAATACAAGGCATTACATTATTGCTGTCATGGTTGTCATCGGCCCTGGTTGGAGAGCCGCTGTCTAAGGCTTCTCCCTTGGTAATTTGGGATTTGCCCTATTTGGGGTTGGGGGATGGTATCTTGGTATCTTGTTTTACCATAAAATGCAACATGCCTTGCCGAGCCCTCCTTGGCTGGCAAGACCCAATTCAAGAGCCATGGAAACCGACCGCTCCTTTCTGTGGGCCCTGCCATGTCTGGGAAACTAGACTCTTGCCCTGCAGACCCTGGAACACTTGACCATGCTTGTCCCTCGTCCATCTCTTTCCCTAGGCCATGATTCCTAAGGGAAGCTCTGACAAGGTGCCCAATGAATGAATCAGTGAAGCAAGACACGGTGGGGGAGAGAACAGGAAAGACAAATTCCAGAGACAAGCTGGGGGGTGGAGGGGACCCAGGCCTTGGCGGAGGGGCCATGGGGGCTGAGGGCTGGACAGAGGTCCTAAGGATAGTTCTTTCTTTCCACCATTTTTTTTTTTTTAATACAAGGAAACTTTACTCATTTGGACTAACTGTAGGACAGTTGAAATTACAGTAGACTCAAAAATTAAAGTACTTTTCAAACTTTGAAGTTCCAACAGTAGCTTGACCTTGGCCTCCTACAGCTCTCAGAAGAGCTGCTCAAAGGAGCCCCGTGTTCTCATTGGGTCACAATGGCTTCCGTGGAAGTGAGGGCTTCCAGAGGGCTGGCGAGCAAGGTGTGCTCCCAGAGTTGGCATTTGTCTTGGGATTTTTATTGCAACATACAAGGCCCCTTGTAGAACTGTGAACGGTGGTGGTGATGAGGGGAAGGCGGGGAGGTTGCTAGGTAACTTGTCCAGGTCCTGTTAAATGATTACAAATGCCAGCTTCACAAGAGGACTTCCTAGGGAAGGTGCCTTCTTTCCATTAGTCCACATACCTTTGCTTTTAAAAAACCTTTTATTTTGATATAATATTACACTTAGAGAAAAGTTACAAATGGACTACAAAGAATTCCCAGATGCCTTTTATGCTGACTCCCCAAATGGTGATGTTTTGCCATATTTGCATTGTCATTTTCGGTCTCTCTGGGTCTCTCTCTGTGTCTCTCTCTGTGTATATGCTCTGTTTATGTATGTATAGATGTACATGCATACCATATACAGCTGAATCATTTAACAGTAAGTTGCAGGCTGGGCACAGTGGCTCATGCCTGTAATTCCAGCACTTTGGGAGGCTGAGGCAGGTGGATCACCTGAGGTCAGGAGTTCAAGACCAGCCTGGCCAACATAGTAAAACCCCGACTCTACTAAAAATACAAAAATTAGCCAGGCATGGTGGTGTGCACCTGTAATCCCAACTACTCGGGAGGCTGAAACAGGATAATCACTTGAAC
>NW_012107141.1:2183046-2183698 GCF_000951045.1 Mandrillus leucophaeus | reverse complement strand
CTCCTGTATTATTTCTGGCCATTCTAAGGAGGGATCTGGGAGCCAGTGAAAGGCTACAGAGAAGGCCATGACATGACCGGCTGTGTATGTTTTAGTCACTCTCTGGTTGTATTTGAGGGTGGTGAGCCTGAAGGTGGAGAAACCCCTCAGCAAGTCGGGACTGAGCATCACCCTGAGCGTCACTGGGATCCATCATGGTCCAGAGGTCTGAGTTGCAGGGGCCCAGTTTGTGACGACGGGGGCCAATCCCCACGGCGAAAAAAGGGCCTTTCTCGAAAGCTTCCCTAACCTTCCTCCAGCCCTTTCCAAGTGGTGCTTGTCTCTTGCTTCCCATAATCCCACAGCACAGAACCCAGCCTGCTCTCAGAGCATGCACCATCCAGGATTCTAATCACCGGTTTCAGGTAACGTTTCAACCTCTTCCTGGGAGAACAAATAGAAAATTAATTCGGACCAGCCCCCCCCCACCGGACAAAAATAAATAAATAAATAAATAAATAAATAAAACAAAATTAACCCATAGATCCATATTGCCACTTCTGGAAACTTGTAGTGTTTTCTGAGGACAAATGCTCCACTCCCTTCCTCTTTTTTGGTCAAAATGAGATTTATTTGATATAAATTGAACATCTTTGCATGTGTTAAAACACTA
>NW_012107141.1:2177502-2179816 GCF_000951045.1 Mandrillus leucophaeus | reverse complement strand
ATTTTGGGATTACAGGGATGATCCACCACCCCTGGACCTTCTTAACAGTTACTGATTCTCAGCAAGGCATTTACCCCTCTGGCCTCAGTTTCTGGGGCTGCAAAATGGAAACCTGATGGTTGTAAAGAGGCTGGAACTCTACCGATGGCATAATAGATGCCCTAGTACTTTGTAAAGTACAAAGCCCAGTTCCTGGTTTTGTTTTTTGGTTTTTGTGTGTGTGTGTCTGTGTGTGTGTGTGTGAGAGAGCCCAGCATTAATCCCTTTTCCTTCCTGGACTCTGGGAAGCCCACTCCATCTCTGGACTAAGAGAAAGACAGTCCCCAACCACAACCCCTGCCATCGAGGGAAGAACTGAGAGAGCTTCTGTGTGAGGGTGGAGCGGTGGAGGAGGGGGCTGCAGACCCTGCCTTGGCAGATGCCTGCCTCAGGAAGAACCCACAGGGAAGCTGGTAACAAATCTGCCAGCCACATGGAGAGCCACTGGGCCAAACTACAGGGGTGTCCTGGGGAGCTTTTGCAAGGCAAAGGCTTTTGTAAGTTAGTCAGTTTCCTGAGCACCCACTGGGTGCCATCCTCCCTGGAGGGCCAAGGAATCCTCATGGGTCTCCAAAGGGGGACCACTTAGGGAATGGAAAAGAGCCCAGGTCTCAGCCTGTCTGTTACTCAGTCGCTGGTGACACTCATGGGTCCCTCCTCTCGGCGCCTCACTTTGCCCATCTGTCCAATGAGGATGCCAGGGCCACCGTGTGGGAATTCGGAGGGGACTGGAATGGGCAGGAATGTGAAAATACCCAGAACTAGGGAGGGAAGACTGCTGCAAGGAAGGCCAGCGAATGGCCCCATCCATCTCTTTGTCCCTTGTAGTGCTGGGACGGTGGCAGACGCATAGTAGGGCTGAATTACTGCTTGAGTGGCAAATCCTCCCAGCTAGGACCTGGGTCTTCAAACAAACTTCTAGAAACCTCATCAGGCAGTGGGGCCCCACGATCACCACCTTCCGTCCAGTGACTTTATTGGAACTGCAGTGCCTCCTGGTGGCCAGCATGCGCAACTGCAGTCTTGATCTTGGCCTGCTGGGAGTTGGGCCCTGGAACCTGAACGCTTAGCCTTCTGGGTAAGCAGCCAGGGCCGGGGACTCCTCTTCAGTCTTGGCTTCCCGCGGGGCTCTGCCCCTTTATTTTCTCATACTCCTCCCTGGCAGGAATTCATGCAATGTTGTTGAACTGAGGAAACAGAAGCCAAGAGGTTTGTCCAGGGTCAGGGAGCTGCCAGGGTCACCTTTGGTCCTTCCTGCCCTGCGCTGTGGCTGGTTTCCTCGACCCCCCCTCATCCTGCAAGGTCCCTTCTTCCAACTCCATGCAGCAGCCTCCCGACACAAGCAGTGTGTGTAGCGGACCAAGGCCCTCCTGCGTCTGGAGCCCAGCTGCGGGGCCTGGGGCCCTTTCCTGCAGACACACTGGCCACCCTGCAGAGCTGCCCCAGCCATACCAGAGGCAGAGGGAGCCCAGAGGAGCCTCCCCCAACCCAGGCACACACGGGCGTTTGCATTAATTCCAGCGGTGTGTCCTGAGCCCTTACTCACAGCAGGCGAAGGCCCCAGCTCCAGACCCCAGCAGTACATCTGGAAGGCCCGCTCTGATCAGCTCACAGTCTAGGGAGGGAGAAGGCCCATGAGCTGCTGCTGTAAAGCGGAGGATTCAGTGTTTAAGAGGCAAGGGTGGTCAGGGAGGAAGAAAGGTGACCCTTGGCTGAGCCTTGAAAGCCTAGGAGAGGAATTCACAGCAGAAGAAATACAAAAAATAAAAGGTTCTATAGTTAAAAAATAAAAAAGGAAAGGCAAGATCTCACTTTCATCCATCATGCTGGCAAAGATTTTAAAATGACCAAAATGACACTCTAATGACCATTATTGGCTGTGAAGTGGGAGCGGACACTGTGGCAGCTGAGGACATTACATGTTTCTGGAAGACAGCTTGGCCGTGTTTCCCAGAGCCCCTCAGATGTGTGGAAAATTGAACCCCGTATTTCTAGGTCTTGGAGCTTCTTCTAAGGGAATCGCCATGCATGTATCGAAAGATTTAAATCAGAGACCTGCTATGATTTCAAACAAGTAGAAACCTGTGAGCCCAACAGAAGAGGATGGATTAAATAAAACAGCCATTGTTTTCACTAAGGCAGATCACCTGAAGTCAGGAGTTCAAGACCAGCCTGACCAACATGGCAAAACCCCGTCTCCACTAAAAGTACAAAAATTAGCCAGGTGTGGCTGGCGCCTGTAATCCCAGCTACTCGGGAGGCTGAGGCAGGAGAA
>NW_012107141.1:2108418-2176132 GCF_000951045.1 Mandrillus leucophaeus | reverse complement strand
GTGTTACATAGCAGGGTAAACAAAGCACACATGCTCAGATATATTCCCTGCTCCATGGGAGGGAGAGAGAGAGACAATAAACAAAGGGAAAACAGAAGAACAAATAAATACATAATATTGGCGCGGTGGTCCATGCCTATAATCCCAGCACTTTGGGAGGCCAAGACGGGTGGATCATTTGAGACCAGGAGTTCAAGACCAGCCTGGGCAACATGAGGAAACTCCGTCTCTACTAAAAATACAAAAATTAGCGGGGTGTAGTGGCCCATGCCTGTAGTCCCACTACTCAGGAAACTGAGGCCTGAGAATCACTTGAACCTAGGAAATGAGGTTGCAGTGAGCTGAGATCGAACCACTGCACTCCAGCTTTGGTGACAAAGCGGGACTCTGTCTCAAAAAAAAAGAAATAGCCTGCAGAATAAAGACTATCGGGAAGGATCTTCCATTTATGGAAATATCATCCTTTATTTAACTGTCTCACCAAAGGTGCACACAGTTACCTGGACAGAGCGATTAACCAATCCCCTATTGTTGAATATTTTGATTACTGTCGGTTTTCCTAAATATTAAACAATGACATGATAAACTTTCTCTCTAGTGAAATCTTACCATTATTAATTTAGAATAATTTTTTTTTTGAGACGGAGTTTCGTTCTTGTTGCCCAGGCTAAAGTGCAATGGCACGATCTCAGCTCAGTGCAACCTGCGCCTCCCGTGTTCAAGCGATTCTCCTGCCTCACCCTCCCAAGTAGCTGAGATTATTGGCGGCTGCCACCATGCCCGGTGAATTTTTGTATTTTTAGTAGAGACAGGGTTTCACCATGTTGGCCAGGCTGGTCTCAAACTCCTGACCTCAGGTGATCCGCCACCCGCCTCTGCCTCTGAAAGTGCTAGGATTACAGGCGCAAGCCACTGTGCCCAGCTGTAAAACATTTTTTGGTGTACACTTTTATGAGTTTTAACACACTCATGTATAGATTCATGTATTCACTGCCACAGTCATGATACAGAATAGTTCCATCGCAGCAGTGCAAGCCCCTTGTGGACAAACCTTCTCCCTCCTGCTGTGCCTGGCAACCAGCGATCTGTTGCCTAGAGTCCCCGTAGTTTTGCCTTTCCCAGAATTCATGTGCCAGCTGAGTGAAGCTGCCCTTTATGTAAATTTGAGACTCGCTTCATTTACAGACCCTAAGGCCACCCTTGAGATTCATCCATGTCATTGTTTGTCAACAGTTCTTTCTTTTCACTGTGGAGTCGATTCGTGGCCTGGATGGACCACAGCTTGCATTTCCATTCCCCTGTCAAAAGACACTTGGGGCGTTTCCATTTTGGGGTGATTCTGAATAGAGCTGCTGCAGATATTTGCCTATGGGTTTGGGCTCCTCTCCTCTTAAAATAAGTCATTATTTCTGTAGGGTAAATACCTAGGAGTGGGATTGCTGGGTCATGAGGTCAGTGTTAGTTTAACTAGATACGATATCGCCCAAGTGTTTCCGCCGTGAGGGATGGGAGTTCCGGGTGCTCCACACATCGCCGTAACTTGGCATTGTCAGGTCTTCTTATTCCCACTGTGATAGGCACATAGTGGTATCTCATTGTGCTTTTAATTTGCATTTCCATAGCGGGTAATGAGGTTGAGCATCTTTCATGCTTATTTTTTCCCTGCATATCATCTTGGGTGAAGTGTCTGCTAGAATATTTTGCCTGCTTTTTGTTAAATATTACGATTAACTACACTCCACACTTTATTCAGATTTCACTGGCTTCCCCCAATGTCCTTTTACTGTTCCAGCATCCTACCTGGAACACATTGATGACACTTAGTCCTCATGCCTCCTTGGCCTTCTCTAGTCTGGGGCAGTTTCTCAGACTTTCCTTATGTCAAGAGCATTTCAGGGCTTGGGTTGGTGGCTGGGGGTGAGCAGGATGGCCTGTGCCACTGGCTAGCCTGAGGACTGCCATTTCCACCCCACCTTCTGCTGAAGACTGGCAGCCCCTTGAGGGCCGGGACACTGTTTGTCTCTGCAGACAGCTGTGCCCCGTGCATGTGTGCTGAAATCTAAGCCCAGTCACTACTACCCCTTTGGCATTATTTATTGGGACTGGAGCTAAATTAGGGACATCCAAGTTGAGCTCTGGACAGACCCCAGTGGCGGATGAGGTAGGGTGGGGACGTGATCAATGGCTAACCTTTAACCTCCGCCCTCACCCCCACAGGACTGTTTGGACAGCAGTGGGTTTAGTCAGTGCCCTTTCAATAGCATGAAAGGGCCTCACGCTGGCCTGTTTTTTTTAAGGAGATTACATCGTTGTGTGCACTCCGCCACAGGGTGTGTGGGGCCAGCTCACCCGAGAACAGAGTGAGTGGCATGTCCCCCACAAAGCAGATGTTTGGAGGAAAAATAGATGTAATCAAAACCATGGAGGATAAAATGACTGAGACCCCGTACGCCATATGCATGGGCCTGTGCACAGCTCCACGCAGGTCCACACCACCCATGTCCGCCCCCACCCATGCGGATCTGCACCCACACACAACCACCCACATTCCCACGGGCACACACATCCCACTTGTGTGCCTGCACTTGACCACACAAGCATGCACACTCCACAAACCTATCTACAAGCAAATACACATATGCTCCCCATATCCACTCGCAACTGCAGACTTGTGCTACATGCCCCCGGGTTTACATCTGTGCACACAGATGCTGCCAGCACCCTCTCCCTAAAATGACTCTAGAAGGTCATTCTTTAAATCACAGCCAAAAAAAAAAAAAGAAAGAAAGAAAAAAGAAAAATTAGTCACCTTTGGAAATCTCTCAAGGGTTTTCCTGTTTTAAAAAGGTGAAACAGGCCAGAGTGGTGCCATTGGGTTGAACCAGGACAGGTGGGTAGAGGTTAAGGGAATGAAGCAAGGCTTTCCACTTCATTCATTTCTCCAGCTGAAATCCAACAGCCAGGGGTTCCCAGTGCTAGAATACGCAGCTCCCAGAGGTATGGGGGTCCTCCCAGGGGGAGTTCCAGTAGAGGTTGAAAGGCTCAGTGGCTCCTGATTGAGAATATAACCTTGAACTGAATGCTTCCTGCTTCATCAAAAGCAGTCTATGGCAATAATGCTGACCCAGGATTGTTTGAAGAGCATTGGATAGCATGGTGGCCACACTGCGTGCACAACACCCCCCGTGGGGCAGGCATTGGCTCTTGGTGATGTAGGTTCACTACTTGATTGATGGCTCTGAGTAGTCAGGGGTTTACTTCCAGATCAAGACTGGGAAGCTGCAGATTGGGACTACCTTGTCTTGGACCCCATAGTCTCAGCCCTGGGACAAACCCATCATGGGAGGGGTGTCAGCATAGAGCCTTTCCAGGTCCACAAGGAGCTGCTCCAGGGAGGCTGTGAGAAGTCCAACCCCTGGCGGGTGGCCTGGGCCCAGGCTGGGCGCTGTTGCTGCTCAGCCTCATGCCAGCACAAGGTGCCCCAAGGCTCTGAAGAAGGCTTGCCCAGCATCCAGGCAAACTGAGAGCTCCCTGGTGGTCTTCCTACCCCAGTGTGGCTGCAGGGTGGGTGTGGAGCCAGTTCCTGGCAGATCCTGGACTGGGTTTCTGTACCTTGGTTTCACTTCTGGAGCCGCCCCCATGAAGCCCGTCTCTGCTTCTCCTTCTGTCCCCTGCTCACTGCACGGAGACATCACTCAAGGTCTGTCTGGGTCTTTCTTCTCCCCTGTCTCCCTCAGTGACCTCTGCTGTTTGTGCGGTCAGCCTTGAATGGTGGCATTTGTCATTGCATGCCCCTTTTCAGTGTATCCCACGCAACTTTCTCCCCAGTGGGTAGGAGGATGAGGCGGTTGGTTCATTTACTCAACAGACATTTTCTGCACATGCTCTGTAGAACATCGGCTCACCGAAGGTGCACACAGTTACCTGGACAGAGCGAGAGCTCAGTGATGTTTGTTTGTCAGAAATTGTTCATTTATTCCTCAGCAACCTCTTACTGTATCTCTGCCACCTGACCTATCCTGTGCTGAGCCTCAGGCTGAGAAGGGACAAATGGCAGGAAGCCCCAGCCCTTGGGGAACTGACATTCTATAGGAGGAACTGGACATTCAGGACTGGATGAGATACGAGTCACCTAACATAGGCATTCAGTGGAGAGGGTGAGCAGAGGACAGAAAACAGTCACAATCTGGGAGGGCTTCCTGGAGGAGCTGGTGCTTCACTGGATCTTGGAGGTCAGTTGGAAGGAGGGACATTCCAGGCAGGGACCCGAGATGGGGACTTGGGGGACCAAGGTCTGTGGTTTCCTTTGGTCAGGAACAATCAGCCTGAGCTGTGGGACCTCTGTTTTCAGCATCCATCTTGTTGAGGAGGGCACCTCGCAGGGAGTCCGATCTGACCAGCACCCAGGCCTTCGGCCACCACCCTGACTCTCTAGCTAGCCCGGGGTCATCTCCCAGGAGAGCGATCTGCTGGCTTTGCCCAGGGTCCGGCCCCACTCCCTGCCGCCCTCTGTCTCACACTGGCCGGAGAAACGCAGGGCTGCCTGAGGAACAGCAGTGGGAACTGCAGAAGGAAGGGAGACTCAGAGGGGTGGCAGTATACTCCCAATGTCCGCAGGGACAGGGCTGTCATGGGGAAGGGTGCTGGGAGGTTAGAACTGGAACCAATGAGCCAGACCTACAGGAGACAGACATGGGCTGGGTCTAAGGACGAATGGTCCAGCTGTCCGGGGGGCAGTGAGCTCCCTGCTACGCTAGACTGGAACCAGCGCCGGGTGGGGATGCTGCAGGGTGGCGGGAAGTGGACATAGAGGCCTGAGCTTGGGGTCTTAAGACTGAGACTCTGAGAGGGCCGTGCTTGTCATTCTGACCAGTTGAGTGGAGCCGCAGAACTTCGGGGAATTTTTCTTTGTTGTCTAAATGAGGAATCCGGCCTCAGGATTTAAAGCAAGCTGACTGAAGACAGGTTAGAAGGCTTGCTGCCTTCTTCCTTGAGGAACGAGGAGCAGCACTTCCCTGAATTCCTTCCATCTCCAACACAGGCACACCCTGCCCCTCTCCTCCCCTCCCCAGGTCCTCAGGGACAGTCCCGGCTGCTGGTGAGCAAGGGAGGAAGGACCCTCAGCCACCCCGCTGTCCCTATTTGTAGGTGAGACTCCAGAGGTGAAATGGGTCATCTGAAGTCCCAGGCAGAGTGGGGGCCGAGGCCAGGGCTTCCAACTCTTGGGCTGGTGGTCTTCGCACACGCTGTACCACCTCTATCTCTCTGCCTGTTCACTTAGTCTCAGTGGGCAGCTAGAGGTTGACAAAACTGGACCCTTACTTGTCACCATGAAGACTGGACCTTCCACCACTTCCCCTGAGAGGCCGAGAGCTGGCTCCGTGCTGAGAGGCTGCCCCCAGGCCACATCCTCACTCCCTCATCCTCAGGGGCTGGTCTTGCTCCCCACAAGATGGGCAGAGCAGGACGCCTTGGTCATGTGAGGCCCCTGGGTTCCTTCTGCCCCTACCTCTCTCCCTGGGAATAGGGCCTAAGACCCCGGGGGAGGGAGTAGAGGGCAGGCCAGGAGCTGAGAGGCTGTGCTCTGTCCGTAATTGGGGCGTGTTCCCTTCTTTCTCTGGCCTCAGTTTCTCCCCAGTTAAAACTAGGTGTTCAGGCTGGTCCGTACCAACTCTAGGTTCCTGTAACATGGAGCTCCCATTGCTGTGCAGGCTGGTCCCCATCCCCAGCAAGGGTCCGTGGGGCTGTGAGATGGGGCCTGGGGACCGGGGCTCAGGGCTCAGTGCTCACCTCCCTCAGCCCCTCATCTGGCTTCCAGGACATTGCAAAACAGGGATGGTTATTTTTGGTAAGGCTGGGTGGGGTTTCTTTAAGAAAAAAAAAAAAAAAAAAAACCTAAAACATAAAATGTATTTGTCTGCCAGGAAGATAAATATCTTTGCTGAAAGCTCTTGGCCCAGCTGCCAGCTGCAGTTTGCAGAATACTGTGAAGCTGTGGCTGTCTTCGTGTGCCTGGGCTCACACGGTGTCATGCATGATGCCGCTGGGCCGGTCGTGCACCCCCATGGCGTCTGCACTGCCCGTGGCCCTCAGGAGCAGCCTCCTGAAGCTGCTTCCAGGCCTGCTCTGGGCACTCACCTCTATGCCCTTTCCTTGATGCCTTGGAGAGGGAGGTGAGAATGCCACAGGCCAAATGTCCCTCTCAGCTTCCCCAGTGTGCACAGAAAGCCAGGGATAAGACTGAGTCTGAAGCCTCAGCCCTCAGGATCTGGATGGAGTCAGAAGACCTGGACTACAGGCATCATTCTGATGCTTAATGCCCATCCCCTGGACCTATTTCCAGGAGAAGAAACCGAGGGTCAGCGTGGTTGATGCTCACATCTACCACACATGCTTGTTGTGATGATCAAAACTTGTGCATGCGAAAGGTTGTGTCAAATGCTCCCCACACATCTTATGAAGTGTGTTCGTTCTTTCACTCAAGAAGTTCCTTTTCCCCAAGTTACAGACAAGGAATGCGGCTCTTGAGTTGCTCACACCCATATCTGCAGACACCCAGTTGGCTGCCCTTCCCTAGGCATCTGTGCACGCACTGCACATGCTCCTGCGCCCAAGGGCCTGCATGCTTGGAGGACTTCTCCAGGGCCAGAGTCCTCTAATGTTCACAGGGTCTGTGGGTTTGCAAGTCCGGACTAGAAAGGTGAATATCAATAATGGCAAAACTACGTAGCTAGCACTCTAGCCTCTTTATTTCCCACAGCTACCCTATGAGGAAGATCCTATAAGGATCTTCATCCCCATTTTATACAGGGGGAAACTGAGGCACACAAAGGGTAGGTAAGCTCTCCTGAGCACAGAGCTGGGGAGTCACGGCCATAGGATTCATAGCAAGGCTAAAGAGTCCATGCCCTAAACGAGGGTCCTTAGCCTGCAGGCTGTGGACCAGTACCGGTCCATGGCCTGTTAGTAACCGGGCAGCACACAGGAGGTGAGCGGCAAGTGAGCAAGCATTACCACAAGTTCTGGCTCCTTTCAGGTCACTGATGCCATTAGATTCTCACAGGAGTGTGAATCCTACTGTGAACCATGCATGCGAGGGATCTAGGTTGCATGCTCCTTATGAGAATCTGATGCCTGGTGATTTGAGGTGAAACAGTTTCATCCCCAAGCCATTCCCCACCACCACCCCCTCCATCCATGGAAAAAATTATCTTCCACAAAACCAGTTTCTGGTGCCAAAAAGGTAGGGACTGCTGTCCTAAACCCTCTGCCAGGAGGTGAGTGTGTCTGCCCAGGAAGCTCACCAGGCTGTGTGGTGGTAAAGTGGCTTCCCGCCTCACTCTCCCACCCCAGCCTCCACCTCTTCTTCCTTGACCTGTATGGGTTGATTGGTCTTTGCAGTCCTGAGCTCCTAGGAATGTGCCAGGGGGGTTCCATCTGCTAGATGCAGTGACTGGGAGCCGTGCTCATGTACACCCACCCAGGCCCGGGGTCAGCGTGCTGGGGATGAAGGTGCCTGGGCAGCCTCAGTAAGCAATGTGCAGGCGCTGCTTGTAACAGGAGATGTGGCCCATGCCTCGATCCCGTGCACCCCCAAGGAAGAAAGACCCTTCTCTTGAACAATAGGTGAGACCAGCGTGCAGGGTTGAGGGGCGGGCAAGGAGGTGTTGACCCCTCAGCACTGGACTCTTGGGGCAGAGTCTCCAGCTCCTGCTGAACTCCTGGTGGGACTAGGCCAGGAAAGGAGGGGCACTCCTGTCTGCCTCAGTGCTGGGTCCTCCTCACCCCAAGCCCCACTGGGCCAGACATGGCTGCTGAATGAGTTTCCCTTCCACCCAGGGAGGCCATGGCACTGGGGTCAGAATTCTCGGGACCCAGAAAAGTCCTGATGAAGGGAATCCCTCTAGAGAGAGGAGCTCAGGGTCAGTGAGGTGGGGACTAAAGGTCGCAGAAGTCAGATTGACTGACTTGGGTTCACATAACATTGGTGCTGAAAGGGACCTAGTCTAAGATGGTGGCAAAGAGGCTCAGAGAGGGGAAGAGATTTGCCCAAGGTCACACAGCATGTTAATGGCAAGCCAGAATTAGAAGCCAAGTCTCCTGACCTTGCATCCATTGAGCTTTAAGAGGAAAAAGGCAGGGGATGGCTACCCAAGTGCCCCCCAACCAACGTCCCCCTTCTTTTGCTTCGTTCAGCCATTGGTTTCTGACTTTGTTTCCTCCCCCCTCAGCTAAAGAAAGCTCCCTGGGTGAGCCAGAGTTACCCCCCGACTCTGACACTGTGGGGATGGACAGCAGCTACCTGAGTGTCAAGGAGGCTGGGGTGAAGGGGCCCCAGGACCGGGCCAGCTCAGACCTCCCCAGCCCGCTGGAGAAGGCCGACTCGGAGAGCAACAAGGGCAAGAAGCGGAGGAACCGGACCACCTTCACCAGCTACCAGCTGGAGGAGCTGGAGAAGGTCTTCCAGAAGACCCACTACCCAGATGTGTATGCACGAGAACAGCTGGCCATGAGGACAGACCTCACCGAGGCCCGTGTGCAGGTCAGTGAGGGCCACCTGGGAGTGAGGCTGGTAAAGCAGAGCCTGCCCCTGGGCTGTTGGCTGCAGCTGGGGTCTCCTGACTGCCCACCAACCACACCATGGCTTTCCTTACCTCAGCTCATTGTGAGCCTGAGAGTAGGGGCTCCTAGCATGCCCCTCATGCCCCTGTCCCAACTAGAGCAACTCTGCTTTTATCCTCTTTAATATTGGGCTTCTGTACTGTGGGAGGGGGCAGAGGAAGGAGGGCCCCCAGAAGAAGGGCAGGAAGGCTGCTGCTGGCTGTTTCTGGGCTTTACACTGTGTGAGAATCCTGGCTTTTTCACAGAGAAGGGTTACTGGTCCCTGCTCTGGAAGGCCTATATCTTGGACAGGAAACAGGACAAACATGAAGATAATGTCTACAGCATCACAATGGGCAGAAACAGAGAACAGTTTAGCTCTTCCTTCTGCCTAGATGGCTGCCTCCCCCTCCATTTTTCAGGTCCCAACTCATACCTCCTCTGACAGGTCTTCCTGACCACCATGGCTAAAGCAGCAGCCCCCCTACTACCAGTCAACAACCAAAACACCCACCCAGTACAATACAGTGGAACCCAACACACTCAACCCAACTCACTGCAACCCAACGGAACACAACCCAATAGAACTCAACTCAACACAACACAATGGAACTCAACATACTCAACCCAACTCAGTGCAATCCAACACAACACAACACAACCCAACCCAACACAACCCAATAGAACTCAACTCAACCCAGCACAACACAATAGAACTCAACACACTCAACCCAGCTCAACCCATTCCAACATAACACAGCCCAATATAACACACTCCAGTGGAACTCACCCTAACACAATGGAACCTGACACACTCAACCCAACTCAGTGCAACCCAATAGAACTCAACCCAGCCCAACCCAACACAACCCAGTAGAACTCAGCTCAACCCAACACAACACAATGGGACTCAACATACTAAACCTAACACAACCCATTCCAACACAACCCAATATAACACATTCCAATGGAACTCAACCTAACACAACACAACACAATGGAGCCTGACACACTCAACCCAACCCAACATAACACAACCAAACCAGCTCACTTTTTGCTACACTGTCCTATTTTATCTTCTTAAAACTTTAATTTTTTGTTTGTTTGTTTTCTTTTTAGAGACAGGGTCTCATTCTGTCACCCAGGCTGGAGTGCAATAAGACGATTATAGCTCACTGCAGCCTCAAACTCCTAGGCTAAAGTGATCCTCCCACCTCAGCCTCCCAAAGTACTAGAATTATAGGCATAAGTTACCACGCCTGGGCCCATTTTATCTTCTGGGTATTTTAGTTTATTTTTTTAAAGAGACTGGGTCTCTCTCTGTCACCCAGCGTGGAGTGCAGTGGTGTGATCATGGCTCGCTGTAGCCTTAACTTCATGGGCTCAAGGGATCCTCCCACCTCAGCTTCCTGAGTAGCTGGGACCACAGGCATACACCACCATGCCTGGGATAAGATTTGTTATTTTTTTGTAGAGATGGGGTCTTGCTAGGTTGCCCACATTGGCCTCAAACTCCTGGCCTCAAGTAATCCCTCACCTCAGCCTCCCATAGTGCTGGGATTATAGGTATGAGACACTGTGCCCAACTCGTATTTTGTCTTCTTTCTAGGATTTTTGACTGGCTTAAGTTATTTTACTCGTTTGTCCCCTTCCACTAAACTGTGATTTCCTTGAGATCAAGCACTGATTGTTCATCGCTGTATTCCCACCAATTAGAGAAAGCCAAATGCAGAGCATCAAGGCTAAAAAATAAGTATCCATGGATCAATCAACCCCTGTCCAGAGAGCTGTGTCTCCCCCACCAGCATGAATTCACAGCAAAGAAAGGATCAGAAAGAAAAGACCCATGAGTAGCCAAAATACAGGCGACAAAATTCACACACTCAAGTTTAAGTTTCAATTTAACACAAAATAAATGTCATAATCAGTCTGCTTTTCCAACCCAAAGCATGTTGGAAATAGCAAATAAAGTGTTGCCATAGAGCAGTTTTTCCCTCTCCAGTGGGCCAGAAAAATTAACAGCTTTAGAACAAAGAGGAATCTTTTTTTTTTTTTTTTTTTAATCAGCAAAGCGCCATACAGCTCAGTGGGCTGGGCCCCTCCATGTAAGGAGAGAGATGCCCCAACCCTGACATCCTCAGCAGGCCCCAGGGACTCTTGCATTAATTCACGAAAGCATCTTCAGCAGCCTTGTTCTAAGGCGTCAGTAAAAGGTTCATCCGTTACAACCATGTTCTGTTTAAGAAGGCAGAGGCATCTCTAATAGAGTCTACAAACTTTTTCTCCAAAATGGCTAATGTGGAAAAGGACTAGTGGTGATCAGTAAATATGTAGCTGTTCAGAAACTGCAGCTACCAGAAGTGATGCTGAAGAGCTGCATGGTTGAGTTGCTGTAAGTTCCCTGAGGGCAGGTTGCCTTTTTTTTTTTTTTTTTTTTTGAGACAGGGTCTCACTGTGTCACCCACGTTGGAGTGCAGTGGTGTGATCTTGGCTCACTGCAGCCTCCACCTCCTGGGTTCCAGTGATTCTCATGCCTCAGCCTCCCTAGTAGCTGTGACTACAGGCATATGCTACCACACCCAGTTAATTTTTTGTATTTTTTGATAGAGACGGAGGTTTCGCCATATTGGCCAAGCTGGTCTCGAACTCATGACCTCAAGTGATCCACCCGCTTTGGTCTTCCAAAGTGTGCTGGGATTACAGGCCAGAGCCACCATGCCCGGCCCAGGTTGCCTTTTTTTTTTTTTGACAGAGTCTTTTTCTGTCACCCAGGCTGGAATGCAGTGGTGCGATCTTGGCTCAGTGCAACCTCTGCCTCCCGGGTTCAAGCGATTATCCTGCCTCAGCCTCCCGAGTAGCCAGGATTACAGGTGCACACACCACACCCGGCTAATTTTTGTATGTTTCGTAGAGATGGGGTTTCACCATGTTGGCCAGGCTGGTCTTGAACTCCTGACCTCAGGCCCAACTCAGCCTCCCAAAGTGCTGGGATTACAGGCATGAGCCACTGCACCCGGCAAGGTTGCCATTTTATCCCCCTCCAGTGCCTAATGAATGTTTGAGGAAGGACAACAGGGCAGCTGGGGTTTCCTGTGAATCCGGAAGCCCTCGCACACCCAGATCTCATTTGAATTTGGACAACCAGCCACTCACATGACCTTACATGCCTGAGTTTTGACAGGAATCCTAGCATCTAGCCTGATCTCCAGCAAATGGACTGGGGAGGACCCACCGGTGTAGGTAGAGAAAGGGGCATGGCTGGTTATGGGACAGCCCGGTAGGTGCTGTGTTGGTGTAGGATAAACCAGTTCATTTTCTGTGCAGTATGTGTGTATATTTGTGTTCGCATATGTGGGTTGCATGTGTGCTTCCTAACAAACATATAGGAGTGCCCGGGAGTAGAATTCACTAAGTACTGAAAGAAGAATGACACTTTGAGTACAAAACATGAAAACAAAGGCACACAGTATTTTTCAGTTACCATCATACAACTAAAACAGTGTTCTCTGCAGACACACATGCACACATGCATGCACGCGCACACACACACTTATACCTACTTCCAAAATGGAGTTGAGGTAGCTTACAATGAAAGATTTATTTGTTCAATCTAAAAACAAGAACAATGGCATGAAATGCGGAGGTAATGTGGTTTAAAAAAATTTACGCTAAGGTTCATGGTTGCCTGCCTTTGAGCACAAACTTCAACTTGGAGCTTCCTGGCAGCCAAAGCAGAAAGGGAAACTCTGATGTGCTGCATGTCTTATCATCTAGTAGGAGGACCATAGAATTATAGAAGGGTAGTGCTGGAAATGATCACCCCGTCTTCCCATCTAATAGATGAGGAAGAAGAGGCCCATAGGTGGGAAGTCATAACCTGAAGTTAACAGCAGCCACTCAGTAGCGGCGCCGTGACTGGAATGCAGGACTCCTGAGTCCCAGCCTAGTGCTTCTTTGACTTAGGTTGCTGTACAAGGACACACGCCAGATTGTTCAGAGGCTCTTCTTTGTATAAAGGCAGCAGGGTGGGTGGGATCTTCATGTGCGTCAGACTTGAAGGGTTGAGCCCTAAGCCTGGCAGTGCCCTGGGGGGGGGGGGGTAAGGGGGTGGTGATGGAACCCCCTTCCTGCCTCTGCTGTGTTTGTTCAGGGCCCATACTCAGCTGGTGGCAAACCAGGTGCCTGGAGTAGAGTGGTGGTAGGGACAGGGACGGGGCATCGGGGGCCCCAAGATGGACTTTTCCTGGGAAGAAGCCTGGGGTTTGGCCCTGCTCCAGGGGGCTGCAGGGGCCTCTCTCCGCTGTCTGGGATTCCAGTCTCTGCAGCTGGTGTCTGAAGACAATAAGACAGAGGCCACCCCGCCCTGGCCCCAGATGGGCTGCGGTTAGCGAGGCCTCCGCCAAGACAGTTGGTTCCTTGCACAGCCCGGTCCTCGGGAGAGGCCTATGCTGAGTAGGCCCAGGCCGGGGTGGTCCTGAGGTGTGACATTCAGACTGGGAGAACAGTGGGGACCTCATGCTTGGCCGTCCTCCTGGGGCTGCACAGTGGAGACAGGCCTGCGGTGCAGAGCTTGGAGGCACAGGAGCAGGCCTGGGGGTTGGTGTGGCATCTGGAAGGGAGCTCTCAGAGCCCCTAGGGCACCAGGGGTCAGAAATGGAAGGACACTCCAAGCCTCAGAACCTGCAGACGTGAGCGTAGAAGGGGTCGTGGGGATACCCTTGCTGCCTCCAATTTACTTGGGAGGATATTGAGGACCGGCCAGGCTCACCTAGCTCATGTCTGGATCTGGGCAGAAGAGCCAGAGCTGGGTACACAGGGTAAGGCCCCAGGACAAAGGAACAGGAGAAGGAGGGAGGAGGTGGGCAGCCCTGCTCCCAGCGGCCGCTCACCCGCCTCTCACCATTTCCATCTTCGGCCCTCAAATAAATCCCTCCGCCTGACCTTCTTCCACTCCTGTTCCAAAGACGGTGCTAGCTCTGCCGGCCTCTCCCCCGCCTGGTCATCTGTCTTCCTCAGATAACCCGCATCCCCTCCTCCCTCACACTCAGCTCCAGCGAGCCCGCGCCCCACATTCCACTCCCCCACACGGCTCCTCCCTCCACTCTAGACCCCTTTGCCAGGCGCTGGCCACCTCCTTCCCTCTTCGGGGTCCCTCCCCGCCCATCCCTGGATCCTCTGTTCCAGAGCCTGCAGGGACCTCTTCCACTTCCACGGTCCCACCATGCGGACCTGGAACCCACAGAGACACAAGGGGAACCCCAACAGTCGCAGTGACAGAAAGAAAAAGAGAAGCCATCTCTCTGCGCGCCTCCAGTGGCTTCTCCCCTCCCCCCAGCTTCCCCCACAGAAAAGCCTGGGAGGCTGAGGAAGGAGCGGAAAGACGGAGCTAAGCCTGCAGGAAATTAAACATGAAATGAAAACAAGCTCCTCTGATTCATTCTCTCATCCTGGCCCCAGTCTCCCATCCCAGGCCACTGATAAAGAGGGATCCCATTTCAGCAGCGCAGAGAGGAGACCCCATCTGCCCTTGGCTCCCAGTGGGCGGCCAGGGCCTGGACCCTAGGAATCCCTGGAGGAAAAGGGGCCCTGGGAGGCCAGGGCAGGGGCTGAGACCCCAAGCTTGGGAGAGGGTCGGTTTCTAGGGAAGAGACTTCTCCTCCCCCCAGTCAAAGTGTGCACACACACGCACATGCGTGCAGCCACACTAGTGGGTACACTCGTGCACACACACACATGCTTAGGATTAGCAAGGGGAAAGTGAGTTGGTATAGGAGTGGAGAAACACACTAATGCGCACCCCTGCACCCCTGCTCACCCCCACCCTCCTCACAGTAACATGAGATACATTCCCATCTTCTTTGACTTCTCTTTCCTCTAGCAAAAGACAGTGAGAAAGGTCAGGAGTTGTAAAGAAACAAACGGGAAATACTCTCAACATTTTCGGACTGCATTTCCCATCTATCTCCCCAGCTGCGGCTATGAGGCACCATTCGCCACGCAGAAACTGAGGCCGCTGGCAATGCCAGTGCTTCTATGAGCCTATCTGTTGGCCAGCTACACTGGATGCCCCAAGAAGCCAGGCAGCGTCTGCGGGGAAGCATGTCCACGCCTCCTTCTCCCCTCCTTGCAGTGGTTCCTAGGAAGCTCAAAGGCTCTGAGGCAGAGGAATTTTGAGAGCTGACTCCTATATTTAGCTCAGCAGCTGCACTGATCGTGATGGATGGAGAAGTGTTTCCACCTGGAGAGCAGGGACTGGCCCTCAGGAAAGTTGGCTTTCTTGATGCCTGGGCCTGGAAGGGCCTGGCAAGGCTCCTTATGGCTCTACAGCTGAGGCTGTTGTAATGGCTCTGTTCTCCCGGTCTGCAGCGTGCTGTCTGAGGTGTGCCCACTTGCATCTGAGTCTGCAAAGCCAGCAGGCAGGTGCATATCAAGATGGCAGAAGCCTCCCTCTGAGGAGCACCACGGTCCATTTCTGAATCAGCCTAAAGCTATTCCCGGCCTGGAAGCTGATCCTTCCTCATTCTCCCTCTCTCACCCACCCCGTCCCCATCACCCCTTCTCCAGATCCTAAGTCATGGGCCAGGGGTAGGGCAGCTTGCTCCTGAGCCTTGGGAAAGTTCTCCGCCTTCCAGAAATGCTTGTGCAAAGGAAAAGGACCCAACACTCCCCATCACCAAAGACCCCAGTGCTCACAGCTGACTCAGAGACCTCCCCTCCCCTCCCAATCAGGCCAACACCCCGTCCACCCGGGCTCAGTGACAGGTGGGCCTCCGCTTCCTCTCAGCATCAGGCCACTCTTCTACACAAGATGCTGAAGCGACTGCTTCTACGGACAACACCAAAGGCAAACCGCTTTACTTGGCATTCAAGGCCCCCTGCGATCTGCCTCTGTCTCTCTCTCTCCCACTACTTCCTTCAGATTGACCTCTTTAGGCTTTTGGAGCATGCCTCGCTGTTTCTAAACCCAGGCCTTGGCTTTCCTCCTTTCAGTCAACCATTCAAGGCCCAGCTCCTGTCCCTCCTCCAGGAAGTCTTCCCTGACTGCCTCTGTTGCCCAGCAGAGCCCCCGTTCTCCCACAGGGTCTCATTTCCTTTAACACAGGGAAGTTTTGAGCTGGGAGACTGTTTCCAACAAGAAGGCTGCTGACAGGATGCAGGGAGGAAGGCATTCTGGATCGGGACCAATAGGCCTTGGATAGCCATGAACCTTTTGGAACACTGTGGCAAAACTGTGTGCGAGTGTCTAGGAGAACATATCTGGAGGAGCGTTTGTAGCTTTTATCAGCTTCTCCACAGGAGTTTGTGACCCACAGTGGGTTAGATGATTGCTAAGATGACCAGTGACTTATTTCATAGGTGGTGACACTTGGCTGCTCTAGATTCTGAAGCTTAGGAAAATAAAGTTCTGGCTCAGGGTCACGCCCATGGCTAGTCGGGGTAAGACACCTTCCCAGCTCAGAGTGGATGATTCTAGATTGTCAGCTCTCGAGGACAAAGACCAAGGTTGATATTTATGTGTGGCCCCACCACTTCCCAAACACACTGCAACTGGGTGGGGGCTCAAGGGAACAGTTTGCACTGCCTGAAAGTGAGGCCTCCAGGCTGGCGTCTCACCCTGGTGACATCGGCTTCTTCATCTTGTAGGTCTGGTTCCAGAACCGAAGGGCCAAGTGGAGGAAGCGGGAGCGTTTTGGGCAGATGCAGCAGGTTCGAACCCACTTCTCCACTGCGTATGAGCTGCCCCTTCTCACCCGAGCTGAGAACTACGCCCAGGTAAGTCCCGCCCTGAGCTGCCGCCACCGATCCTCAGCCCCTGGTGCTCTGAGAATGAGCCCCTTGGAGGAGAGCCCAGGTCCCCCGAGATGACTTATGGCTGCAGGCTGCCCTTCCGTCTCATTCCAGGGGTGTGCCTGTTTATACCAGAATGTGGGAGGCCCAGGGTTACTCTATCCAACTAATCATTGAACCAGGCTTGGCTGAACTTTAGGGAAGGGAAGGTTAGGGCAGTGAGAACAGCTCTTTCCTCCACTAGCTTTGGCCCCTTTTGCTGTGGGCATCGGAACCAAGGCAGGCAGAAGGCCACCAGGCCCTCAGATACCGCTCGGAGGGTCTCTTCCAAAAGCGAGCTCTGAACTCTCCAGGACTCGTGGCCAAGTTGGAATGAGCTTGGGATTCCGAGTCCGGGAACTTAGGCTGTCTTTCCAGCTCCAGGTCTTTCTCACTTCAGGCAAGTCTCAAGTCTCTGAGCCTCAGTTTCTTCACCTGTACCTTGGACATGGTAAAAGCATCTGCTCAGCTCCGTTGTCAGGCAGTTGTAAGGTCTAAATTCAATCGTGCAAAAGTATTTTGTGAATTGTACAGTTTCAAAAAGCTTGTGTGCCTGCACTCAGCTTCTGGGGCCATGTCCTCCCCTCCCCCCACAGCATTTTCCCTGGGTGTCTGTCAGCCAGTCCCCTGTTCCAGTGTGAGATGCAAGGGAACAGCAGTGTTGAGTCACATCAGGCACCTGGGAGGCCTGGAGAGATGTGTTTTTGGCCAAGTCCAAGTCCACTCCTGACCCCCCTCAGCCTGCCCAGCAGAGGTGGCTGCTCCCTCCCTGCTCAGGCCTCATTCTGGCACGACCTCCGCCTCAGCTCCAAGCCCAGGCCTGCCCAGCAGCCAGCGAGTAGCACGGGCACCCCTGCCTCCTTTACTTCTCCCTGACCAGGTTCTGTGCTAGCAAATGGTCTCTGGGCTCTCCTCCCAGACCAGCCCTCCATTCGCTCTCCCACAACCCGGGATTCATGGGGCAGGGGGGGCAGGGCACAGGCCTGGAGGTGAGGCTGAGGAATATGGGATGTCTCACACAGGCGCCATCGGCATCAGCTCGCACTGTGTTCTCCCATTCTCTTTCTCCCCTCTCCCTCCCTAAACCCAGCTTCCCTCTGTCCTCCCAGGATGGAACTCTAGCTGGCTCCTTGGCTTTGAGCTCTGCCGCCTGAGTGCACAGCCGGAGGGAGAAACCAACACAGGGCCCCGTTCACCCCTCCTACCCCCACCTCACCTACAGCACCACACAGTGCGTGCCCAGACCTCTTCTGAGACGGGGTGATGGAGGCCAACTGGTCCCCACTCCCCTGCACCGCGGAGAGAAATGCGGTTCCCTCTGGGACTGGGGCTGAGCTCCTTCTCCCTGCTTTAAAATGCCTCCTTTGAGTGTGCTCCAGACACATGCAGGAGGGCAGGCCAGCAGCAGCCCACAACAGGTTACCAGGAACCCTGTGCGCATAAGCTGAGCAGTTCCCGGATCTCCCCCATACCCTAATTCTACCTCCTTATACGTGCCTAGAGGGCAGAGGAGGATGGGAGCCCCAGGTGAACGTTGTGGAGGGAAGGGAAGCCCAGTGGCACTGATGGAAGATACGATGGCCAGCTCACCCCTGCTCCTGCCCTCGCCCCCTCCTCGCATGAGGAGGTCCGGCCTCGGCTCTGGCTGTCCACTCCTGAGGCAGCCCCTTCCATCCTGAGTTAGTTCCGAAGCCTCCTAGTTCAGGCCCTGGAACCTCAGCCACTACCTGTGGTTTCTGAGAGGTTTAGGCCCCTGCCGCCCACCTTACCCAACCCCTCCACCTTCCCTTCTACTGGTGGGGGCGCAAGGGAATCTGTGATGCCAAAGTTCTCCGAGTGGAGGTCCACTCACCTTGCTCAGGTGCCTGTGGATGTGAGGGGCCTGGGGAGGAGCTGGAGGTGAATGAGACACAGCTGCCATCCGCAGATGGAGGCCAAGTCTATAGCTGAGTCTAAAATTAGGAAGCCAGCTGGGGGTCGCTGGGGTGTCACCCTTCCACTGGACCCTTGATGGAACCTGAGGTCACTCCTTAGAACTGAGTTTCCCTCTGCTGCTAGCCTGGCCCTGGGAACAGAGGTGCCAAGGTGTAAAAGCCACGCCCACAGGGGTATCTGGATGTCCATGAAGGCTAAATGCTCAAGAGGGGCTCCATGGGAAGGATGGACAGTGACGGGACAGGTGCTCTGGGGGAAGGGGCGAGCCCCTTCCAGACCGCGCCTGCCCACCAGCTGGTGACATCTCTCCCTTCCTCTCCCAGATTCAGAACCCGTCCTGGCTCGGCAACAACGGGGCTGCCTCACCAGTGCCGGCCTGCGTGGTCCCCTGCGACCCGGTGCCTGCCTGCATGTCCCCTCATGCCCACCCCCCTGGCTCTGGGGCCAGCAGCGTCACCGACTTCCTGAGTGTGTCTGGGGCTGGCAGTCACGTGGGCCAGACGCACATGGGCGGCCTGTTTGGAGCAGCCAGCCTCAGCCCAGGCCTCAATGGCTACGAGCTCAATGGCGAGCCGGACCGCAAGACCTCAAGCATCGCGGCCCTCCGCATGAAGGCCAAGGAGCACAGTGCGGCCATCTCCTGGGCCACATGACAGGGCACCCCTGCCCCGTCCCCACCTCGGGACACCATGGGCCACGCCCATGTTTTCCAGGCCCCCAGCCTCCCACTCGACTTTCCTCTTAGGAACCTGGCCTGGGCCAGGGGCCTGACCCTCAGCACTTTCAGCCGCCCCAAGTCTGAGGCCCCGTGGACTGCTGGGAGGGAGGGGGCAGCAGACCCCTGGCCCCGTCCTGGCACTGAGGCTCTGACCCCTGCTCCCAGCCACAGGCAGTGGAGAAAGCCAAGCGGCCACGTTTTTCGGCTTTGCATCCATGATAAGCTGAAGGCGCTTTCTCCCTCCTGCCACCTCCTCTGCTCTGCCTAGTTGACCATGAGTCAAAGTTAGATTTCCATGCAGACCCAGCAGCCTCACCAGCCCAGTCTTGTGCATCCTTCCCCCTCCTAGTGGGGTCCCCTGGTCACCAGGCTGGTGGCTGTGTGTCTGAAGCACAGGCTGCCTTGCAGAACCGGCCTCCTACCCTCCCATCTTTCTCTCCCTGAAAGCACATGGAATCCGACCAGCTGGGGCCAAGGCAACGGCCTCCACCTTCCCCCGAACAGCGACAAGTCTGACAGAGCCTGGTTGACCGCATCCTGGCTGTGCCCTGGGCTGGATACACCTGGAGGGAGTGGGCAGAGGACGACAGGAGCTGGAGCCGAGGACCCCTGCTGCCATCTAGCAATGCCAGTACCCAGGGGAGACATGGGCCAGCCCCTCACTGGACACTATAGGGGAGGAGCCAGACCTGAGGGAGGTTGAGAACACGGATGCCACAAGGGCTCCCACGGTGCTAGAAGAAGGAAAGGTCCTGGGAGAGGGGGAGGCATCCGGGTGGGGCAGGGGCCCGGGCAGTCCTCCCGCTCTCCCGCCTGCCTGGCATCCGGTACAGAGGGGAGGTCTAGGCAGCTTTGTTCTCCATCCGGAGCCCAGGCAGGGTCCCTCAGGAGGATGCCGAGGGGCTCGTCCCTTCCCCACCCTACCCTGGCCCCTCCCTGGGGCTGCTCGGCAGTGTCCCGGCGTGGAAGGACTCACAACTCGGAACACATAAGCTAGGGCTTGGGGGTCGGGCGGCAGAGGGTCAAGAGCCATGTGCAGGCTTTGCTAGAGGACATGTGGCCGTGCTCGGCCTCCAGGCTCTGCCACGGCCTCAGACTGACTGTCCTCCCTGCCATATCTGTCACAGTGTCATCACTGCCCAGAGCCTTCCACGGCACACGGGGGCTCTTTGTCCCTCCAGGCACTGGGGAAGGTGCTGCTCTTCTCCACACAGCTTTCCACACTCCGTCCTTACACTTCTTCCACAGGGACCGGGACTCTGCCCTCCGGCCTGCGGAAGGGCTCCCGGCCTGGGCTCCTCGGCGTGGCTTTGCTATTGCAGGCGGGGGTGGCAGGATACCCTCCTGAAACCAGGCTTCCCGCTCCAGGAAGCGGAGCTCCGTGCCTGCCTGCCTGACCCCTGCGGCTTGGGTCTGGCCCTGAGCCCCAGCCCTCACCTCAGCTGGGAGTACACAGTAACCCGTCCAGAGGCAGGCCTGTCAGACCCAGGGGGGTCCCTCCAGCAGGCAGCCCCCTGCACTGAAGCGCTCGCCTTTTCTACCTTCTCCCTTGATTCCTGTCATGGAGTAGGGCTCAGGGTCGCCGACACAGAAAGGCCTGCTGGGTTGGGCTAAGGGTAAACTTGGTGTTGTTGAATGAGGGTCTCTGGGGTTGGGAGTGACAGTCTCCCGCCTGCCTGGTGTTCTCATCTGCTCTAGAAACCGGGCTGAGGAAGGGTCTGGCTGTGGCCTCCCTTAATAAGAGTCAGACCTCTTTGTGGATCGTAGCTCTAAAATTGAGCTTGTAGAGGTGAAAGGGTCTTGGACATTGAATTAAATGTTCTTGGAGGCTTGGCTTTAAGTGTTTCAAATATTTGAGGATCTTGGAGTGACTTTTGGGAAGTTTTTTCTAGTTCTGAGGTTTGCTGAAATGAGCTAGACTCCCCCAAAATCTAGCCAGGGAAAGGAAGAACTTAAGGCTGGGAACAGTTCCCCCATTTCTCCCCCATTTCTTTCTGAAATGTTCATGGCTGAAGAAGGATCGGGGAGGAAGGAACTTTCACCCCGGGTCTTTCTCACCCATGAGAGAATCAGGACAAAGAGGAGGAGAGTCAGGTAGCTCCAGAGTGGGCCAGGAGGAAGAGCGAGGGAATCAGGACAAAGAGGAGGACAGACAGGTAGCTCCAGAGCAGGCAGGGAGGGAGAGCAAGAGCTTTAAGGGGGCTTTTCCGGAGGGGCCCCCGGCACTCAGTTCCTCCATGGGTCCGCTCTGTGGCTAGGCTAGACCCAAGTCAGGCAAATTTCAACCCAAAAGCTTGAGAAGAAAAGGCATCTATTAGAAGGCCCTGTGGCTATGGCTGCCTGTCCCAACACACCCAACACCAGGAGGTGGCTAGAATTAAACACGCCAATGTGAAACGTTCCTGTTCATCTCGTCAAAGGCAGCCACATACCCCAGGCGTGTCCTCTGCGGCTTGGCCCAGCCCCTGGGGTCCAGCTAACCACACTAAGTATGATAGGACCACCGAGTTGGTAGGAAGCTTAGAAACCCTCTGGTTAGTCCAGTCCCTTCACAACAGAGAAGACCCTGGCCCGGAGTGGAGAAGTGACTGCCCTGACCTGCATTTGCCCTGAGACTAAGCTGAGAGAGGAGCCTGGGATGTGCCACCCAGGGTGTGAGGGCCCCGGCGTCGGTGGCACCAGGAGCGGCCGGTGCTGCGTGGAGCTCCCCGGTGCCTCATGAGCATTCACTCAGCAGCTCAGTTCTGCAGAAGAGAACCTTGGGGCCCAGTCCCTTCCCAGACGGGTGGCTAGGCCCGGCCTTCTGCACTGGAGAGCAGGGGGCCACTGCCTTGTCAGCTCCTAGGATGACTGTGCAAGTCAGGGCAGCTGCCCAAGGCCGTCTGGAGCTAGAGCTCATGAAGGCAGGTGGAGCGAAGCAGCTATCTGCCACGTGGTTCACTGCTATGCAAATAAGCTAAGAGAGGTGAGGATTTCCTTTGGATATCTGCCTAAGATCTCAACAGAAATGGCAACTTAAAAATGAAGTCGTGGGTAGCCAGCAGATGGACGGGCAGCCTCCCCACATTGACAGCCTCCAGTCCCTGCTGGGCACAGGTCTCAGCATGGCAAGGCTCGACACTAAGGTGCTGCTACTGCCCTCCAGATGCCAGCACTACTCCTGGGGCATGGGAGCGAGGGCTCTGGGGGGCACACAGAGAGGCTTGTCTCCAAGGCTGAAATAGCACTTGGAGGACATGGGCTTTTAGAACTTTTCCTTGAATTCTTTTAACTATACTTGATTCTCAGCGCTCAGTACTGTGCCTCCAGCTTCGGGAAGCACTGTGGCCAGGTTAGCTCAAAGACACTGCGATGGGGTGGGTGCAGCAAGTATGAGGTGGGTCCCCAGCACACACGGCTGTGATCACACTGGACCCAGCTCCGTGCCCCATCTCCCGTCATTTCGGCTGGGCAGACAAGAGGGACGTTTCCATGAAACGTATGCTTCTATGTACCCTGCTTATGCAGTCATTCCCTCCCTGGGCTAGACAGTGGGGGGCCATCTTTGAGAACCCGAAAGACACGTGGGGGTTCCTGGTCTGTTTCATGGCCCTGACTGTCAGGTGCAAAGGCAAACAGGCCTAGCTGGGGGAGGATGGTTGGCAAATGGGCCCCCAGGATAATACTCTGTGACTATCCAGTTCAAAAACAAGAAGGTGACAAAGACCCATCAACCCCACTTCACTTCTTTCAGGACGCTGTAGGGAGGAAAGGTGCTTCCACGACCTCACCTCAGCCTCTCCTTTCTTCCCTCTTCACTCACACACATAGAGCTAGGCCTTTATACTACTGATTTTGAAGGACAGTTTTCAATGTCTAATCATCTGTTTGGGTGTGCAGTGGTTGAAAAAAGAGAGCTGAGTGCTAGAAGGAACATGAACCTCAACCGATACTTATTGTTCTCATTGTAAGATATTTTAACCCTGTATAAATGCAACTTTTCCTTTAGCTTAATGGCCTGGGGTGGAATATTAAAAATATATATTAAAAATACAGTAAAAATCCGGAAAAATGTAAAAAAAAAAAAAAAAGAGGTCGGTTCCATAAAGTTTTACTGCCTATACCACCATGTAACTACATTATAGCAAAATATTAAAAAGAAACGTTCTTGCCTTTTAAAGTAAGTTATTGCACTTACATCTTTTTTGGGAGAGGAGGAACGCGGATGGGAAGGAGACGTAGGGGCCCAGGCACGGGGCGAAATGGAGTGCAGAGGCAGCTGGGCGCTCCCAGAATACCCTTTGCTGGCCCAGCCCAAACTGTTTGGTTGTTGTTATTTGCAATAAACTCCTTCTCCTTCCTCCTCTCAGCTGGAATCTGTCTGTTTTGTTCCTGACTTGTGACAGATGAAATGTGATCAGAGGGGCCTCTGAAATCTCACGTTAATTGAAGTCGGCAAAAAAATACTAACAGTGCCCTTTTGAACTGCTGACACAGTACAGAAGGGATTACCAGGGCTAGATGAACAACAGGTGGCCGGCTGATGTTCCTGCACAAAGAAGGGGTGCGTGGCCGGCGAAGGTCTGGGACATACCCAGCCCCCTTGTCCCAGAGGACCTGTCTGCACTGCAGGGAAGCTAGAAGGGGGCAGGGGGTACCAGAGCCCACTTCTCAGGCAGCCCAAAGGGTCGCAGCAGCAGCTCTCTGCCTCGCCTGCATCTGGGGTATGCTTGGCACAGACTGTGCAGTGAGGTCTTCACAACCAGCACTGCCAGCCCCTCGGTGCCACTGAGTACCGTTCTGTTCCCACGGGTTGTTCTGAAAGCAGGAGAGGGCCAGAGCGTGGAGGTCCAGGCTGCTTGGCACCAGGAGCACAGGGCGGGGGACCTCCAGGAGAGGCAGGTCCCAGTTCTGGCTCTGCTACTGAGTGGCCAGGGGAACTGTTCCTCTGGGAGGTATGGCCAGACAACTTTTAAAGCAAACCTCTGAAGACAAACTATGAAGCAGAAGGAACCCAGATTCTACCGTGGAATAGGTGTTTCCTTGCTTTCCAGCATGAAGGTGACTCAGGAAGAGGCAGTCAGCCTCCAGGGGACCACTGTGTGGACAGGGAGTCATTTTTGTGGACCAAACCAGCTGACTCTCAGTTCTCACATCTGAAGGATAGAAATAAGCCCTGTCCCTGCTTAGCTTACCAATGTGTGGGGATGATTAAATGGACAATGTCCACACATGGACTTTGTAAGCTGACGTGGCATAGTGACATAAGGGACAATGATTACTCCCAGAGAATGACATCTCCCTCCAGCTCCCAGCGGTGAGTCTGATAAAACAACAACAACAACAAGCTCCTTTTCATCCTCTCTTTCCAACTATTTGAACATTATTCTCTTGGAACCACATCTCAGATTTGATACCTGTGCCAGTGCATTCATATTCAGTAGAGACCCAACTGGGTTTTAGGTTGACCTGGACTGGGACCTTGTTTTTTTAAAAAATGACGCCTGTCCTATATTAGGGCTCAGGGTCATGGCAGCACTTGGACGCTCCACACCAAATCACTGCCAAGTCACAGGGCAGGAATTGAAGCAGAGAGGGAGAAAAGCCATGTGCAAACCACATGTGAAGCCACGGGGTGCTGTCTCTACCTCACGCCCCTGCTTCTTCCTGTGGGAGCTGAGCACTCCCCAAATCCCACAGAGTCCAGATGAGCGCCACTCCTGAACAGGAAGACTGGCCTGATGGGTGACTTAGGCATCACGTGGGACGCAGGCAGCCCACCCCTGAGACCTGTGCCTCAGTGGTCTCTGGGGAGGATAAGGACAAGGTCAGGGCCAGCAGGGCCTCCTCTGGCTGTGGACTATGGCTCAGCCCTTCACTGTCTGACTACCCAGCACAGCTCATTGTTCCCCAAGCCAACTAGGCCCTTTCACCTGGCCACACCACTGGACTTGCTATCTCTTCTTAGAATGCCTCTATCATCTCCCTAGATCCCCTCCAATGCACCCAGCCACTCTGCAGTGTATCCTCCAAATGATAGCACCCTCTGTGAAGCTCTTTCTTAAGCCCATGCCCTCACCTCAACTTCCACCCCTAGGTCAACATCTGCCCTTCTGTGCTTCCACAAAACTGTTTGTTTCATAATACTATGACGGCACATAATACATAGAAGTTATCTATTTATCCACCTGACTTCCTCACATCCCTGAAAGGCTCTTCAAAGAGAAGACAGGCTGTGTTCACATCTGAATGCCTGAGAGAATAAGAATATCAGGTAACTGGGTGAATGAATGGGAAGGTGAGAATAATGAGATACTCTGTTTTGATTAAGGGTGGGCGGAGGGAGGTCAGAGGACACTCAGGGATTCGTTTTAGAGACAGCTGGAAGCCAACTCAGCCCACTAGAGATCTTCTGGGAGTGTCAGAGCCTCAAGTTGAACATGAACCCCATCCACCCCATTCCTCCAGGGTTCACATGCATTCATGATGAGCTGTGGCCACGGCAGTAAACCTGGCCTCTTTATTTAGCGTTGCCGGGGTTGGGCCAGCACCGGGTCAGCACCAGGCCAGCTCCCCAGGATGGTGCAAGAGGTCCTGTGTCCAAGAGTGTGCATCTGGAAGCTTCTCCACTTGTCCCTGGGCTCCAGCATCCCTGGATAATCCTCATGCCCTTAAGCCCTCTACTCTCAACTCCACCTTCAGCGGCCGGCGGAAGACAGCTCCGTTCCTGCCTTGGTGCCAACCCCAGCAAAAACCACTCTTGCCTTCAGCTCATCACCAATCCCATTGTCCCAGGTCTTGCTACAGGCAACAGAGCCAACCCCAGGGCTCCACAAGCTGGCTGGGCCATGTGACAGCAGAATCCTCAGTCTGGCGAGCAGGGTGTGGAGTGGTGGTGGTACCTCTCCTTCCACAGGTCTAGACTTGCATGCTCAGCAGCTAAGGAACAATAGGCTCTCCACAAATAGCCAGTTCCCCAGAATAGGGCTGACTGCAAACTGTCTATGTGCACAAGTGACAAGATGCAAGTGAGTGCCAGAAGACAATGGGGTGTGAGAGTTGAAATTTTCCCAGGAATTCTGTGTGATTCCAAACAGATTTTTTTTTTTTTAAGCTCAACACAGACCAACAGGCTTGAGGAAGGGCAAACCTCCACAGGGAGCTTCAGTTTATGAGCATGTGTACACCATGTGTTAAGGTGTTGCCTTAACTAGTTGGGAGAAAACCCACTGTAGTGCCTGCATGAGATCTGCCTGGAACCCCAGTCAGGATGTGGTTCTTAGATGTGCAGAGGACACGGTGTTCTTGCCCTGCCTCCTGGGATTTCTCCTTTGGTTGCATCACAAGCCCCCTCTCCATCCCTTCTCTGTCCTCTACCCACAGTGTACCTCTGTAATTTCCAGGCTCTTTGGGAAAGGAAGGGGCTCCCTGTGGCTATGATAGTAGGGCCAAGCTACATCATGGGAAAGAATGAAAATAAATGAGTGTGCATGTGTGTGTGTGTGTTGAGAGGACAGGGGAAGGGGATAAAAGCCTAAGGAAGGATGAAACACAAGGCAAACCATAGCTCTTCTCCAAGATAGGTATGGACAGAAAGCACTGTCCAGACGAAAGCATGGGAGAGCACTGGCCAGGAACCCACGTGGTGAAGCGAGAGATAGGAGACATGAGTTTAAGAACTGACTTTGCAACTTACCTCTGTTACCTTTGGCAAGCCACAAAAATGCTTTCATTTTCAATTTTTTCATCTGTAAAATGGGGATAACCAACTGTTTCCTGCTTATCTCATCAGGTGGTTACAAAGTCCAAAAGTTAAAATATTTGAAAACAGTGGAGAGTTGTACAGTGGGGGAATCATGCACACTGGAGGCTGGGAAGGCCAAAGGGGTTGACTTCCATCCAAGTGGCTAAGGGCAGGGCGCCAAATATCAGATAACTGCTTCACAAAAGTGACATCATACTATGGAGCACTGGGAACGTCCGATATTATGTCTATCAGATTGGCGGGGGTGGAGAGGCAGTGAGGGACCTGGGGGAGAATAGTGTATTAATCTGCTTGGGCTGCCATAACAAAATACCACACAGTGGGTGGCTAACAGACATTGATTTTCTCCTAGTTCTGGAGGCCAGAAGTCTGTGATCAAGGTGCTGGCAAATCTGGTTTCTGGCCTCTTTCTGGCTTATGTTAATAGAAGACCGCCTTCTCTCTGTGTCCTCACATAGCCCTTCCTCTGTGCACACATGGAGACAGGTCTGGTGCCCCTTTTTCTTTTAAGGACACCAGTCTTATTGGAGTAGGGTTCCATACTTATGACCTCACTTAACCTTTATTACCTCTTTAAAGGCACTATCTGCAAATGCAGTTGCATTGGGGGTTAGGGCTTCAGTATACGAAGGGAGGGCACACAACAAGCAGTGTGGCTGGTATGTGATATCGGGGTGAGGGGAAGGCACAGAAATGGACAGGGGGCTCCTTTTTCCATCCCCATATCCAAAAGGGTCTCAGCATTGCCAGCAGCCATTCTGGTTCAGCGCCCTTTCACTTTCTACCCAGGCTACTGTTAAGTGGCTACATCTCATTCCCGGTCTCTCCCTGGTCCACTCCATCAACAACAGAGATGCCAAAACCCAGCTCTGATCCATTCTTTACCAGCACATTAACCTGAAAACCTTCACACAGCCTACAGACTGGAGTTCCAGCTCTTTCATGTAGCCCTCAAATCCTGTTCAGCCTTGTTGTTTCTAATTCCCCAGTCTGGGCTCTGTGCTCCTGAAAACCTAGGACATCCTTTATATTTTCCCATCTTCTTGTTTCCTTTCACTTCCCTCAGGTCGAATGCCTGCCCCAACGTGCATCTTTGTTAAGGATTTTGCAATTATGTTCAGGAGGGTTATCGGTCAACACACCCCTGTCCACCTAATGCCCATCTTCATGCATTAACTCTTCACAGCCCCTTCAAGTGGTACCTCCTTGACCAAGTCAGTAGTAATCCCACTATCTTTCCACAGTGGAGAATGTGTGCAGTTTGCCCTTTGTCATGCACTGCCTGTTACAGCAGATAGGACTACAACTGATCAATCTCCTGTGTTTATCAATTCAATGAGTTCCTTGAAGGCGGAAATGATGTCTCCTTTGCCTGTTCATATGAAGAACCTGGCATGGCATCCCTCACATGGCCAGCATTTAACAAATGTCAGCCACCTAGTTGGCAAATCTGCATTCCATACCAAGAACTCACCAGACTGAGGCAATGGGACTGGAGGCATCCTAGATCCTGAGGCCCTAAGCTAATCCCAGGTTAAGGAAGGAAAGATATACCAGTCCAGGATAAACCAAGGAACTGAAAAAGATGATACTTTTTAACCATCAGCTTTTTTTTTTTTTTTTTAAATCAACACTTCATACATATCGTATGTACTCTTGTGTCTGGCATTTTTTTTTCTTTTTTTTTTTTTTTTGCTCACCTATTTTGGAAACTCATCCATGTTGTGTCACTCAGTAGCTCAGTATTTGTATTGCTGAGTTGTATTTCATTGTATGAATATACCAGAATTTTTCTATCCATTCATCTGCTCTTGAATATTTGACTTATTTCCAGCTTTTGGCTATTCTGAATAAAGTTGGCTATGAACATTTGTGTGCAAGTTTTTGTGTGGATATGTTTTCTTTTTCTTTTTTTTTTTTTTTTTTTGAGACGGAGTCTCGCTCTGTCACCCATGCTGGAGTGCAATGGCGCGATCTCCACTCACCGCAAGCTCCGCCCCCCAGGTTCATGTCATTCTCCTGCCTCAGCTTCCCGAGTAGCTGGGACTACAGGTGCCCGCCACCACACCCGGCTAATTTTTTTTGTATTTTTAGTAGAGATGGGGTTTCATCATGTTTGCCAGGATGGTCTCAATCTCCTGACCTCATGATCCGCCCACCTCGGCCCCCCAAAATGTTGGGATTACAGGCGTGAGCCATCTGTTTTTTTAAAAACAATTCCGGTATGGAATTTTGCCAAATGCTTTTTCTATATCTAGTGAGACAATCACACAAATATTCTCTTTTACTCTATTGTGAATTACATTGATTTTCCAACATTCGACCAACTTTGTATTCTTTAATCTTGTATCAATCTGCCAATCTTTTGTTAAGGATTTTGCATTTATGTTTAGGAAGGCTATTGGTCTGCAGTTTTCTTCTTGTAAGGTTTTTATCTGGCTTTGGTATCAGCTTAAAATTAATAGAAACATACTTCCTCCCCTTCTATTTTCTGAAAAGGGTTTGAATAGATTGGTATTATTTCTTCCTTAATTGTTTGATAGAATTAGCCAGTAAAACTATATGGACCTAGGTATTTCCTTGCAAAACATTTTAAATTACAGATTTCTTTAACAGATACAAGGGTATTCAGATTTTCCATTTCTTCTTCGGGCAGTTTTGTCAATTTGTGTCTTTCATGGATTGTGCTCATTTCATGTAAATTACAGAAATTATTGTTATAAAGTTCACATTTCTTCGTCTGTTTGGGGTGCTACAGCAAAATATCTTAGACTGGTAATTTATAAACAATAGAAACTTATTGCTCACAGTTCTGGAGGCTTGGAAAATCCAAGATCTAGGTTTCGGCAGATTTGGTGTCTGGGTAGGGCCCATTCCATATAGATGGCACCTTCTAAGTGTCCTCACATGGTAGAAGGCACAAACGTGCTCTCTCTCAGGTCTCTTTTATAATGACACTAATCACATTCATGAGAGCTCTGCTCATGAGCTAATTACCTGCCAGATGCTGCACCTGCCAACATCAGTGCACTGGGGATTAAGTTTCAACACATACATTTGGAGGGGAGTGGGGTTGGGTGCGGGGAGGTACACAAAAATTCAGATCATAGCAATGTATTATCCTTCTAATATGTTTAGAATCTGTTCCAGAGTTCCCCTCTGATTCTTGATACTGTTAATTTGTATCTTAGTTCTTTTTTTTCCCTTTAGCAGTCTTGAGCAGTTATTAATCTTTTTCAAATAACCAGGTTTTGATTTTTTCCATTGTTTTCCATTTTCTACTCCATTGATTTCTGTTCTTATCTTTATTCTTTCTACTTACTTTGAGTTTATTTTGCTCTTTTTCCTAGTTTCTTACTGCAGACTTTTCTTTTTTTCTAATTTAAACTCTTCAAGCTATAAATCTCTAAGTACCCTACACATTTTGATACACTGTTTTCATTTTTACTCAAAATATTTTCTAATTTCCTTTGTGTCTTTATTAATCCATGCATTATTTAGAAATGTTATTTAATTCCCAACTACTGGGGATATTCTCAGATATCTGTTATTGATTTAGAATTAAACTTCACTGTGGTCAGATAACTTTTTAATGTTTTCAATTCCTCTAAAATTACTGAGACTTATTTTTGTGTAACGCATTTGAGGTAAATGTTGCATGTGCACTTAAGAAGAATGTGTATTCAGCTACAGCAGATGAAGTGTTCTATAACTGTCAATTAAGCCAAGGTTGTTGACAGTGTTATTCAGGTCATCTACATTTTTCTATGAACTTGTTATATCAGTTACTAAGAGAGGAGCGTTGAAACATCTATATATAATTGTGGGTTTTCTATTTCTCTTTCAGTGTTTTTGCTTTATATATTTTGAGGCATTGTTATTTAACGCACACACATTTTAGGATTATCTTGTTCTGTCTTCTTGATGACTGGGCCTCTTTATCATTATGAAATGTTCCTCTTGCTCCCTGATGATACAATCACTCTCACTTTCTCATGACTATATTTGTATAGTATATCTTTTCTAGCCTTTTACTTTTTAAACTTAACTTTTATAGGGGTTTTCCTTGTAGACAGCATGTAATTGCACTTGCTGCTTAATTCAGCCTGATAATCTCCACCCTTTAATTATAGTGTTTAGATCATTTACATTTAATGTAATTGGTGACATGTTTGGGTTTAACCCTATCTTGCTCTTTGTTTCCATTTGTCCCTTTTGTCCTTTGTTTACTTTTCTTTTCCTGCTTTTTGATTGAGTATACTTTTGATATTCCATCTCCAGTATTGCCTTATTAGCCTTGCCTCTTTTAAAAGTGATTTTTAGTGGTTGCTCTAGAGTTTATAGCATGCCCTTTTAATTTATCACAGGTATCTTACAGACACCTTCCTGGTTATCTTCCTAATTCACTGGCAACTACTTCGTCTCCTTTGCTGGTTCTTCCTTTTATTCTCTACCTGTAAATGTTAGAGTGGGCCTAGTACTTGGGCCCCTATCCTTGTCACCTCTCTAACTACACTAATTCTCTGGGTAATCTTATTGAGTCCTAGGGTTTTAAATCCCATCTTTATTTGCAGTCGTAACTTTTCCTCTGAGCTCTAGATAACCAACTGTTTAAATGACACTATACCTTAGATGTCCAATAGACATCTTAAACTTAACATGTTCAAAGTAGAGCTCTTGATTTTTCTCTCTCAACATTTCCTTGCTCTCACCCTGCTCAGTCTGACATATTTCAGCTCATGGTATCATGCAGTTACTCGGGATAAAAACCTTGGAGTTACCTGTAAATCTTCTTTTGTTTTCATCTCTTATATTCAATTCATCAGTACATCCAATAAACTCTACTTCCAATATAACTTCTCACCACCTCTGCTGCTACCATCCTAGTTTAGGTCACCATTTCTTACTTGGGGTCCCTAAAATAGTGTCCTAGCTGAATTCCTTTCTTCTACTCTTGCTCCTTACAGCCTATTGTCCACTCAGTAGCAGGGATAACCTTTTTAAAAATGCCATTCAGATATGTCACTCTCTTGCTTAAAACTATCCAGTGTCTTTCCATCCTTACTCATAGTAAGACTCTAGAATCCTTTTGGCCCATATGATCCTAACACAATTTGGCACTGGTCTTCCTTTCTGGCATCATCATCTATCATGTTCTCCATACTCAATACGCTTCAGATATTATTCTTACTGTTCTTAAAATAAGCTGAGCTTGTTCCTGCCTGAGGGCCTTTATACCAGCTCTTCCCTCTGCCTGGTGTGCTCATGGTTCACTCCTCAACATTTATATTTGTGCTTAAATATCACCTCTGATCAACCTACCTAAAATGTCTCCAAGTCATTATCCACATGTAATACTCTGTTTTATTTTCTTCACAGCATTTATTGACATTTGAAATTATATTCAGTTACTTGTTTTGGTTATCTTCCTCATTAGAATGTAAGCTTGATGACAGTAGGTACATTGTTTTGTTCCGTGCCATATCCTCACACCAAAAACAGTATCTGGCACACAATAACTGCTCAATAAGTATTTGTTGACTGAAGGAAACCATCACATTAGGTTTTTTACTTTTTAAGGGAAAATAATCTTTTTAAGACAATAGACTTAAAAACATGAGTGAAATTTTACTTTCTCTTGGTCTTTTCTCTGAAAGTAAAGTAAATTTTGGTGTCAGATGCAATTCTCTTCAGTAATAGCCTTCAGGTTCAGATTGTGGGCATGAAAGGATTTCTTTACTGAGTGATTTAACCAAAGTAATCTGTACTGAGAAGTAGATAATAGTCACAGCCCAAGGTGAGAAACAATGTTGTGTCCTGCTCATAGTCTCATAGGATACTTTTGGTGTGTTGTTAAGGCCTAAAGGAACCAAAAATCATTCCTTAGGAAGTTCTCCTTCCAAATATTTCCTAAACCCCAGACTTCCACACAGCATATAATACACTGCAGTGGACTTCCAAATGTTTCCTTTCTATCCCAACCTCGTCCAAAGTCATCCTCTCCATTCAGATGGTACAGATGACATGAGAGTTGAAAGAGCATCAATCTCTTATTAAAGGATATTCATCATTATGACTTCCAAAGAAAGGCCAGGGTACAAGTGGCAACTGAAAGGTGCTACGAGAGAGAGAGAAAAAAAATCCTTGAATCCTCCATGCTTTGGACAAGACGGAGTTAATGGAACCCTCATTTGGCCAGGTTGTAAGATATCAAACCAACTGGTGACAAAAAGGCTGTTAGGAAAAAAATTATTGAAACTATATCCGGAAAACAGAACAAGGTATTTTGGTGCAGCGTAGACAGAAGACAGGAGATCAAGGTGAGCCCCCAAGGATCTACTAGAGAAAGACTATTGGAAATCCTATAGGAGCTGCTGCCACCAATGTACAATTTTCGTTAATCACCTCAATTGTGGCTGTTATCCCCTTAATGAGAAACATAACTTTACTTCTAAGCAGGCAGTGATGCTGGCAGAAAGTTGAAACCTGAAAATCAGCAGATACGGGGTTGCATACAGCCCTTTCTATTGAAATTAAGCCACACAGAAAACACAGGGAGAGGACTCCAAATAGCTTCAGACAGCAGCCAGCCATGCAGGGCCCTCACCAGGCACCGGATGGACGCTCTCTGGACTCCTCAAAAGAGGCCCAAATCACAAGTGCTCATTTCAATAACGTAAGAAAATAAACATGGGGCTTATTTACAGCACAGGAAAGGGACTGGGGCAAAAGAACTGCTCATTTGGTAATCCACCCTGACGGGGCCAGATAGGATCCAGACCCCCAGGCTCTCTGGTAACAGGGTAAGCAGAAATAGGGGCCGGAAGAGGGCTGGCTGGCAGCATCACCAGGTACAATCTGGTAAACGATCCGGTTAATAAAAGGGGAAGAGATCTGATACATCGTTCCATCTCACCAACTCAGGCGTAAGTGCTCTTGCTATCTCCAGTTTCTGGCTGAGGAAACTAAGGCATGGTCAAGGGACGACACTGTGAGAAAAGGACATTTTAAAGCTTCTTGCATCCTCCATACATTGGAGAAGATGGGGTTAGTGGAATCCTCATTTATAGCTGGGACTAAAACATACACGCTTAGAGTCCTGGGCCACTGATGGACTCATACCATCTTACCAAGCTCAAGAACTCCCACTAGAACTGGAGCTCAAGAACAGGGTAGGCACACTGTCTTAGTCAGCTCTAATTCCTGTATCTTCTGGACCTACCACACTGCCTGGCAAAGACTACATTTTTTTTTTTTTTTGAGATGGAGTCTTGCTCTGTTGCCCAGGCTGGAGTGCAGTGGTGCGATCTTGGCTCACTGTAAGCTCTGCCTCCCGGGTTCACGCCATTCTCCTGCCTCAGCCTCCCGAGTAGCTGGGACTACAGGCACTCGCCACTATGCCTGGCTAATTTTTTTGTAAATTATAGTAGAGACGGGGTTTCACCGTGTTAGCCAGGAGGGTCTCAATCTCCTGACCTCATGATCCGCCCACCTCGGGATTACAGGCGTGAGCCACCATGCCTGGCCAAAGACTACATTTTCGTGAGAAAATGAAGAGTAGGAAAAACAGAATGACTGAATAAATGTTCTCTTCCCTCAACTGGATTAGTAACTAGTTGGTTGTTCTTCAGCTGTGCTCACCAGAAAACCAAATGTTCCTTGAGTTGATGCTTGGGTATAGTACCAATGGTATGTTTGCAGCTATAAGTAAAAGTCCAAATAAATATATTTTAAAGGGAAGGTTCTATATGGTGGCAAGGCCTGACTGCTGGCTTTGGTCTAAGACATATGGATCCCTGCTTTGTCAGCCGCTCCCACCCCACCTGCAGTTCCTGAGAGGTTGTAGACAAGATGGGGCTTTGCTGAGGAAGCCTCTAGCAGACATAGCTGCCTGGTAACTCTTGAGAACAACCTTGTCTTCTGTCTGATAGTTCTGTGCCTTTCAGGGAGAGTGGGAAGAGATGCAGCCAGTGGTCCAACCAATGGAGAGCAGAAGAAAGGAAAAAGCGCTATCCTGGGCCAGGCATGGTGGTTCACACCTGTAATCCCAACACTTTGGGATGCTGAGGCAGGAGAATCGCTTGAGCCCCGGAGTTAAGAGACCAGCCTAAGCAACATAGTGAGCCCTGTCTCTACAAAAAAAATAAGCCAGGTATGGTGGTGCATGCTTTTAGTTTCAGATACTTGGAAGGCTGAGATGGGAAGATTGCTTGAGCCCAGGAGTTTGAGGCTGCAGCAAGCCATGATCACAGCTCTGCACTCCAGCCGATGGGACAGAGTGAGACTCTGTTTAAAAAAAAAGTTCTACCCTAAAATGGTTGCAAATGTGAAGAAACAAAATGCCAGATACAGATGCTGGTGACTCAACTATTTCTTGAAAAGGAAAGAGGCCTGGAAACTTAGGAGAGGGGGCCAAACTTTCTCTGATTATCTTCCCACTGTTGCCAGCAGTGGTGAGCCAGAAATTGAAAGAATGACACGAGGTTGCCTGTACAGACCCACACACCCTCCCAGGAAATGTGGGGAAGCTGGGGATCCCTAACAGTCCATTGAATGGAGGTTGGAAGAGAGGCTGTGGCTTGAGCTTACAATGCCCTCACCCAGTCTTCAAATGAACTCACAGCTCCCACCCTAAAATGCGGGGGAAACATTAAAATTTAGAGTGGGTCTTGCCTGCCTGACTTTCCTCTGCCAAGATAAGCTCAATAAGGCCTGTTCACAGATGATGCATGGCTGGCATAAAGGGACCAAATGCTGCCCTTGATTCTACTCAGAAGTAGAAAGTGGGTGAGTACCAAACACACGCCGAGGATAGGAGCTCCAGGGCTTGGACAGAGCTCAGGGGTGAGGTGAGTAGGGGCAGGCCTCACAGGTTTCATATGCGTCCAGGTCCTGCAGTGGAAAGCTCAAGTTGCTTTCAAAGTCTCTCTGGACGGAAGCTACTGCCAATATGGTTAACACTTCTGCCAGAACTGCTCCTCGGGAAGCGGCTGGAAGAGGTATGGGGCCAGTTTAGCATTCTCTACCCTGCCTCTCCGTGCCAGGGCTGCTTGGGGAACAGCCCATTGTGGCTTCTCTTGCTGCAGTGGAAGAGTACCTGAGCCAAGAGAAATGGAAAAAGCAGCATACCCCCAAAGGAGCTACAAAGCAAAGGAAACACAGCAGGCTCAGGATGGGTGGCTGATGGGAAGTCTCCAATACCCAAAGCCTTTACCCTATCAGCTGGGTCCTCACAGGCTCTAACTGCAGAGCTACGAAGAGCCTTCCCAGAACCCAACCACTTCCCAAACCCAGTCTCTGCCTCATCTACTTTCTGATTACTGTCTTGGCTGAAAACCATCAAAGGTTCTTGGATTTTAACCCCAAATCAACATCAGAACCTGTGGCTAGAAACGTGCTCTCTTTCAGTGATAAAGATGCTCTGGTTTCCTCCTGGCATGGTGCCTGTCAGAGGCTATCATCCTAGAAGGAAGCTGGGATCACAGGGTTATTAGCTACACCTGTGGCCAATGAGAGCCGAGAGTTTGTCTCTTCCAGCTCCCAGTCTGCGTCAGCACAGACCAGCATGACAGTCACTTTTTTCCAAAGGCAGCAGAGAAACCAGCACTTAAAAACCGTGAGTTCAAAGCCCAGCTGAAGTAGATGAGGCTGTGGCAGAGAAACCAGGGTGGTCAGAACTTTGAACTCGATGACACTGAGTAAAGAAAGGATACAGCAGCTGAGCGTGGGGGTTCATGACTGTAATCCCAGCACTTCGGGAGGCCAAGGTGTGTGGAGCACCTGAGGTCAGGAGTTTGAGACCAGCCTGGCCAACACGGTGAAACCCTGCCTCTACTAAAAACACAAACAGATTAGCCGTACGTGGTGGCAGGCGCCTGTAGTCCCAGCTACTTGGGAGGCTGAGGCAGGAGAATCGCTTGAACCTGGGAGGCGGAGGATGCAGTGAGCCGGAATCACGCTATCGCACTCCAGCCCGGGAGACAAGAGCAAGACTCTGTCTCAAAAAACAAACAAACAAAAAAAAAGATACAGCAGAGCGTCACTGGCAGGAAAGAACACAAGATTCTGACAACTAAAGTTGCTGTTTTCCTCTTTAATTCTTCCAGAAAAAGAGGTTTATACCTAAATGTGTGAGGGTTGGCAAAATACATGAGACAAACATTTTAACAACTAAGTAATGTTAATCAGCAAAATAAAAAAGTGTTTCCAGCCCTGGCATTCCAAGCAGGCCCAGCCCAGTCAGGTCCCTGGGGGCAAAGCCAGTGGCTCCGTGTGCACTTGGGCCAGGGCCAGTTCAAGTTCGTCTTCTCTATAGGCCAGTAAGATGTGATTTCTTTAAAAAGATTTCTTAATCTAAAACCAGCTGTTGTCTGCTGTAGGCCAGAACATGACATTTTAATTAGCATAATTGTTCCGCTTCTGAAACCATGCTCTATGGCATCCCAAGGGCAGATGATCCTGACCTAAGCTTATGGGTGAGGTTTGCTGCTTAGCAGCTCAGAAATACACTAACAAGGAAGTGGAGTCCCAGCCCACTTCATCCCTAGATGAAGGAAGTGGATATCGCCATCACCTGCTATATCCCTGTCCTGAATTTCTACCGTGACTATACCACCTGTCTGTTCAGAGGGTATCCTCACCTTTGAGGTTGTTTCAGGTGCCTGGGATAGAATGCTCCTTCTTTAACATAAACTGTTCTATGCTATGTTGCAAGATCTAACACCCAGTATTCCTGGGAGTAATGAGGTACTTTAAATGGAGTTGTAATTCCTTTAAAGTCCAATGACTCCTATGACGATGACAAAGTCACACAGCTCTCTAGGGCTCACAATGAACTCAGGTGAAAGAGTTCCTCTTCCAAAATCAAAGGACTATTAAGATTTTAAAAAAGAAAAATTTAAAAATGTACCCTTTGGGAGAGAAGCTGCATTAGAAACCAGCCACTAAGGTAGTACATTCAGTGATGAGCAAAAGGGCAGAAATATCTGAAGAAGCCAGGGCAATATGACACATACACAATGCCAGCAGAGTCCACAGCTTTCAGCAGAGATTTCAATGTAAGGCCCTCCCCTATACCTGCCCCACATCTTGGAAAACAAACTAGAAAATCCCTAGAAAGGTTAGAGGTCCCCACTGCGCTTGTCAGCCTCTGGTACCTGGGTGACAACAGAAATCTTTTCCTTGCTTTCTATCATATCGTCCCCAATATTATGAATATGAGACCAAAATGCTTTCCTATGTCTCCTACTGACCAGTACATATTACCCAAATCAAAAGTATTTGTTAAGCACCTGTGTTTGCTGTTGTCAGACACTGAAAAAAATCACAGCTTCAGTTTCTGCATTTACAAAATGAACAAACTGGATGAGATGATTGCTTGCCCCCTTTGGCAATAATAGTCCAGGATTCAATCACTCATTCAAATGAAAGAAGACAAAACTCTTATGATTTCTACTTCCAACTTTGCTACTTCTGAAATTTTCTTTGACCTCTCAAAGTCTGGGGAACACATCTGAAGTGACTCTTCATGAAACTACAGCATAATAACTGCCCACCTTCATGTCACTCAACAGAACAATGGACGGTGTATGAGTGACGTCGACTGGCATAACAACTAGATTTCTGTAATCGTATCCATATTCTAAGCAAATTGTTATGTATTTTGTGTTTTGGGGACATATGTTATGGCTAAAGACCAAACTGTGGCTAATCTTAATATTAGAGCCATATAAATCTGTTTCGAATCCATAACATTTAACATTTGCCAGGGTAGATTTGTTCATCAACTGGGCTTAAAGAGGTATAATTCACACATGTGCAGTATTAGTAAATGCTGAAATTTAATGATTTAAATATACCAGCAACTGTTGCAAAGCAGTTGTATAGCAGCATTTAACGTTAGCCAGAACCTCCCTGGCTAATGTTAAGTTTATTGAGAGAAATTTTGGAATCCCCTTCGGATGGGGGTCACAATTCCCACAACTTTTACAGGTACCAGCTAGAGCGACTCCTTATATGGCTAGTTCAGACCCTCTGCTTTTCTCTGACAATACCTGTAAAACATTGACTGGATCTAATCAGGAAGCAAACAGATTCCTCTGGAGGTTTCTGAGTCATCTGCTCTTAAAGTGGTTACCATTTGGGACCTTCTGATGCTGGATGCACAGGGTACCAGACATTCCTCCTGGCGTGTGCTCCCAGACACGGGCAGAAGACTGTTGTCGGGCCAAAGACGGAGTTAAATATACCCAGAGAGAAAGGTGGTTCCTTGGACTATCAGGAATTGGTGTTGAAGACACAGTAGAAAAAGGAATAAAAAATAATTTTAATCATATCAAAAAGCCAAACCAAAGAGGAATAGTTCATGGAACTGACAGGGTCCTGACTCAGCGGCTGGTGCTCTTCCTGTGCACAAGCCCAGCACTCCAGGTCCCAAGGCATTTATCAAATCCCACCAAGATGTTTGGGTTTTGCACCAAATTCTGGGTTTGGCTGTTCCTCGAAAGAACTCACTGATGTAAATGACTAACAGTGAGGTCTGGGTACCCCTTACATGATTCCCCAGACCTAAAATGGGCTGACAGGCTTCTCTTCTCCAGCAGTCTTACTGTCCGTGAAGTTTCCTTCCAGATTGTTACATGGAACTGAAAACAAAAGGAACCTCAGCTGGATTTAACTCTGGAGCATGCCACAAAGGCTTCCACTTGGCATTTTTGAAAAGAGCCCATCAGAGATCATAAGAAATACAAGAACAGAGGTTGCATAGCTCGAGGTGCTTGGATATTCATTCTAGGTTCTTGTTCTTGAGAAAGTGGGTTAGGTGGGTACATGCCAAGATCCAAGTAGGTCAACCTTCCACCCTTAACCCACTTCTCTGACATCGGAGGGCTGGGAGGCCTTGTTCTCTCGCTCTGTCCCAGTCTCACATTCAGACCTCCACCAATGGCACGTTTCATAAGCTGCCAATGTTGGGGAAGCTCTTCAGTTTCTCAGGAAAGTCGTCTTTGTATAGGACAGGGTCAGCTCGGTGTTCCACCACCTTGAGAGGCATGGTCCCGAAGACTGAAGCAAACTTGTTGATGCACTCTGATCTGTGGGGTTTGGGGAGGAGGTGGGGAGGGGTTTGAGCAGAATGAGAAGGATGGGGGCAGGGAGAAAAGATAATATGTTCAAGAGGCTGAGAGATAACAGCAAAATACATAATGTTCAACATCAACAAAAAAAGCTCAAGGAGCCACAGTCTGCTCCCAGGTTCTTAAAAAGGTTGACAGGTGTGGAAAAAAGAGGTGAACGGGGGGTACTTGGACTATTAGTTCGGTGGGAGAACATGAACAGGAGATGGTGCTTGGCGGCCACGGGCCTGCAAAGGTCAGAATATCTTTTCCCCTCCCCCTCAAATTCCAGTCATTCCTCCAGCTCAGTGTGAGAGGGCCTCAAACCAAGGTGGATTAGCTGCCAACAGTTCTTAACCCCATCTCTGCCAGCGAAGAGAAGGCAAAGGATGGAAAAAAAAAAAAAACTACTTGGGTCTGAGCTTCAGTTTACTGAAGTTTAAAAGGAGAGGAGAGATCTTGTTCACAAAGTGATGAAAGGCAAAAAAAAAAAAAAAAAAAAAAGTGACAGGCCAAATTTTAAACAATAAATACTTCATTCATTCAACCAACATTAACGGAGGGCCTGTAAGTGGCAGTCTCTGGGTATGATGTCAATCTGCACAATCTTCTGTGAAAGCTGAAGTTCACATAGGACAGCCTTCATAATTCTCATCATTTTTGTCACTTCCATGTCAGAACTGTTAGTGACAACTGCTTCAGTGCCAGTGCAGGGCAGCACCACTGGAGGAGGGGAGAGGCTGTCTCCCTATCTCCACCTCATCCCCAAAGCCAGTCTTCTCAGAGGTGAGCAGGTCAGGCATGTGTTCGGGAATGGCTCTGGTCAATCAGGCCAACTGAGTGTGACAGCTGGGTAATGAGGATGCTTCAGCACTAGGCCGGGGGAAAACAAGCCTGGAAAAGCTGCTTTTGAAGTCAAGGGGACCTCAAGGATGGATTTCAGAAAGGTCAACACTCTTGCCTCAGTCGGGCCCAGGATATCTGAGAGCGCTACAAAAAGAACAGACTCTAACTGGAGGCAGAACCTTTCACCAAGCAGGAGCTGAACGTCAAGACACAGACCAGAGAGGTCTCTTCTGTCCTCAGAGATACTGCAAGCATTGTTTCAAATTCTTTTAACCAACAAGTTTTTGTTCAAGTGCTCTGAGCTTTAGCAAGAAAGCTGTTAATTAAGAAGACTGCTATTATCAATTCTTCTCTCTTGGTCATTATGTTTCTAAAAAAATTTGTTATTATTTCATTTTGAGCCTTTAACTCATAACATTATCATGTCCACCAATACCACAAAGCAACAACTACGACTTACTGTATGTTCCAAGCTGTGTTAAAATTACTTTCTACTCATTAATAATGCACTTAATCCTCACAACAACCCTATGGGGTAGGACTATTATTCCCATTTTATAACGGAAGACTGAGATACAGAGAGGATAAATAACATGTTCAAAGGTCAAATAACTAGAAAAGGCTAGAGCCAAAGCAGGCATTCTGGCTTCTAAGGCTAAAGTCTTAATTAGACGATACAAATGTACTTACTAACACAATTCTAGGGTCCAATGAGGGGGACTGGAAATTAACAACTGCTGAGCACCTATTATGTGCCAGATAATTTACATACATATCTCATGGATTCCTTCAAGTGATCCTCCCCGATAATCATCACCCGCCTTGCCCAACTATTGGGTTTATAGTAGCCTCATGTTATGGGTTAAGAAATTAAGGTTCAGAGAGGTTAAGCAACTTGCCCAAGGACCCAGGGGTAGAACGACCCAGGGGTAGAACGTGGTGGAACTTGGTTTTAAACTCATGTTTGAGCTGGCAATAGAGCCAGCTCTTTGGATCACACTCTACCATTACACACCAGTGACTGAGTTTCCCTCCTGCTGGAAGTCTTTTGAGACTCAGGAGGTGGTGTTCCTAGTTCCAAATTGAAGGGAGACTGGGAAAAGACGGATGAACTTTAACAAAGTGAGGTGGACCAAGCATGGGACAACAGCTTCCCTCTCTTCAGATTATGGGGTCAAAGCAATGGCAGATAAAATCAAATCTCTCCAAGGTTTACTTTTGACTGTTGTTCTGCCTGTAACATGTCCAGATTCTTCTCACTTCTAGTTATGCATACAGACTCTGGCCAGCAAAGCCCAGCTGTGCCCAGCGTAGGTACTAGCAAGTATGTATTAAAGAAGAATCCTGGTTCTTGGCAGAGGATAGTGGTTCCATGGCCCTGTAGAGAGTATTGAGGACAATGTCTCCTCTGTAACTAGATCTGCCAACAGGAATGGGTCACAGGCAAGAAGCCACTGGGGCTCAGGCCAGCTTGATTTGTTGACAGCTGCCCCTGGCTAACCCAGGTCTAGTGAGTACTTCTTTCTCCTTCACACAGACCCACAATGGAGAAGCGGCAGGCCTCCACCGAACGGTCAAGGTCCTTAACTCTCCTGCCAGGTAATAACAGTGCTTCCTACTTTCTTTTCACACAGGGGGTCTGGGTTGGAGAGCAGGTTAGGGGAGACAGGATTTTGGCTGTTTGCTGGTGGCCCACATGAGCTGTTGTCAGGGGTCCAGCTACCATGTCAGTAACCATTCTCCTGTGTTGGTTTTCCAATCAAGTACAAACACACCAAGAGCTGCCACTGACTATCTCTGAAGTGATGAAGGTGTCTGGGGAAGAAAGAACTAATGGTTTTCTATTTTCCTCTCAAACACATACCATTACTTAAAGTAACCAGCAGTCTTTAGGACTAACGCTGGGGAAACTGGGAAGGAAACTAACATTCCCAGGCCCTGTGCTGCAGGCTTTCATGTATCACTACTTCATTTATCCCCACACATAACAGCTTGGGTACAAAGATGCTCAATAAATATTTGTTGAACCTATGAATGGACATTGTAATTTGACAGACATTAATATCCCTATGTTAGGAGATGAACAGATTGAAGTTCGGATAAGGTAAAGTCAATTTCCTTAGGTCAGACAGCTGATAAGTGTGGCAAACTCATCATTTGAATAAAGATTAGCCTAATTCAAAATACTATGTTTTTTTTCTTAAATCAATACTGTCTGCCTGTCATACTGCCCTAACCTTGGTGAAGACATTTGTCAAAATGAAGAGCGACACATGCTTCTGACTCTTAAAGAACTAACAGCGGATCCTGGAAACAGAAGCTGGGCAGTAATGGAAGCTACTCTCCTACATAACTGAGATTTCTGATCCCAGACCCCCAAATCTAGGAATAAATGAGCTACTGAACCACAAAACCCAACACAAGGTCACACACACTTGTACAGTGGCTAACTGCTTTCATTGTTTTGCATAAAATGTGTATTCTGCAAAGATTATTATTAAAAATAAAACAGCTGGACATGGTGGCTCATACTTAATAATCCCAGCTACTCATGTGGCTGAGGCAGGAGGCCTGTTTGAGGCCAGGAGACCAGCCAAAGATGGGGGAGGGAAAAGGAAGGAAGGATGGATTCTACAGTTGTAACACCATCTCTTTATCTACCCAAGATGGCTTAACTCACGTCTCCTTTCCTCCCTATCTAAATGCCTTATTGAATAATTCAGTGACTCAATTTTTAATATAAATAGTTTTGTTCCCAGTTGCTAATTTATTTCCAGATTTGTTTCCTTCTATTCTCTGTTAAATTTCTCAAAACAGTAGTTTACATTCACTAACTCTACTTCCTCACCATCGACTCATACTCTAAAACCTTTTGGCTTCATACTCTATGACATTATTACTATTTTTTACAGATAGGGATTTTGCTATGTTGCCCAGGCAAGAGTGCAGTGGCTATTCACACAGGTGCAATTGTGCAGTGGTACTGCCTTGAACTCCTAAGCTCAAGGGATCCCCCGTCTCAGCGTCCCGAGTAGCTGGGACTACAGGTGCCCACCACCACACCTGGCTATTATTTTTGTAAGATACCAACAACCATGGAATTCAAAGACCTTCTCCAGCCTGTCTGTTCCTTGCTCCTTCCATGCTTCTGAGCACTGTATGTCCTGGTTCTCTCCTGGCCTTTCCAGTGGTTGCCTCTCTGTTTTCAGTTACTCTTTGTGTCTCCTAAATGTCAGAATTTCCCAAGATTCTGCCTTTGCTTTTCTTTAGTCAACTGCTGTCTCTGGACAGATGACTGCCAAATACAGTTAGTTATCCATATCCAAGGGTTCTGTGTTTGTAGATTCAACCAACCTTGGATCAAAGATATCTGGAAAAAAACTGTATCTATACTAAACATGTACAGACTTTTTTTTCATGTCATTTTTCCCTAAACAATGCCATGTAACAACTATTTACATAGCGTTTATGTTGTATTAGGGATTGTAAGTAATCTAGAGATGATTTAAACTATAAAGAAGGATATGCAAAGGTTATATGCAAATCCTAGGCCTTTATATAAGGGACTTGCGCATGCATGAAGTTTGGTATCCTCTAGTGGTCCTGGGACAAACCCCCTATGGATACTGAGGTATGACTGGGCTCAACTCTTTTTTTAAACTTCTTTCTGAAATTCTAGTTGCACATATCTATATCTTGATAAACATATATAAAAGTATATACAGAGACTGATTTGAGTAATAATAAAACTCCGGTCTTCCAAAAAAAAAAAAAAAAGGGCCAGGCAGGGTGGCTTATGCCTGTAATCCCAGCACTTTGGGAGGCCGAGGTGGGCAGATCACAAGGTCAGGAGATTAAGACCATCCTGGCCAACATGGTGAAACCTTGTCTCTACTAAAATACAAAAAATTATTGCCGAGAGTCTCTGCTTCTGGCCTAGGGTTTTACTGGTTGGGATCCTAGTGATTTTTGAGGGATCACTTCAAGTGTCACCTCTTTTAGAAAGTTATTCCTAATAATGAACCTAGCAAAAAGTTACTTTTCTTTCACCTGATCAATTATAGCCCTTTGAGCCTCTCTCAGGGCACTCATCACAAATAGCATTGTTACATATACATGTAACACTGTTAAGGTCCTTGATGCTGTTAAAGTCCAACAGTTTGCTCCAATCCCTCCATCAGCATCTCCTCCTAGCTACATATCCTACATATCATAACATATCCTATCGTGCCTATAATCTCAGCACTTTGGGAGCCCTAGGCGAGAGGATACCTTGAGGCCAGGAGTTCAAGAGCAGGCTGAGTAACATGGTGAGACCCTGTCCCCACAAAAAATTTAAGAACTAGTTAGCATGGTGGTACTAGGATGCACCTGTAGTCCCAGCTACTCAGGTGGCTCAGATGAGAGGATCACTTGAGCCTAGCAGTTTAAGGTTGCAGTGAGCCATGATTGTATCACTGCACAACAGAGCAAGATCCTTTCTCTTAAAAAAAAAAAAAAAAAAAAAACAACTTCCAAAGAGGAAGCCTCCATATCCCCCTTAGTTACTCCAGTGTCTAATAATAATTATATCTAAATTAAATCCCCCTACTGCCCTTTTTTTTTTTTTGAGATGGAGTTTCGCTCTTGTTGCCCAGGCTGGAGTGTGACGGCACGATCTCAGCTCACTGCAACCTCCACCTCCCGGGTTCAAGTAATTCTCCTGTCTCAGCCTCCCAAATAGCTGGGATTACAGGCATACGCCAACATGCTCAGCTAATTTTGTATTTTTTTTTTTTTTCTTTCAGTAGAGACAGGGTTTCACCATGTTGGTCAGGCTGGTCTTGAACTCCTGACCTCAGATGATCCACCGGCCTTGGCAACCCAAAGTGCTGGGATTACAGGCGTGAGCCATCACACCCGGCTCTTGCTGCATTTTAAACCTCTTTACATTTGTTAAGATCTCAGTAGTGCTAGAGGAGTTGTTTAGTCTCAGCATGAACTTCAAGGCCATCATCAGGTCAACTTTTCTCCCTATACTTCCTTTCCTGGACCATGTATCCCCACCATTTTAACTCAGCCCAATGAATGACTACTTAGTTCACTGTTACGAATTTTCCCCAAACTGTTATTTAGGTTTAAATAACAATTTCATGTACTCCAATAGAAGTCCAGTTGGGGTCTCTTCCAAAGGAGCTCTGACAGTGTATGTCACTACCCTTAACTGTGAAATACTTATGATACCAGTGACAGTATATTATTTCACATCAACAGCTGGTGAAGGTCATGTCATTTGGGTAATGTTTATATATGAAAAAGATAAAGAGATTATTTAGAGAGTAAAACAGAGTAAAACATTACAGAATCCAGGCCAACTGAAACAACTTTCTGCACACATATGCAAAAATTCTCTAGGCTTGAAGAATTTTAATATAGCTGATAGATTTCAGAAATGAATTCTGCAAGCAGAGGCATATGAGATCTGTGAAACTGAACTAGATATTTCATTCCAAAAGGCTACTATATCCTTATCTGAGTGCATTTTGTCTCCTGACAAGCGCTACTGGGATGTCAGAGTTTGCTGTCTTGTATAAAGAACTGTCTTCTGAAAGTATTAGGTTTGATTCAGGCACTTCAAAGCTTGGGGACTTTTGGAGTACAGGTGAGAACTATTAGGTCTAGTACAGTCTTAACGGAAGACATACATCTCCCACGCCTTTAATACATACCTACAAGGCCTAGGATTACATTCCACACAAAGGTGTGCTTGTTGAGTAACTGACTTGAATCGAAATAAAGAGAGTATTTTAGAGTTGTCTTGCCCCTCTGTCTGTAACGCGAGGGCTTTGCTTTCGATCCTGTTCTTGGCAGGCATTTCCATAGTGTCAGCAAAGGTAATTTGTCTCTGGTGGGTTTGGTTTAATTCTTCTAATCAAGCTTTTACTATAATGTGGAGCTATTACCCTGAAAAATAATCCAGTATTTCCTTGGAATTAACTAGCTTCCACTCAAATGACTGTAGATGGTTAACTGCTTAGTCCACATGGAGAATTTGGCTTCTGGAGCTTAAGGCCAGCTATATTTTTAAGACCCTTCCAGCCATTACAAATTGAGTGAGTAGCATTCCGAATTAATTCTTTGGGTGACCTGGGCTTGAACTAACCCAATTCCCACAGTGCACATGGAGGTGACTATGGCTACCAGCTGCTGTCCTTATATCTCCAACAAAGTCCCATAAACAGGCCTGAGGCAGGAAGTAGAGATCAGAGGCTAAGGCGCACTTTTGGTTGGAGGCTCACTTACCTCTCCACCATGTGTGTTTGGTCTAGCGAAAGCCCATCTATGGCTGTACACTCAGGACACTTGAATTTCTTTCGTGGGGTTACCTGCCAGAGGAGGATAAAAACATACCTGGCTGTCAGTGTCAAGGACAATCAAATCATGCTTGTGACACCACACTGCATTCTTTTGTGTTGTAAGCTGAGATGTTGCATGCGCGTGCACACACACACAGACACACACCTCGCCATTCCTCCATTCAACTCTGTCTGGCTCAGCCAACAGCAGAACTCACAAGGGCCCAATAAAAAAGGCTTGGAGGGCTTTTGCCTTCTGTAACTGGAAAGAAGTGGTGATGACAAGCTCCTTAATTCCTGTTTAATGACTGTTTTCTCACTGCCAAGGTCCTTGTATAAACACCATTTGTTCTTGTAGCCATAAGGGCGATGAAATACAGCTTCCCATAACTTTCACCGTAACCTTAGTTCCAACAGGCGCTCTTTCTCCTCTTTCCAGCTAATGGCAAATGCTATGAGCAGCACCATGCTCTTGAAGATGCCAAGCTATTCTGCAATTCCCTTGAGTCAAGAAAAAAATTGAATGGTCCCTCATACTCTGAATCTTTTTCCCTGACTCCCCACTACCCTCTCAAACTTTAACTAGTGATCTTCCTAGCAAACTCAGGGGAAGCTGCTATCCCAACCTAGTGAAGATAAATAAACAGTGAAGAGATGGAAGGGAAAGAAAGCTAGATAAGTAAGTCCAGGCTAAGAAGCATAGACACTGGGCATTAATGTTCAGAGTCAGCAGCCACAGCTGAAAACATGTTGAAGCATGTTAAAAAGCAAATTTGGGGCCGGGCACAGTGCTCACACCTGTAATCTTAGCACTTTGGGAAGCCGAGGTGGGTGGACTGCCTGAGCTCAGGAGTTCAAGATCAGCCTGGCCAACATGGTGAAATGCTGTCTCTACTAAAATACAAAAAAAAAAAAAAAAAAAAAAAATAGCTGAATCCGGCTGAGTATGCCTGTAGAACCAGTTACTCGGGAGGCTGAGGCAGCAGAATTGCTTGAACACAGGAGGCGGAGGTTGCAGTGAGCCGAGACTATGCCATTGCACTCTAGCCTGGTGACAGAGAGAGATTCAGTCTCACAAAAAAAAAAAAAAAAAAAAAAAAAAAAAAAAAAAAAAAAAAAGCAAATTTGGGGATGGGAGGGGTCCCTTTAAAATAACTCTCACAATTTGCATTATTTTTTTTGTATGGTCAGCTGTTCACTGAGTTATTTAGAGAGCTGGGGGACAAGGTGTGGACTGGGGCAAGTTTGGTGAGCACAGACAGTGATGTTTCCTCCTTCCCTCCTCACTTTTGTTTAATCTGGCTTCTCTCATCAGTTAATAGCATGAGGAATCAGTGGATAATGCCACACCATGCTTCCAGCATAAGCTCACCTAGGAATTTGGCTTTCTAGGCAGATTGTTAGGGAACCTGGCATTGCCCATTTTCACACATGAAATTCTAATCTAGAAGGAAAAAAGGCCAAGATAATTCTACTCATATAAAGAAGGGTACCTTCTGTACCTACCTAGGGATCTTATTTGAGCAATGTCTAAATTTCAGGAATAAACAGGCATCTTTTACAGATACAAAGGCCTCTCATAGGATCTTTGTGTATTCTCAGCTTTTAATATGTTATGGGAAAGGTACTTTTAAAACCTGGTAATTGATATTTAAAAACAATTAAATTAGTTGTGTTTAGGACAACTACAGTTACATAACTGGATGAGGTGTACTATTTTCTCAACATCTAATAAAAACAAAACCAGCTACCTTAAGAAAAATTTAAACTATATCCTTTAACTAAAAGAACTAGATCCCGTATCAGCTTTGAGAATATAATTAAGTTTTTGATTTACAGATTGATCATCATAGCCCCTTTGTCTCTGATACTGAAGGTTAAAAACTGCAACTAAAGAAACTGTATTAAAAAAAAAATGTTTAAATTGTCAAAGCCTAGCTTCAGTTTCCCAATGTGACCACATCAATCATAGAAGCTTAAACTAAAATGGAGCTTACAGTTTATCTAGTCCTATACTTAATTTATAGTTACAAGAACTTCTTAGGCTCAGATAATAGATATTTGCCCAAGGTCTCAAAACAAGTGAGTGACAGAGCCTCCTACCTTGATAACTGCTTTTCCCGTGACGTTGGCCACCAGGAAGTTCATGGCAATATCTTCACAGTTCATATGAGCATCTACCCAGTTCTTGATATCCCCAGGCATTTTGTAGGTATACAGGTAATTAAAATACTGTCAAGTGAGACAGAAAGAAGAAATATTCAAAAATAGCAGTTCCCTTTCGCTGATAAATAAGGGGCAGCATAGCCAAGTCATGGGGACAAGCTTTCTCTCATAAGATTAATCACAAGACTGTATTATTAGGAAAGGTACAAGGAGGTATTAGAATGCTTTTGGTCAAGTGACCAAGCATGTTCTATATGGTCATTCTTCTACCAAAGTGTGTGCTTTTTAAAGCAGAAGAAAAATGAGTCAATTCTAAAACTACCATATATATGAAATATGCGTCAAAAAAAAATAAGGCATACATAGTCTACTACCATAAATCTCGTTAATTATAAACCTTAGTTTTTGTTTTTTTGTTTGCTTGTTGCAAAATACAAAAACCCATTTCTGGATCTAGAGACCTGAAAAATATGAGGGCAGTAGTGCTGAGCTAACAACAAACAATCGATATGAATACAGCTAAATTAAATTAACTGTGTTGAGCTGAACAGACCTTTCTCCTCACATCAGTTCTTTGCTGACAACAGACAAGTTATTATTGTTTAATTAAACCATACACTCCCAGGGAGCATTCTACCATTGAACTGAATATTCTAAAATCAAATGCATATTCTCCAATCTCTCCCTAATAAAAAAAGAGTCAAAAAGATGAAGTGATGATTCCCAGAAGAGAGGAAATACAAAAGGCTAATAAATACACAAAAGGAATTGCAATCTTACTAGTAATCAAATCAAAGTTAAGACAATAAAAATCACTTTTACTTATAAAAATACTAACTTCTTTTCTATTAAACATTTCATGCAAGAAAAGGCATGGTAAAACAGTTTTATATTTTGCTGGTGGGAGTGTAAATTCACACAAACAATACTGAAACCAACAGACACATACACACATATATGTACATACACAACATATATACATTTAGAATATTCACAACATATATATGTATATGTTGTATATGTGTATATATACGTGTATGTACATACATCTTAAAAAACCCAAAATATTCATTCCCTTTAATATAATAATTCTATTTCTAGGACTCTATCATAATGGTCATGAGTACAAACAGTTATGAAAATGGACATCAATCACTAATATTAGATATTAAGCATTATCTAAAATAGCAAAAATTTAGAAAGAAATATCCAAGATAGCAAAATAGTTATACATGACTTCTAAAGCATTAAGATAATGGTATCTTAATTATGCTAAGAAGTAACTGTTTATGAAGATATGTCAATGACATGAGAAAAGGCTCACAATACAATACATGAAAAAAGCAAGCTAATGAGAATATTTACAACTGTCTGTGTATACATATGAGTAAGTAAATAAATAAACAGCAAGCTAGAAATAGCACCTGAAAGATAAAATGCTTATCTCTAAGTGACAGGATTATAAGTAACTTTTCTTCATTCTATTTTATGTATTTTCCTATTTTCTACCATGAGCGTGCATTATTACTTGTATAATTAGAAAAAGGATAGCTTTATTTGTAAAATACTGTCACACAATATGGCTTTTGTAAGCCCTCTCTGCAGGTATGGAAAATTAAATTGGGTCAGATAAAATGTGTATCATTCTGTCAGTTTTGTCGACTTGCCCCAGGACTGTGCCCCCTTACCTTGTGATAAAAAGCTGCCCCGGTGAGCACCATGGACACTTCATTCGTCCACTCAGACTCGTACTTCCACTTATTCATCTCATGGTCCCAGAGATGCAGACGACCCGGGTAACCCACCAACCGGTCAGGAAATTCTCGCCAGACCTAAGGACAGACAAATAATAACAATCAAGTCTCAATTCAGACAGCAACCATTCAGTGCTGAGTTATCCAAACAGGTATCAACAGACTTGCTAGGTTTAAACCGTTATAACCTAAGAAGGTAAGAAGGTCATAATGGGATTCTGGAGATGTTCCATCAGACAGGTGCTAGTTATTCTGCCAATACTCAAAGACAGATGCTGATTCTGACGTCCTCCCAATCTTCTTGTATGTGCTTGGGATTTCAAGTAATGTGGGGGTAATAGCTTACTGAGTTGAGCCAAGGTAGGCAATCTCTTAACATGATTAATGAAACAGGTTCCATTCTTAATGAATTCACAAAATGAAGAATAAATGGAACCTTGCAACTCAACTGCCCTGATTTGTATTAAATTGGTGATTATGAAAACTTATAATAAAGTCTCCATTTCTTAAAAAAAAAAAAAAAAAAGCATCTATTTCTCTTGAGCATACACCCACTCTTATGACCTATTGGAAGCCTAAAGTATAGAAGGGCTGCCTCATTCTGTAATCTGTAACACAATAAAAACAAATATTTGATTTCCATATCTGGAGAAGTCCTTACATAGAGTTTTGTTGGATTAAGCAGAATTGGGTATACTGGGGATGAGGAATTTCCAATACCTTCTCCCATGTATTTCTGTATAATTTAGTTTAACCTTGAAAAGATCCATACCATGAATGAGTATGATAATTTGCTGGTTGGTCTTCGTGCCTCTTATCAGTCTCTGTTGCTAGCTCCTCAACCATCACCAGACTTCTAAATAATGGAGTTCCTGAGAATTCAGTCCTAGGCCCTATTCTCTTCTTCAAACTCTCTTTAAGTAATCTCATCTAGTTTCAATAACTTTAAATATCATCAATAATCTGGTGACCTCTAAATTTATGTTTAGCCCTGAATGTTTCTAAGATAGCCAACCATTTAGTTAATATCTCCACCTGAATAAACAAACCTAACACGTCCAAAACATAACTCTTGATTCCATATCCCCAGACCAGTCATTCTCTCAATCTTCTCCATCTCAATAAATCAGCCAGCCAGTTGCTCAAACCCAAAAGCTAAGACTCAGTCTTTATTCCTTCCTTTCCTCATGTTCAATCCATTAGCAAGTCCTGCTAGATCTTCTTCTATCTCTTACCACCTCTAGTGCCATTCCCTCTAACCCAAACCACCACTGTCCATCACCAAGATTACTGTGCTAGCTTTCTAATTTGTCTCCTTCCCACCATTCTTGCCCTTTCAAAGCATCATTTGCACAGCATCCCTAAAAGGACCATTCCTAAAAGAATATTAGGGTATTCTGCACAGGGTAATTCAACTAGTGCATTCTATCCTATTTTATATCTATTTTAATAGAGTTATTTTCATCATCAATTTCCCTAAATATATATAAAAGTCATATGATCATATGCCAGAGCGACTAGAGGCTTCCCCAACACACAAGTGTTGCTGAGTCCAGAAAGGACACTTCATGCCACTCCCTAGGGCAGAGCCAGTGTGTTTGGGCCCTATGCCCTTTTAAGTTTCCTACGGTTGCTGTTAACAAAGAACCACAAACTGGGGGGGTTAGATCAGAAACTAGTCTTAAGTTCTAGAGGTTAGAAATCTGAAAGCAAGGTGTTATTAGGGCCATGCTCCCACTGAAACATGTCGGGAAATGTTTCCTTGCCTCTTCCTAGCTTCTGGTGGCTGGCTGTCAATCTCTGGCATTGCTTGGCTTGTAGATGCCTCACTCCAACCCTCCGTCTTCACAGGCCATCTTCCCTCTGTGCAAGCCTATCTCTGTGTCTAAATTTCCCTTTTCGATAAGGGCATCAGTCTGTGAATTAGGGGTCACCTGACAACATTTTAACTTGATTAACCTCTGAAAATACTCCATTTCCAAATAAGTAATACCCCATTTCCAAATAAAGTCACATTTTGAGCTACTGAAGATCAGGACTTCAACAATTCAACCTATAGTATCACTCCCAAAATATTCAAAGAAAGGTCTCGCCCTCAAAACAAAACAAAATGGCTTCCCACTGCACTGAGAATAATATTCGAACTCCTTCACATGTCACAGAGGGCCTGCCTACTCTTCACCTCTTCTCTCACCATGTCCCCTCTCTCTCCAGTGGCCCTTCTGTTCTTCAGCCACCACTAGACCCCAAGCCCTCTGCACTTGCTATTTCTTCTGGCTGGAGTGTTCTTCCAGCTCTTCCAAAGGCTTGGGTCCTTCTCATCTGTCAGGTCCCTGTTTAAATGTCAACTACTTTGAGAGGGCTTCTCGAACCTTCCTTGCTGAGGCAAACAGCACTCCCAACCAGCCACTCGTCGCTACACCCCCCCAACCCCATCCTTTTCTTTCCCAAACTTTCACTTGCACCATTATCTTGGTTATTTATTGTTTACTATGTATTTTCCTCTTGAAGAATTTAAACTCAAAGAGGACAGAGACTGTTTTATACACTGTGGTATCCCAAGCACAAAGAACAGTGTCTGGCACTCTACAACATTCCACACGCAGTTGTCTAACGCACGATTGGGCAGAATCTCAGCGAGTAAAAAGCCAAGAATGAAGGGAATCAAAAATCCTCCTCTTTTCTTCAGAGAAAATATATACCAGAGCCAGTATACTCCTTAATTCCGGAAGGAAGCCTGCAGCAATACTGACCAGCAGTTACCATTAATTATAACGTGATATCCATTGTGTGTGAAGACCACAGTCCTATTTCCCCACTAAAGCACATGTTGTGATTTGTTTTTCCAGAAGCGGGTAGAAGGGGCATTTTTGGTGAGACACTGCATTGTCTTGTCCAGTCCTCACTGTGACCATCTCCGTGCTTTTATGGAATGTCTGACCTAGGTCTTGGGCGTGGTCTGGGATCATGAAAAGAGCTTTCATTTGTGTGAAACCAGCTCACCTAACAGGGCTCTCAAACCCACAACCTTGGCTTCATTAACACCATGTTGTAACCAACAGAGCTAATCGACCACAGGCATTGTCATAATAGCTGCAGACAAATGAATCCATGTCAAACATTTTCTCAGATGTGTAATGTTGCTGCTGTGTTCTCTCTACTCTGGGGTTTGTATTTCAGCAGATTAAAATAATATGATACTATTACAGTTTTATAGAGCCCAGAGCAGCAACACAGTATGTGAGCCATAACTTCTGTTTGTTTTGCGGGCCTGGGCAGATGCCATGAAACGCGCTGCCAGCTTCCTTTTCTCAGCACCAAGCACCTGCCTGTTCAAGTCACACCAATGCCATGATCACTGATTCATGGGGTTAAAGAGATTTCCGAAGGGCTCCAAGCACACATAACTAAACACCAGGGATGCCAAAGTGAAAGAAAAGGAGTAGGGCGTGGGGAGAGGGCATCCAATTCAGTTGGCACTTCTGCTGAAGATGGAAGTTGCTTTTCTCCCCCTGTTTACTTTGAGTCAACACAGCTCTCTACTTCATGCTAAGAAAAGCTCAAATCGCTTTCCCTAGGGATTCTTCTTTACAAGCCCCTCTTTTGCAGCCATAATAATAACATTATTATTATTGGCTCAGTTGTCGAGTCCAGTGCTGTTAAGATTTCGGTCCTCTTACTGTTGGCTGAAGTCACTTATCAGACTTCTCTCAGGGACTTAATTTGGTGACAATGGGTCAGATGCTAAATTCCACTGCTCTAAAAGGCATCAGAGGTGTCCTGAATTTCAGGTTGCTTTGGAGCCTTTATAGTGAGCGCTGTTCCTCATGCGGGGCCTCTCAGCCCTTGACTGATTCCAAGCAGCTGGATACAATCAAGATACCATCCTTGTCACTTCATCTATAACTCTGCAGCTGACTACAGGATCAAAACGGAGTGAAACAGAATGGGATGGGCCCTCTCTAATTGAGCCCTAGTGTAGTACGAAGTCGATTATGTATACAGTAAAGCATTTTCCCAGCCAGACGAGCAAGAGCTCAAACTCTACCCTGTCTCTTCATGGCTACCCATCCCTACTCTAATTCAACTTTTTTCTTTTTACCTCGGGGAAATGCTCTGGGTCAGTCTTTTGTCATTACTACCAAATGCCTTTATATATTGTGGTGTGGGCATTTGAAACTTCACAGAATATCCCTGGAGTTCCAGAAACAGTGCTTCCACAGTTATATTCAAATCACAAAGTCAATATTAAATTGTCTGTACCGTTGAAATCCTCCATATATATAGCGCCCTCATCTATTTTAAATTGCACACATTTTGGGGGACAGAAGCCTATCTCTGTTATAATAAACTCTACGCCTAAGTTAGGGACTTACCAATAATTTGGATAGTCCTTCCATTTGTGGCTATCCCACACTACTAGTCAAATGGGGATTGTAACGATGTAAAAACATCCTCTAACTGTTTCTTTCCATTCTAATTTTTATAATCTTGGTCCTCAACACCTCTTACCTGATTATGGAAATGTTCTGCTCTCTGGATTCTCAGCTATGCCTACTTGGCCATTTTCCAAGTTCTTCTTTCTTGAGCCTCCTGAGGTCTTTTGTCGTGTCCCGTTACTATAGATAGGATTAAACAACTATCTTCTACCTTTGTGTAAAAGCCCACAGGAGGCAGCCTAGACTGAGTCTCACACCCTCTAGAAAGTGGACCAGAGGCACGTGGTTAAAGCAGATCCAGGAGGCTCTGCCACTGGTGCATTGTGCAACTGACCTATTCAAGGTGTGTTGCTTCCATTTTGCATCTATAAAATAAGGGGTTGGATTAAGTGACTTCTAATGTCCTTTAACAGCTAAAATCTTTTATCTTCCTCCTCACTGACCTGTTCCCAGGGAACTAACCCACCAATTGTGATCTGTTTCAAGTTGTAAGTTTCTAAACAGCATGGGCTGCATTATCTAACTTTGTTTAAAATGCCATGCACATATAAGTACCCAATAAATGGTCCTAAAAAGAGGATAATGCACTACCTTCTAAGCCAGCTTAGAGAGTGCATTTTAAACTCAGGGTGTGTGCTAACCACAGTCAGATTCAGGAAACAGACTGGGGGGAGAAGGGGGAAGGTGTAACAACAGGTGGTGCCCATCTGGGATGTTCAATTATGAAATCACGGGTCAGCACTAGGAGAAAAGCCACTCTCTGAAGTGGCTTCTACAGTCATCACACTGTCAAAGGCACAGTTCCACAGGGATATTGCTACTGGGTGAGCAATGTATCAGGACTCATGAACCAAGAGACAGACTAAGCAGTAGTGAGGGAAATGGAGTGGGGGTGCAGTCTATGGATCCAAGGCGCATCAAACTGGGCAATGGCTTCATTTCCTTCCTTGCACACACTGCCTGAGTTTGGTCAATCCTTAACCATCAAAGTGCAACACAGCTCTAAGAACCAGCACAAACCTTGCTGTCACATGCCTAGGTCAGCCAAGACAGAGCACAAGGAATCCAATATGCAAAAGCATCTTTGAATTAGTGGCCCTTCTTCCCTTCAGGCTTCATCTTGCATGCTGCCCAGATGGGAAGGGGGCAGCTGGCCGGCTTCCAATTCTGAGCTGGTTTCCACAGAGAAGCCAGTTATAGGATTCACTCTCAGCCCTCCGGGAACAAAGCTCACCTTTTATTTTTGGAATTTCCTGAAATGAAGTGGAATGGAGGGACTGACTGGCTTCATTTTCAGCTTATGCTTTTAACTACATTGGTAGTTGGCAGTTTGTATCAAGGAGGTGCTTTGAAAAAAGCCAAAGAGCCTTCATTCACTCCTGGGCCACAATTCAATGCCGATAATAGCCATCTAGAGCCAGGGAGCCCAGAAGTTGTCACGTAGAGTTCCCTAATGCTGACTAGTTTTGACAAACACATGGACAAACTGCATTATGGATTAAGATTTACCTGCGAGATCACTTTAGTCTGCCCGAGAGGCCTTCCCAACCCCAGGCAGGAGTTTGCTTAAAATAAGCCAAGCAGGAAAACCAATCATATGGGCAGGCTTCTGAGGTTTGGGCAGCATTCCCATTTGCTTCAGTTCTGGGTAGAGGTTGGTACCTTGGTGCTGGGGCACATGATCTCCATTCTTTGCAAGTTATCTTTTAAGGCCGGGGCCACGAAGATGGCAAAGAGACAGACTGGGGTTGGCCACAGTTGATAGAAAAATTTGTGCCATTAAATCTTTCAATAATTACCCCTCCTAGGAAGATACTGCCAAAGAAAGTGTCTTTAAACATGTACCTCATGTTTGTATCTGTACCAGCTCACTGGACAGCACAACCATGAGCCTTCTGTGGATAATAATAAGACTCACACTTTGGGAGTTGAAGCTGATGACCACTGTCCAAGCCATCTCGGAGATCTGCAACCCCAGAGATCATGTAGAAGGCAGAGGGCACTTGGTCCAGTTCCCTCATTGCACAGATGAGAACACTGAGACCTGGAGAGACGTGGTTCTCCCAAGGTTACAGTGCTGGGTCAAATCTAAATTGGCCGAACTCCCAGTCCAATCCTCTATTCATGAAGTCATCTGACTTGCTACTATGCTAATTCTAAAAAACACCTTATTGTCCCCAAGCTCAGTCCCTCACCTGAAAACAAAGAAGTCAGATTATGGTGTCAAAAACGACATTCAGGGTCAATGTTCTTCAGCTCTGTGGTGCCAGTGGCAGATACGAAGAGGGTCACAGGTGCCTGCTGAATGACTAGGTTCAGAACAGAACCAGGTAAGGAGAGGAGGTAGGGAACATGACAAAACCCTTTGCTCCCATCAGTCCTCATTTCTAAAAACTACTGGCTCTTTGTGAATGTGGTTTTCATTTAGCAAAGAAAGCCATATGCTCACACCACTAAAAGAAAGAACTCCTGTCAGCTGTGCAGCAAACTAGTGAGACTCCACATCTGACATCTGAGGGCCTACTGGAACCTCGTAATCTGTGAGGCTCCAGAGCAGAGAAGGAAACGCAAGCAAAAAGCAGCTAAATGAAAGATTAACCCCAACTACTATTTTTCACGAGGTAATGAATCTCTTGGGAGATAATAAGAAGGGAAGGAAAGATGTGAGTTCGAGGGGATGAGAGGAGGAGGAAGACATGGGTCAGGATCAGGTCGTGGGTTTTCTAATTTTGTGCTCCCTAAGACCCAGTAAAGATGAAATCACTTTTATTTCCATAACCTCAGCTCCAGTGTGGGTCATACTATTTCTAAGTCTAATCTCAGGAGATTGCTTAATGAAGTTAAAAGGAGAATAGTCATCATAAGCCAAATGATGATTCTCTTTAAATCCTGCACAACCAGTGGAAACAGAGACTTCAGTTTCTTATAAATAACCATTATTGAGCCTTCAAAACTTCCAGCTGATTTTGGTGAGGCTTAATTTAAATGACCAGGGATCAAATATATTAGCTCTGTCCACCAAGGAGGAAATAAACTCTCCTTACTTCAAGTAGCCGCCCTGGTGACTTCCATCACTTGCAGTCAGGGACACTACAGCGTAACTGGCCAATCCCCTTTGTTTTCTTATTACTGTGCAAAGGTAGGAAATGACAGTGACCACAAACTCAGTAATCCTGGCTGGCCTCAAAGCATAAATCTGCTTCCCAAATCATTATTTAATGCATTAATCCATCCTAGTGCCCTATATGTGTGCTTAAATCCCATAATCTCTTGGTGGAAAAGCAAGCAGCAGAGGGACTTTTCCAGGTTACTTATTTATTTATATCTCATCTATTTCCAAAAAATGATTTGGGGTCACTTATAATAAAAGGCAAAACTAAAGTCCAAAGTATCATAACAGATGACGACATCAACATTAATAAATATATATATATAAACACATATATCTAATATAAATACACATATATCTAATAAATATAGATAGATAGATATATCTCCAGATATACCCCATCTAGCTTTAAAATCTTAATTCTGATATTAAGTTCTAGAAAGGCAATCCAACAGCAAGCTAAAGTCATACAAGCTTAGGGATGGAGAGATGTGAGTGTTCTTATTTTATTAATTCATTATGCATCTGACTCACAGATACTAAGCTCCCAATATTTTTTAAATTAAACATTTTAGTTTGAGATAATTATAGAGTCACATACAGTTGTAAGAAAGAATGCAGACAGCCTGTATATGCTTTACCCAGTTTCCCCCAACATCCTGCAAAACTGTAATATGACAACATGATATTGACATTGATAGAATCAAGGCACAAAGCATTTCCACAGCCACAAGGGTCCCTCCTGTTGAACTTTTAAGACACAACTGTGTCCCTCCCTATCCCTCACTCCTGGCAAGTACCCATCTGGCCTCTATTTCTATAATTTTGTCATTTCAAGGAGGTTATATAAATAGAATCATACAGTACGTAATCTTTTTGGATTGGCTTTTTTCACTCGGCATAACTCCCTGGAGAATCATCCAAGCTGTTGTGTGTATCAGTAGTTTGCTCCTTTTCATTGCTGAATAGTATTCCATGGTATGCACCTGCCATAGTCTGCTTAACCATTTATCCACTGAAGGATGCCTGAGCTGATTTCAGGTTTTGGCATTTACAAATAAAGCTGCTACAAACATTCACATATAGGTTTTCATGTGAGCATAAATTATCATTCCTCTGGGATAAATGCCCAAATGCATAATTGCTGAGTCCTATGGTAGTCACATGTTTAATTTTATAAGAAACTACCAAACTTTTTCAGAGTGGCTGTATCATTTTACATTTCCAAAAACAACGTGTGAGCAATTCAGTTTTTCTGTATTCTCACTGGCATTTGCTGTTTGTATTTTTTTTTTGTTAACTTTAGCCATTCTTATAGGTGTGTGATGGTATCTCATTGCAGTTTTATTTTGCATTTCCATAATGGTTAATGATGCTGAACATCTTAGTTGCCACCTGTATATCCTCTTCAGAGCAAAGTCTATTCATGGCCTTTGCCCATTTTCTAATTGGATTATTTGGTTTTTTACTGTTGAGTTTTGAGAGTTTTAAAAAACATATACTAGATGTTTAGCCCTTTGTTGGATATGTGGTTTGCAAATATTATCTCCCAGTCTATAGCTTGTCTTTTTGTCCTCTTCACAAGGTCTTGACAGAGCAAAAGTTGTATATTTTGATTAGGTCTAATCGGTCAATTTTTTTTTTTTTAATGGATCATGCTTTTGGTGTCAGATCTAAGAATTCTTTGCCTAGCCCTAGAGTCTGAAGACTTTCTCCTTTTTTTCCTAAAAGTTTTATGGTTTCACATTTTACATTTAAATCTGATTCACTTTCAGTTAATTTTTGCATAAAGTGTGAGGTCCAGGCCAAGGTTAAATTTTTGCCCATGGATGTCCAATCTTTCAGCACCATTTGTTGAAAAAGTCAGCAAGGAAAAGACCAGGACTTTTCCACTGAATATGGAATATGGAATCATTATACTTTGAACAACCCCTCACAATTCTACTGACAGGAAGTATATATAAATTCAACGTCCAAATACATCTAATTCAATAAATATTTACTGAGCATCTACTATGTGTCAAGCATTTAGGCATATAGTGGTAAACAAGGCAGATACAATTCTTGCATGAATGGACCACGCTGGAGAAGAGGCTTTCAATCAAGCCCAGATCTCTGCTGTGGATGTATTTAGTGGCCCTGGTTGTGAGAAGTCAGTTTCTTCCTTCCCTCTCCAAGCACAGTGTCAACATGTGGTCATGACCTCCACCCAACCCCTCAAATCTTCAGCCCAAAGGCTGATTGGAAACCTAGAAATATTACTAGTAATGGTTGCCAACTCTTGATCTAAACCAGCCAACAGACAGCAGCAAATATATTTCAATCATGATTAATGTGAACCCTAAGCACCAATTTTCATGCACCAAGAAATAAATACTATCTGAGAGATGAGCTGTAAATATCACACTGATTAGTTCATCTTGCTTTCTAGAGACTTGTTTCACAGTTGTGACATTTCTAAGGTCTGGGACTACTCTGATCCTTCAAGTTTTCTTTCTCTTTATTCTCCCCAAATGTGGAATCACTATGTCTAATGCAATAGCAATCACCAACCACTGCCTGAAACTCACGATTTTGCAGGCAGTTGTACAATTTTGCAACGAATGGGTGGAGCTTCATATTCAGGAGAAATGATAGAGCTTTCCGCCGAATGCTACATACACTGCCCTCTTGAGTGAACTGGGGAGTTCAGGCCTGGGGCTGCTCTGGCTTCCCCTGGCCCTGGGCCCAGTCCTGCCCACACATCTCCTTGGAGTATCTCTATCACAATTAAGACAGATAAGCAGCCCATGAAGACAAATTCCCCACATCCCCAAACCATAAGCCAAATTCTGAAGCTCTGAATTCCTGAAGCAGCCAAAGCTCCCCTGTAATCAATCCCAATGAGACAGCAGGCAGCTTTTGGAACAATAACCCTCAAACATATGGATCCTTTCAGGGTTGGAATATCATTGCAGATATCTCCTTTTGAACAGAGGGAGGGAAAGTACATATTCTTTAAACCATCAAATGTACCAACACCTCTTTAAAATAACCATCCCATATTATGAGCACTAGTTTTGAGGCAGAGATACAAAACCAGGTGGCCTCCATGGTGCTGCAGACAGGAAAGATCCTGGGGTGAGGTGAGGGTGCGGAACACACAGCGCTGGCTATGGAAAGGTCTGCAGGGCTCTTTCCTCACTAGGGCTGCTTGGTACAAAACAGAAAACATACTAAAACCAATGGAATGGACTTATCTGGAATGGGGGTCTTCGAGGAGGAGAGACCCTCAGACAGGCAGATGTGCCAGCAGGTAGTATGTGCCCTTCTCTGTGGGGCAGGGAGGCTGCTAGTCCTACTTTGGATGTTTCATTAATGGCTATATAAACAAATTCTGAACTTGCTGTTTTAATTTGCTCAGTGGGGAAGAAAAAAGTGCCACTCTCTTGTGATTCCCAACTAGGTGCTTTTTTTCAACGATCAGATGTTATTTCAATGTTCAGCAAACATATTTGATTTCCTTCCCTTAACATTTGTTTGACTTGTTCTCCAATGGGGACTGGGTGCTTTGGAAAAGCTCTGAGAGGTCAGGCTTTACTGCGGCTTCCCTCAGCACCTCCCTGGGCTTCTGGCCCACTACTTGGGATCTTCTTTCAGCAGCACTTGCTGTAGCCATGGCACACATGAACTATTTTCCCTCCAGGTCCCTGTGAGTCTTGGGGGTGTAAATCAATGCAAGCTGGAGATAGGACAGACCTAACCGATTAGTTAGTTCTCCTACAGGCCGAAAAACAGGGAGCCTGAAGCAATGTGAAAAATACTCCAGGGAGATGATCCTCTAAGAAAGAATGACTCACCTCTGACCATAGTTTTCCATTTGTCTCTTTTGGGAAGCTCTAACTGTACCTGACAGATGGGAACACTCACAGAAATGAGCTGTTTGTGGCCCATTCTCTTCTAAAGACAATAGTCTCTATAATGGCAACCCTTCAGGTACTTCCAAAAAGTGAAAAATGGAGGTAACAGACAGGGATATGTTCTTTTCGACACTGTACTGACATTATGGCCAGGCTAAGGAAAGGTACTCGGGGGAACTGTTGCTTACTCAGATATATACACAAGGCTCAAAGAGAGCTCACACCCATCAACTTAAAGAACAGGGCTAAAAAAATTATAGTTTTCTAAAAGCTCAACTTTGGCAAAGTGGTCCTAGCTACACTGTAAAGCTTTAGTGTCAGACCTAGCACAAAAGCTGATCCAGTGCAGCTCTGGCAAGGTTTGACCTTGTGCTCGCCAAAAACAGGCCTGGCTCAGTGTGAATTCCAGTGCCAGCAGCACACCAGCAGCCATGCAAGCTAACTCCCAGACTGGATCCACAGTGCACTCTGGGTACAGGCCACCATTCAGATACGAGAAAGAAAGACTTTAATTCCTAATCTTCCCAGTCATTGCTAGGTCAGACTTAGGCTCAATGATCTGAGTCACACAAGAGGTCAAGGAATGAAAATCTGAGGTGCTGGTTCCCACCGAAAGCTGAAATACTTTCAATAAGTATATTTATTGGAAGTGGATGCACTGCAGGTATGTACTTTGTTTTATGGTTCCTCTGTTAGGGATGGCCCCTTTTTATCAGCCTCAGCTATGTAAGTAAGAACCGAGTTTCTCTGTGCCCAAGATGAACTCAAAGGGTGAGCCTTTCCTAGAGCCCATCCATGGCAAGATGAGATAGGAGGTTCCATGTGCTGTAAAGAAAAACCCTTCTGCAGAGACCCTCCTGGATTCCCAACAGACCGAGGCACATTTTCACATTTAGGATTCTGGGGTGTAAATCTAGGCAGGTAAGCAGTTAATTTCTTATCATAAGCACAAGCCTGTGAGAAGCATGTCCAAGACTTGCTTTGCATTTTAATTTTTATTTATTTGTTGTTTTGAGACAGCGTGTCACTTTGTTGCCCAGGCTGGAGTGCAGTGGCGCGATCCTAGACTCAAGCAATTCTCTCACCTCAGCCTCCTGAGTAGCTGGGACTACAGGTGAGTGCCACCACACTTGGTTAATTTTTTTTTTTTTTAATTTTTAGTAGAGATGAGGTCTCACTATGTTGTTCATGCTGGTCTTGAACTCCTGGCCTCAAACCATCCTCTCACCTTGGGTTCCTAAGGTGTAGGAATTACAGGAATGGGTCACTGCACCCAGTCATCTACTAGTTTTTAAAGAAGTTATGAAGTCTAATTCTAGGATATGTCATTTGTATTTTTCAGTTGTTGTAGTGAGAAGAGAAAAAGTGGAATCATTTATTAAGAATTGCAGATTCTAGGCCGGGTGCGGTGGCTCACACCTGTAGTCCCAGCACTTTGGGAGGCCGAGGTGGGCGGGTCACCTGAGGTCAGGAGTTTGAGACCAGCCTGGCCAACATGGTGAAACCCCATGTCTAGTAAAAATACAAAAAATTAGCTGGGTGTGGTGGCAGGTGCCTGTAATCCCAGCTACTTGGGAGGCTGGGGCAGGAGAATCGCTTGAACCCGGGAGGCGGAGGTTGCAGTGAGCCAAGACTGTGCCACTGCATTCCAGCCTGGACAACAGAGTGGGAAAAAAAAAAAAGAATTGCAGATTCTATAATCTCTCCTACTCTCGTTGGATACACATGTAGAGAGCCATAAGTTTTACTAATTCTGTTTAAAACATAAATGTTATACAGCATCTCAGCTCTGGAATTCTCCAATTAGCGAAGCCCCCTCATCACTAATTAAATCTGAGCTATGGAGTAAGCTGGTCTTTTCTTTCTCCTTGGTTCTTCAATCCATTCAAACACTAAGTCTATAGATTTTCCACTAGCACAATCTCCAGTCTCTGCAACCTCTAAGTCATCCTGTGATCTGATGGCTTTTACCATATACTTCTCTACAAACCTACAACAACTCTTTTCTGCCTGTCACTTTAAACTTTTCAGTTGACCTCTTAGCCTGGGCCTCCGCTGGCCCTCTATTAACCTAAGCAGGCTAGCTTCCACTGCTCACCAAAACAAAATTCCCACTCTGCCACATCGATATGCTGATGGCTCCCCTGTGCTACCACACACACCAAGCTCATTCTCCTTTGGTGTCTTTCTACTTGGTGCTTCCTGCACCAGGAAACCCCACTCAAAGATAGTTTTATGTTCTCATGAAAAAACTGGGGCATTCCATGCTATTTTGTGGTCTTCCATGGTTCTTTGAGAGTATTTACTTGTTATTACCTTGGGAAGTTGTGAACAAAGTAATACAAATAAATTCTCACAATGTATTAACACCCAGGAGGTATTACCAACGCTATCACCCACAGGATACCTAGGTTGTAAAAGGGAGAGCATCAGTATTTTGTGTGCTTAACAACACACAGTTGCTCTTGGTGAATTCCTATTCTCACATGAACAGGAATTCATTCACTGACTTTATAATGGATATTCTTAGCCAAGAGCATTTCACATCTCTCAGGTGAAAATGTTCAACACTTAAGTGTTACTAGTAATTTTTATGGTTGGAAATGAGGATCAAAGAATGAAAGAAAAAATAAATTCACAGATTCATACATTCAGCCAAGTCTCCATGGCTCATTTTCTGCCACATGTTTTAAACTGTCTCTCTCAAAGGTGGAGGAGGGGAGGAGGAATAAGTTGCTTTTTATTTCCCAGCTCTCAGATCTGAAATAAAAGCAGACAGCCTTGGAAAAAAAAAATCAAACATTCAAGTAACACTATACGCTGCTACTGTTCCCCTAGGAGTCCCTCGCAAATGAGTATCAAGAACTCAATAGATACTTTCCTAGTAAAATACATAAACAGATAAATAAATTATCCCAGGCTGAAAAGAATTTCCACATCTGGTAGCTCACTAGAGCTTGTCAAACAAGTCAGAAACACGCAGGGCCAGAGAAGATCATTCCTAGCTCCTGATTTCAGGGCTGGAGAGAGAATGGAACATTTCCCAAAGCCCTTTGCCTTCCAACAGGAAATACGATCCATATAAACACACAAATAACCCCTCTGTTGTCTTCCAATTAAATAAATAATGATACCCGGTATTCGGTCCAAATGTCTGTGTGCTCAAGTCACAGACGCTGGAAGAAAACGGGCTTTCCTACACGGTCTAGCCTTTTGTTCCCAAGAACTTGCTATGGTGTACCTTTAAGGGTTATATTCAATGTACATTTAACACCCCAAAGAAGTAACTTAACCCCTGTGCCCTTCAGTTTTCTCAGCAATAAAGCCTGAAGTGACAGGATGATCCTAAGATCTTCACATTCTGACACTGTGTTTCTTTTAAACAGAGCTTTCTGACTGGGGTGCTATGAATGGGTAATGAGCATGTAAAGATCTAATCCTCACCCATCAGCAGTGAGGCCTCGGGTGGGTCACATCTAGTGTGCCACAGCCTCGTCTGTGTATCCCAATAGAGCGTATTGGCATCATCTATTTGTGCAATGATTTGACAAAGGATGGAGAAAGGACTATTGTGGCTCTAATAACTTTCTCCTGGAGAGTGATTCTAGAGTTCACTATCAATTTGCAAGCTAATATCCAGGTAGATCTCCCCTCATCATTTATCTTACATCTCTTCCCTCTTACACTAGGCCCAAGTTTCTCTCATAGCTCTTGGAAGTGTGCAATCTGTGAACTGGCCTTTAATTACTGCTTTATGTTCCTTTAGCAAGACCTGGAGCCAGTTGCTTTAAAATGGTCTCTGTAAATCAATTCTTCCAACTCTTTAACATAAGCGCTGCCTTAGGATGCCTTCGTACTCGTGAAAAACATGCTGGAAGTCTAGGGCTTGAATCTACATGTTATTCCTCAATACAGGTATCGTTAGAATCCTGAACGAAGTAAGATCTGGTTCACCATATTCGGCTCTGTCTCCTCCATTAAAATAACTTCTTGATTTCTTTCTTCAATTTCAATATGCTGTTGGCTATCACCAGCAAATACACCCTTATCTTAACACACACAGTCTCTCTGTGTTCCACAAGAAAGTGAAGGAATCTGACATTTTTTACGCGTTGAAGTTTGGTACTTTTCCACACAGAATCACACCTTACAGATCTGGCTGTACTTCTGATGGTTTAGAATCATTACACCCAAAGGGATCTCAGGAAATCACTTGGTCTATTCTTCTGTGTCCAAGCAGAACTAGGAAAACCACTCTAAATGCTGGGGGATTGCGGGCTTCCTTTTCTTAAAAATTTCCAAATGGGAGACTGCTGTCTCTCCAGGCCTCTTAAAAATTCTTTGGGACAACAGCTAAAAAGGTCTGGTGCGTGATTTCTCTTTGATTCTCTTATAGTAAATACTGTATTTAAACCATTTTTAATTTTAAGTAGGATAATGAATTTAACTATTACAGAAATGATAAAGGCTACAGAAAAAAGAAGAAATAGAGATGCTTATTTCAGAGAACAAGCAACGGCAAGGGGATATTTCGATTATGCTAAAGGTGCTGAGGTAGCTAGACTTACCTAACTGGCCTAGTAAGAACATTAAATCCACAGTGGCAGATGTGCCCTCTTTTTAATCACACATCAAACATTTACCAAAATAGACTTTTCATGGGGCCACACAGTCTCAACACATTCTAAAATAATAAAATCATAGAGTATATTTTCTGACCACAGTAGAATGAAGCCGGAAATACGTAAGAAAACTATTAACTTAAACATTTGACAAAAATAAGCTATGTACTTTTATATAACTATGGGTCAAAGAAGATAATACAATGGAAATCAGAAAATATTCTGAGCTTAAAGACAATAGAAATATGACACATCAAAATTTGGAAATGCACCTAAGGCAGCAATTGAAGAGTAATTTATAGCTTTATATGCATATATTAGAAAAACAAATATTGAACTCAATGAGCTGATCTATCAAGTCAAAAGGCTAGAAAACAGCAGTAACGTAAATTCATCAAAGAAGAGAAAGAAATTAATCAAGAAAGGAGTAGTAATTAAATACAAAAAAAAGCACAAGAGAAAAATCAACAAAAATTAAAAGTTGAGGCCAGGTGGAGTGGCTCATGCCTGTAACCCCAGTGCTTTGGGAGGGTGAGGCAGGAGGATTCCTTGAAACCAGGAGTTCAAGACCAGCCCACAACAACATAGCAAGACCCCGTCTACAAAA